>NC_046641.1:9023525-9345570 GCF_900324485.2 Mastacembelus armatus | reverse complement strand
AGGAGGACAATGACGCTGAAAGGGTTAATAGGGTATGCACCCAACACATGAAACTAGTGTCAAGGGAGGCAAGACATAAACGTTTGTTTACTGGTTGAGTCGTGTCTGGCCTGAGTAGATTCTGAGAGTCAGTGCTAGTTTTCAGACTTGAGTCTGATGTTAAGAACATAGCTTGCAAACTGTGTTTTAGCTGCATGGCTGGTTCTCCTTATTGTAGTTTTAGGAAAGCACAGATTGATCCCCAGCGCAAGTTTATGTTTATAGAACTCTAAGTCATGCTCCTGTTGTATTGTGAAAGGAGTCACATACAATCCCAAAGACAGTGTGACGTTATCATATGCTGATTAGGTAGGTAGAGAAGGGTGAGTCACATAAGATGGAGCTGAGTAATTTCTGTGGCTTATTTTCCATTTTGGCTCACCCAGACGATGACACTGTGGGTGAAACTTCTTTCCTGAGCCAAAAGCAACAACACAGTATTAGGCTTTTGTAATGTGTTTTGGGTTAAAACAACTAAAGAATGTATTAAAATCTTAATCTAAACAAGAGCCAGACATTTTGATACCTGGTACAACCCTCAGCACATCATCAACACACAGCCAGCAAATCAAAAGAAATCTTGATATTGCAGCCACTAGTGAAACCATTTTATAAAACTAGATCAATGGTGATGTTATTTGACCATGTTGAATTTTGTGATTGAGCTGTCATCAAAATGATCTTCCCCACACAGCCTTCTGTGGTTGCACAATGAGGCCCTACATCACACCCTTTCTTTTCCATCTCATTAGTCTACACACCTTTCTTTTGACGCAGCTGCTGCCTCACCCTGCCTGTCAGCAGCAACTGTCCATCATGTAGCTTATATTTCAGGCCATTAGTGCCACATCAATGACAACCTACAGCCAAGCACACTAGCAAGGCTGTGTTTTTGTCTCGTGAATCCCCAAGTCACTCTGATGCTCAGCAGTAACTTATTAAAGCACAGGGAAGGTTTTGAAATTGGGATAAAAGATTGTGTTTTAACTAAGAGGAAACAGGTTTCTTTTTCTTTTACCAAAAGTATAGTTAGGATTGTGGCATGTTTTTTCCTTTCAAGAGTGAAGAAAAGTTTGTATTTTCATTCTGAGAATTAGGCGCAGTAACACTAAGCCATATGCCATGTTTTGGTGTTGATCTTTTACAGGAAATTCATTGTCCTTGGTTGTACCTGTTTGAGTCCCAATATATTATTGTGCCTGCCTGACATGTGTCTTTTGTAGGGGTATGCTTGTTATCAGCATTTTTGCGTCAGCAACATGTGTAATGTCATATTTAATAATCCTGTTTTTTCTGTCTTCTTTTGCATGTTGTGCTGGTGCAGTTTTATTTTAATTTAACTGTTATTTTAGATGTTTATTTATTTTATTACATTTCTAGTTTTGGGTGAGATCCCCATATATAGTGGTTTCTAAAAGTATTCAGTATCACAGAACTCTACAGAGAGTTTCTTGGCCCTCATAGCTTGGTTATTCCTGACATGCAATGTGAATTGTACAACGTGGGACCTTTTATGCCACCACATGTGTCTTTTCAAAACTGTCTAATTTGCTGGTTCAGTTTACCAGGTGTTCTTCAAATTCTAGGCACATCTCAAGGATAATTAAAGCAAACAATGCACCACACAATTTGGAGTGACACAGCAAATAATCTGAATGCTTTTGTGAATGAGAGATTTCAGCTTATGAATTTTTACACATTTGTAAACATTTTCTAATCTTACAGCACTATTGCTTTTTTATTCTTAAGTATTATTTCAAATTTGTGTGTGCTAATAAGTACACTAAACTGAACATTATCTGATAAGTTTATTTTCCTGATACTGAATATAAAGTGTGCATGTGTGTTTGATTGCCAGCCGATGTCATGCATGCAGTAAAGCCACAAAGAGCAAAGGGGACAACCACTTCTGTTTATTGATATCCGTTTGCAATG
This sequence comes from Mastacembelus armatus, assembly GCF_900324485.2. Taxonomy (NCBI): domain Eukaryota; kingdom Metazoa; phylum Chordata; class Actinopteri; order Synbranchiformes; family Mastacembelidae; genus Mastacembelus; species Mastacembelus armatus. The sequence goes on along the minus strand of NC_046641.1, from coordinate 9,343,596 downwards.
GGAGCCAGATGTGTTCAGTGATTACATGAAGTGACCGTATACTTGAGCAGCTTCAGATTGGGTCAGTGAGCTCAGACAGACAAAAGTTGACCTGTGCTGACCTGTGTCATGCCCATCATTTAAGCTTTCAGTAGTTTTTAGGTAGTCATTTGACAATTGCTTATGTTTGTCACTAGTCATTGCTTTTTGTGTCATTTCAGGATTCCCTTCAAGATCGGGCAACCAAAGAAGCAGATAGTCTCTAAAACTGTAAGTCACCAATGAACATACACTCAAATATTTCATTGCTCAACAAAGATTTGGGTCAGAAACTTCATTGAAATCTGTGTAGGTTTTTTAAATAACTGTTGTGAAGTTTGTGAAGGTTTAGCTGTAGTTAAGCTTCAACAATTGTATATCCAACATGAATAGTAGTCTGGATAATGCCATCTGTGTGCCACAGCCAAAAAGTCTTATTGTATACCATTTTCTCTGGGCCATTCAAGGGGGCAGAGATGGTTACCTTGACAGTGAGTGGGTGTTTTCTTTGCTGGAGAAAACCACTTCCACTGTAATGGGTCTGTGGCCCAGTAGTCACTGTCAGGCTTGGTTTCCAGCTTCCTGTGCCATCCTAAGGAAAAACCAGGGAGTGGGTTAGAGGCAGACTATCTAAATGGTCCACTAGTGATAAAGTGTCAGCTGCCTCCCTCGTTGTTTTGGCCATAATGTTTAAGTCCAGAAGCCCACAAAACCACAAGACAGGAACCAACGAGGCCAACTAGTTACCTGCTTGATATATTTTATGTACCCGAGTAAGTACAAGAACTGGTATATTTTCAGGTAAAGATAGTGAAGAGGCCTGATTTGAGTTGTCAAACACAAGCCTTGAGGCTATAACAATTCATCTGCAGGCTTCACTTAGACTACTGGCATTGCAGCTGAAACCACATGATTACTTTTATCCGTTTTCATTTGTCTAATCATTCCTCAGACAACATGGAAATGCAAACAGAAACTGTTCCAAAATAGTTCCTGACTTGTGTATGCTCAAGTTTTTTTTTTATGGTTAAAAAGGCATGCTATATTATTATTACTGTTGTGTTCATACCATCTGATTAATCATTTTCAGTGATTGGTTAAATCAATACAGATTGATTTAATCAAAGATTTTTAGATGAAATTTATATATTTGTTTTCTTTTTTGTAAGGTTGAAAGAGACTTTGAGCGAGAATATGACAAACTTCAAAAGTAAGTTTCCATGTTTCAATACCTATGTGTTCCTGAATGTGTGTAAAATTGTATTTTAGTGGCTTCAGTTTGGAACTAGCACTAACACTGTATCAATGCTGACGTAATTCTGTTTTTCTGAAAATACTTTTCAAAAATTTAAAACCAGTCATCAGTCAGAGGTCTCTCTGTGCAAAATGAAAAGGCATCGTGTGATTATTTTAAATCAAAATAATCATGTAAGTAGTACATTCTCATCACCAGCATCTTATTTTCAACTTGTTTAGAAGTAAATGAAACAAGCATGATAGGCTAATGGAAAGTGCTTTGAAGAAGACTTAAATTACAGCATAATTCCTTGCTTTAACTTCTACTATGATGATTATTCTCCAGCCTGCTAGTTTGTAGTGCCTAGGGGTGGGTGCATGGGGCATGTTCCCTGTGGATTCCTTTAATATACTAATGACATTAAGTAAAACTATACAACTGATTATTATTTATCAGCACTATACATCAGTTGTTGTGTGTCTTCTCTAGTACGCTTTTACAAATGTATGCATGTTGGTCCAAAACTTTTGTATATTATATAATTTTACTTAAGATGTTGGTTGATTGGCTTTACATGTGTCCAAAGCACCCTGAGAAACTCACACGTAATATGCGGTTTATTGTACAGTAGTTTCTTTAACATAATTTGTTAATCCTTGCTCTTCTTGGTCAATAATGCCACATTTGAGCTGTGTTGGAATCTGAAATTAGAAATTGCAAGCAAGTTTACTTTCCAATGGATATTACCCTTAACCTCTTTCAAAACCTAGACTAAGGTAAATTTAAGCTATCAGTTACAGTCTTTGAAGTTTCCAATAAATATACCACTAGTGTTCATAAATTTAACGTTAAACATGCAAGTATTTCATGAATTTGTGGAAGTGGATATTTTTTAGCTTTTTTATAAATAACTCAAAAACCTGAACTGTAAAGCAAATTTATAAACCACTGATGGCTGTTATTTAACAGACTACTAGGAGTAACACCATATCAGTGTTTCTATGAAAGAAAGGCAAGAGGGGTTCATAGTGCAACCCAAGACCTAAATGCTCATGACATCCAGGACTGTTTTTACTGTGAGGGAGACGTTAGAGAAACTCCCTGAGGGCTCTGCAGAAAGAGTGGGAACATCATTTTCCTCTCAGGTTTTGTTGAGTAGGAGGGCCCTTTATAAGGAAGGTGTGGTGCCAGTAGACCTTATAGATGAGTCAGAGCACCAGACATGTACAGGCATTTAGGTTCTCCACCCTAGAGATCCATATCAGTGCATCTTTGGCCTAAATAATCTTGGTAGTTCTAAACAATAATTCCCTTTTTTGCATTTTTTTCTGCCTGACTTAAAATCTGTTGGTGTAATTTGACTATTGAATCTAAAACAAGTATAACTGCATTGTGCATAGCAGAATGCTTCTCACAGCTGAACTAGAGAATTTGTAAAAGACCCTTCAAAGTGTTGTTATAGACATTTCTTAGTAAAAAGTGTGTTTAGGTGACAGACATCTTAAATCACACCAATAGGTAATTCTGCAACTGGCAAATATCAACCAATGTATTGGCCCAGTTGTTTTATCAGTTTATCTCTAAGATGGGCACCCAACAGCCTTAGTTTTCATTAACTGGCCCCATGACCATGTGAAATATCCAACCAACTCTTCAAGATCAACATGTTGTAAGAAAGGTGTGAAAAAATAACATCTGGCATGAATTATTCAGCTAGATGCGCACATGCTGGGTTAGATTTCCAGAGGAAATATTTCATTAGCCAGATTTAATGTACTGAAACTAGAAGTCTTATTAGTAAATAGATTTTGACAAGGTGTGATGTAATTACTTTATCAGTAATTTGCATGGTGTCACCTGGTTTTTGTGTAAATACTCAAACTTGGTTGATTTCATTAACTAGTACCATACAATGGTCTGTGTGCTTTATAAAATACAGTATTGCCTTTTCAGGTTTTATAGCTAGATTATGTTGACTGCAGAGGTCCATTATTGGGGCACTAGAGAAAGGAGCAGCAGCTGTCCACAAAGTTGCTCTATTAACACCCCTTGGAAAGGGACTCCAGGCTCACCTGGTACTCATCCAGAAAGGCTCTCTCACTGTCAGTGCTGACAGAGTTTCACATGCACAAACAAGCACTACAAGAGCACGTCTTGACTGTACAGGCACTGATCTCAGAACATGCATTTGTTTACATAGTGAGATGCTTTCACCCACTATCCTCCAACTAGATCTCCAGGACTGGCATGGTTTTACAGTTATTTTCCTCATCTCATATTTGTCTCCTTTCATTACTCTCAAGTGTTAACTGTGTCAGCCAATTTATAAGACACTATTTTCATTTGGGTTTGTTTCACATGATGCCCTCAGTGAATTCCACTGGCATTCAGAATTGCACTCAAAACAAAGTCTTATGTAGTGTGATTTCTAAACCACTTCTACTTGCTGCCATCGTAAAGACAGGAATGACAAAACTGAGCACATATCAATATTTCCAGATGTTTATAACAATGTCAAAAGCAATTTTTTAGTTGCAGGGATGAATCAAAACAGGTTTGTAATATGATAGCTGCATGGAAATATTGTCTGCTAGATGAGCTTTAAATGTTCTCTCTCAACAAAACTGATCATTTGGTGGCCTGGATTCTTAGCAGCATATTAATTGTCCTGGTATACGTGTGTGCTGAAAATGTATTTTCTGGACATGCTATGAAAACAAACAAAAAAAAAAAAGCCCTCCTCTTATTAAATACTGACTAAATCCTGCCTGAAGTACTGCAGATAATATTGACTATAATGTGACTTGCATTAGCTGCAATTAGAAATGCCTGTTTTAAATATCATAAATGTACTTATGTATTTTGATTAATATAGAAGAAGGCTGATATGGCTTATAAGACCTAGTTCCATCTCATTGGTGAGAGTGATACAAGAAGTTACTGTGGAGATTGTTCTGACAGAATCTTTTTTTCCTGTGGTGTGAACAATAAGGGCTGAAGTTACATCATTTACTGCAAATGACATTTTTGGAACAACCTCCATCTGGTCTGTGGCGATTCAGTACAAAATCCTGAAAAATGTCAAGGCAAACAAAAGCAAGTAGAGGACAAGTTATGATAGAAAATAATTAATGATTTCTTGTTACTCTTAGATCCTACATCTTCAGTTTACTAGCTCGTTGTTAGGGAAACACAAAATGTTCAGTTTTTGCTGCTGCTGTTGACAATTGCCCGGGACCCCAAATTCTATTTTGTGACATGTATGAAATGCCTCATATGTTATGATACTTCATGTGTTTCTGAAGTTTACAGTAGAAATAGTTGGCATTTAGTTCACAGCTTATTTGTTTCAAAACTCACAAGCTGATTTGATAACACAGCATCTTGCATATTTTCCTCCACTGTCTTCTCACATTTGCCTTTTGAAATGGAGCTGAAAGCTAACTTGTGTGTTCTATCAAAATGTCATAACAAATTAGGAAATGTAGTTAAGGAGCGATATTCTTTTGAAGCCGTGCTACTTTTCCTTAACAGTATTAAGACCCAGAGCCAGTGTACCTATAGATATGCTTGAGTCACCCACTTTTTGTTTAAATTGCAGCTACTGAGCAATAAAATAAACTGCTAATATCCTGTATTTGGAAGCACCTGACTTCCATGCTTGGTTTTATCTTTACATCTAGTGACGGTGGTCGTAGTGCCCCTGCCAGAAATCCTATTGGATTACACTGCTATTGTCTTCCTAGGTAATATAGTCCCTCAGAGCAATGATGGCAATGAAACCCCACCATGTTCTCTTTTTCATCAAACCAAGAGAAGTAATGTGACAGCATTCTCAGGGGAGTTTCTAAACCCCTCGTTTGCCTTAATTGATATAATGAATGGCATGTGTTTTCAGCCTCCATAGTCTGGTAATTGCCATTTTTAACACCCATCAATGGAATATGTTCAGTGGAATGATTGAAAACATTAATGCTGTCGAGCGCAAATGTAGTTGACAGACACAAGAAGGATTCCCTGTATTTTTAATTAGCTAACGGATGTTATAATAACATTTTATGTGGAATCAGTGAAATGTGTAATTCCTTCTTGAAGCATTTTATATATACTGTATACTAATTTTCTTTTCTAGGTTTTTGATTTCATCTTTTCTTTCCATGTCAGCATGTATTGAGTGAATGGAAACAGTATGAATTATATAATAACAATAATGATTGTTATGAGTTCATGTTTTCCATTGCTGTTAGTTTTCTTGCTTTATAGTATTGCAAGACTAGAAGCTGACTAATAATCATTCTCCTTGTGCTACAGGCTGGAGGATCAGACGAAAAAGCTTCACAAGGACATGAAGAAAAGTACTGAGGCTGATTTAGGTGTGTTTTGCCACCAACTTGTGTGTTACTGCCTGGTGTGCCCTTGATCTACACCTGTTCACCAACATATTTGATGTTGCTTAGCAGGTTTTTCAGGGCTAGAATGATGTCTGGTTGTCTGAGTTTGTTTGGTGGTACGTCATCTGTCCAAAAGACTCGACAAATGCGATGAGAGCTTGCAAGCTTCCACCCTAATCTTTTATAGGTTTTTCTGGGCTATCATAGTGTGTGTGCTTTGGATTTATGAGTGTATCTTTTGTTCAGTGTTCAGTTTGGGCTTGATCTGTGTACCATAACTGCCTTCATTTATTCATGCATTTGTCGGCCACAGAAACCATGTTTACTTTAATTTATATTTGCTTATTTGTTGGTTTTGGAGTTGTGTACTAGGGAAGTAGTAGTAGACATGGCCTGTGGTAAGTAGTCAGTTGTGGGGGTGGAGAAGCGGGGACGGATGAAGAAGTGAGAGGCTTCTTCATTTCCTCTCCTTTGTGCTTTGGAATATGGATGTCTGCATCATCAAAGTGTCATAGCTGTCAGGCCCTCATTATTGTTAATGGGTTCCATCTGTTGCACAGGTCCCGTCTCCACCAACTGCTGCTAAACAAAGAACTGGACCAACTCTGCATGTCAGCACTGCATTTAACACACTGCTTTCTGTATCAGCCATCATTGATCAAGTCAAGGGTGGTGATATGCAGAGCTCTGTTAAATTTGCTTAAAATTAGCCGGTGAGGGATGATAATATATTTGAAGGGGTCTAATGTTCACAATTTCAATTAGACAAATTAACAGAAGGTATAGAAAGTGGCAGAAGTTTAAAAAAAAAAAAAAACGGACATGATTTTCACTCATTTATATGGAGATTATAAAATCACTAACTTAAAGCCACCTTTCAATCTTCTTGACCCTGTAACCAACATTTCTCCTAGACACGTAAGATAACATCACATCAAACAATTTGTTGCTTGTCAAATGGAGAGCAAGGCAGAAATAGCACACCATGATAACTGCTTGGTTGAAAATTGGACTTCAGATTTTCCCAATGGGGTGTAAAAAGAGACCAATGACTGTTCCATGAGGCCATTTTACCACAGCCTCTTTTTTTCAGCTCATGTCTACTTAGTGCAGCTCATTTACTTTGACAGTGAAGCCATAATCTGATATGCCTGCTGTGTCTAAACAAAGTGGCATGAGTGCAGATTAACAGTAATTGGTGCTGTCAGTGTAGAAACATTGCAAAGATTCTTGGTGCTCTGGTGAATATTCAACACGGCAGGCAGCCCCACCACCCCCTCAGATTTTTACAATGGGGGCAATACTGTGCCATTCTACTTTGCTCTTTTCCAAAAAACTCACTTTTGAAGACCCTACCACATGTAAGCACACACTGATGAAATACTTAAAGCCTTAGAGTAATCTAAAAAAATTGTCCCTCTGGTTGCAAAAAAAAAAAAAACATGTTATTGAATATAATGTGTTGGTATAGAAGTGCAGATGAGAACATCTTCTGAAACTATTTATAATCTAGAGTATTGTCTTTTTGGAACTATTTTAATAACATTTTAACACTATTCTCTTTGTGTTTGTTTGTGTGTGTGGCAGCCATGTCCAAAGCAGCAGTGAAGATCTCTGCAGACCTGCTGAGTAACCCACTGTGTGAGCAGGACCAGGCCTTCTTAGAGACAATGACTGTTTTAGATACAGCCATGAGAAGGATGGACTCCTTCAACCAGGAGAAGGTCTGACTCTTTTCCAGTCTTCCACACTTTAAATTTCTAGTTTGCTCTCACTCTCTTGCTGTCTTTGTCTATTATATTTTTTGGCACTTGCCATCACATTAGATTAGTATCAGGGGAAATGTCTTTCTTCAGACATACAAAGCAGGTTTTTGTTGAAAATACATGTTTTCATATTTGTCAATAATGTGCAGCCTGTGTACTAAAAACTAACCCGTATGTCTTTCCTTCTGCTGTTTTTGAAAAGCATCTGTGGCATCATCCTCTATAAGCTCAAGCTACTGGTTATCAGCTGTGGAAATTGATGCATTTGTGACTCACTGTTGTCTAAAATAACTCATACAATAGAAAGACCTTTTCTCACTAGCAAATATGTCATATGCTTACAACTTCAGTAGTGACTAAATCAATTGGTGCTTACATTACTTATTGAAACATTTGGTGTCAGGTCAACACTAATACACTTATTTATGTCTTTAAATCCTTCCTGCAACATTACATGTGTATCGGTGACACTGGAAACTGAAAGAAGGCCCAGGGTTTTAGCCAGGCAGACCCAAACTGACATTGCCATCCATAGAGCCATTCCACTAGTTTGGCTAAAATATGCTTTATTACATATTTCATCCGCTCTTCCTCTCTTATTTCGCTTTTTTGTTTGTGTTTTTATATATTAGTTTGTGTTTTTATATGTAATTTATGTTGATTTTATGCCTTTTACCCTTGTGTGTAATGTCCTGTATAGCTGTAAATATTCTTTCCCTAACTGTAAGTAGTACAGCATACTCTTGCCTGCTCTTTCTTATCTGTACTTTGTGAAGATCATTTCTTTGGCTGTCGGTCCTCGTCAGCTTATTTGCTGGGTGCACTTCAGTTTTTGATTAGAATAATCGCCACAGGTAGTTATAATGTGAATCATAGTGGCACCGCATGTGTGCATCCTCAAGGCACTACGCTGCAAAGGGTAGACTTTTAAAGAGGGGGAAATACTGGAAAGAACACAGGAGATCACACTAAGGCATATACCGATTGACTTTTTTCCATCTGTGTTTTCTTGACTTGTTGCCCTCCTGTTCAGTGTTCTGGGCTTTTCACATGTGTTGCCTTAAAAATATTCCCCCTTCTTTTCAGATTTTGTTGTGAACCAGAATAATCTCATAACCTTTTCACCATCAGCAATCTAATAAGGTGGAGGATATGAAAGATTTTTTTTGGTGGTTTGTTTTTTTTTATTCCATGATAAAACTATACTGTAGTATCTCAAGGAATAGCACAGCATCTGGAAATGTATTAAGTTGAGAAGACATGATTTATATTACATGAACTGGACTCAATTTCCACAGAAATTCAAAGTCTTTTCCCCAAGATATGAGTGAAGCAGTGTCCATGCAACAAGCCAAAGTCTTATAGAAGTGTTTTGAAGTCCTCTTATTATTAAAACTAATTACATACATTTTTAAATGAGCATATTGAATAGATGGAACATTTTATCACAAAGTAAGCAGAATCCTGTATTTGTGTTTTGTATTTGTTTTTGTGTTTTAGGAATAGTGCCAAGTCAGGAAGTTTCTTTCTATTTTGTTAGAAAGGAACATTATCATAAAGAATATAAAATATACTAAGTGTGTGGGACCGGATTTAAGCAGCGACACTGTATCATTCGGTTTTGTTTCCTTTCTTCTTTCCTAACACAGCAGTCTTTTAGACTGGCTTTGCTCACAGCTCATCAAATTTTACAGAAGCCATTTGAATGACTAGACAAAGTAGAATGTGGGTTGGACTGAGCTTGTGGGTCTGTGACCCAGGTTGCGTTTGTTCCAGGACTTGGCTTGGTCGCATGCCCAGGAGAGCACTCTTGCCAGTTTGACTGTTTTCAGGGTAGAGTATGTTTTACATTATACAATATCAAATTAGCTTTTTTGCATTGTCTTCAAATTCACACCTGAAGAAACATTTGAGCCAGTGCTGCCACGCACACTGGAGTATCAGTGAGAAGTGATGTTGGGTGCTCTACAGCACCTCCTTCATAGTTTGAAAGTACACTTCTTCAACCTCACACTCTACCTGTATCGCTTTTTCTTCCTGGCTACAGTTGTAGCCTTTGTCTTTGATCAAACCTGGGAGGTCAGGCTCTCCTTAGTACCCATGTTAACTCATCTATGAATTATTATATTAATGTGATTTTATATTTTAATATTTTAAGCAGTCTGTAGCAGCAAAGGGTGCATCTTCTCTTCATAGTTTACACTACTGGATCCATTTTCTGGCTCCATAGTGTGTAGTTTTCTTGTTTTCTTTGTGACTGGGTTGTGTTTGACAGTGATTCAGCCAGTCACTTTGATCCCAGCTCAGTTTCTCACCTGTGGAGCACAACAGTCACCAACTGTATTGATGTAGTTGCAGTTTTTTAACACACTTTCATCCTGAGTGGATTTTGACAGCTAGGTCACACCTGATTTTCTCTGCACTTTTTTCAGTCTTCCTAAATAAAAATCCTTACCTTAACACCATGTTCAGATCCAGGTTTGGGCAGGGCTGTGTCTCTCCTTTTGTACAATGGCTAAAAGTGAGCTGAAGGCAAAATAGTGATTGTGAACACTTTTTGGTCAGCCTGCTATGTGGAATATCACCTCAGGTTTGCTAGGTGTTTAAAATCCAGCACAGCTCACTCGAGCTCTACTTCAGCTTCTCCCTTCAAGCTGACTGTTGATTCTGACGGCACCAACAGTAAACCCTACTGCTCCAGCAAAACAGACACAAAAGCATCCACCCTTTGCTCTTTTCCGTGCTGAGACAAGATGTTCTGCCGCAGGGCCCACAAGTGAGAGAGCCAGCAGATAAAACGTGCAGTGATAATGAAGGCAGCAGTGGCCCAGGTCTGTGTGTTTATTTCTGGGGCTGAGGAGGGCGCGCAGGCCCGCCGGCACACTGCTGCTGAAGCTGAGCCCCAGTGTAGATGGCGGCAGAGCAGTAGAGGATGCTCCGTTTGGAGGGATATTGATTTCCTCTGCGATCTGTGTGTATTTTTGGGAGGCCTGTGTGCCGGGATGGCCTCTGCCCCGTGACTCACTGATGGAGACTGCTGCTTGAGCATCGGCCTCAGGCTCCGCAGGGCCTCCAAGGAATAGCTCTGCCCCCCCTCTCTGTGGGAAGGGGCAGAGGGTAGAGGGCATCAGCATGCTTAAGCAAATCTGCCGCTGTTGTTCTCCCTCCTTGCTGCATGCTCTCACCTTAGAAGCAGCAGCGCAGCTCAAGTCGGGGTGGGGGGAGTTGGTGGTGGTATGAATATGTAAAACAAAGAAAATGTGAATTCCCATGTACTTATTTGTTATTGGTTCTCTGTTTTCCCTCAAACCACAATCAACCATTTTGTACTTGGAAATCTGCCTGCGTGAAGCAGCGAGTGTTGCTGTATGTTCTCATAGATGGTCAGGGCATTTTTACAAACCACAGCTGCGATCTCGCGTCCGTGTTGTTGTGTGATTGACTGTCCTTCCAATATCGAGTGAACATATGATTAGTAGAGCTGCTCACTGTTCTCATGCAGCTGTCACTTCACATCTTGCTGCTTTAAATCCTTCTTTGTTCCTTTTGCTCTTCACTTGACTTGACTGGCTTGTTACCTTTACATTCTGTTGTGCTAGGACAGTCTGGTAGTAACAGTCATTTTGAATCTGCATTGTAAATGATGCTGGAAACTTTATTAATTGTGCACCAACTTCTGTCGATGAGACTTGGTGCTGGGGCTGGAGGCCTCAGGATGAGATGTTCATTTACTTCCATTTAACACCCCCCTTCTCCGCCTTCCCTCCCCTGTCGGTACTGGCAACCAGAAGGAGAATGCAGGAAAATATAAACTGTTATTGTTAAAATGTTTGTTTGCACAGAACTTTCATCTTGTAAGGCAGCCCACCCTCCACAGGATTTGAAATCAGTTGGGCTTTGCTTTCATGTCTGTCCCCTGACAGTTCAATTCTTTTGTATCGCAAGCTCAATGAATATTCAGGGGTTTCTCTTCAGGGCTTGTGTACAATAAAAAGAGTAAACGTCATGAAAGTTTCTCTGCAACCCCCCATCCCCTTCTTTTTCCTCAGTGCTCTGTTTGAAATGTACACAATTGTTGATGTTTGTGCAGTGGCACAGAGCAAAGAGGAGTAGCAGCTATTTTGTTCTGAGTTTAATTTTGATGTAACTCAATTTGACATTGAAAAACAATTCTCTTCCTTCAGTATGCAGGTGCTTATACTTTATACTAAATAACAATTGTTCCTTTTGTTACAGGTCAACCAGATCCAGAAAACTGTTATTGATCCTCTGAAAAAGTAAGTGTCTATCTTGCTTTCTCGGACTCCTGAACTTATGAGAGTATTTTAAGGGTTGGCATTTAATGGTAGGCCAAAGTAAAATGGTTGTTTCAGACAGATTCACATTTGTTTGGAGTGACAGAATGGTGGAATTTAGATGCATATAGTGAATTTAGAAGCATTGCAAAATCACCAGAACAATTTGTAAAGGCTATTTAGTTCAGTTTTGTGGCTTAATGTTCCAGTGCTACATGACTTTTTTTTTTTTATTATTATTTGACTTAACTCTGCTTCTCACACTAGTAGAGTGCAAAATAAAGCTGTAGTGCAGGACCACAGCAATGCCTACACTGTAGTCATACAGACTGTAAAAGTGACCTGGGGAGTTAGCGTTGCTCCTGTGGTAGTATGTCTGGAAGAATGTTTATTTGATTCTTCTTCCTAATACCCACCCCCATTTGAGCAGGCAGTGAGTGCTATTCCATTCCTTAAGCCTCACTCTTTGAAACATGTGCACACACATATACACGCATTGTACACACACGCACATGCAACGCAGAGGTGCTGAAGGGAGGGGTTGGACTATCCCGCTCACCTTCCGGAGTGCTTGTTAAGGGTTTTGCTTCCTCCTCTTGGCTCCTCCCAGAGATTACACACATGCTTGGTTATGAGGGCATGTGCATGTCTTTCTGTTGCAAGTTTGGTGGATGTTGAACTTTGATGCCATAAACCTGTTGTGTTTTAAGTAACCAATGTGAAGCGATTCCTCTTTAAAACATGAATAGGTCAGGTCAGTGTCTGTGTGTGCATGTGTCCTCTCTTCCTCATGTGCTCTGGTGGCGGAGCAATGACAGGATGGAATGGTTCTAATTTCCTCTTCCTGGTGGGCGGCAGGCGGACGTGTGGGCAGGCTCAGAATATGGCAAAGGGCCCGGGAAGCCGGGCCAGGGCTGTAGATTGGTTGAGGAGGAGAACTGTCTCAGGACAGTGCGCACACACACACACACACACACACACAAGCATACGCACACACAAGTATCAACCCAGATTTTGTAGTGTGTTTTCTCACATAGATGGCATTTTACACTATAAATTTAGAGATTTTTGAAACAGAGCAGAGGAAGTAAGTTCATAAATGAATTAAAGCCAAGCTAAACTGACCTCTGGATTAAGTTTTTTCTCCCTAAAAAAATAGCATTATTAGTTATTAGTTTATCAAAGTGTCTTATAGAAAACCAACACACAAAAGCTACTTTACTTTACAGCTTCCATTAAGACTCCATTAGTCCTTCACTAATGAATATTTTTATTGTTTACTTAGTCTCAAAATACTCTATTGGTGATCTTGTGTAAAGAGAATTAGAGAAGAGTTGAAAAGGAGAACGTTAATGTTAATGGAGGGCCTTGAATGGATTGTGTGTGTATGTGTGTCAGATAAATGATTATGTCCATGTGTGATTGCTATTAAAAATTTTGGCATTCATCCTTAATTCTTAGTGTGGAGAAATGTACAGTAAATAAATGAAAAAGAGGCAGCCTCCCACTTCTCCCCCCCATTGTCTCCTTCTTGCTGTCAGGCCCAGACGTGAATTTTATCCACTCAGCGAGGTCATTGAATGACAACGCAGTGTTTATGTGAGGGGAGGGGAGTGCGTGGGCATTGAGGCATTTGTTATCTAGGCCTCCTAACCCTGCCCTTTCTGCTCTGTTATGCTTTTCTTGTGAGACAGAAGCCAAGCCTGTTTTGAGACCTCTGACCTGGATTTAGCAATGGCTGGACAAGCCACCTTCACCTCTTTCAATCTGAGAAAGACACTAACTCTGGAGCAGGGTGTGAGACCTAACAGGTTGATGGGGCTGATACAATTTATAGATTGACAGTGATTGAATTTGATCTTGTTTTGTTGAACTTCTGCAGTCGAAGTTCAGATTTATATATCCAGGATGTCTGCCATGAAGTCTATCTGTCTTTTCAATCTCATCTGGTGTATCATGTAACCAGGCTGCACAAGTTATTTGAGTTTTGATCAACAAAACAAGGCAAGTTGTAGCAGATCAAACTCTCCTTCCTGAGACAAAGAAGGTTCTGCTACACGTCACACGCACACAAGTTCCCATGGCCCACTGCTCTTAATCCCTTTATACAACAAGTGGAAGTTATTTTACTTTCACAGCAAGCGCATTTTGTAGCCTTGCCTGACACTCTTAAGTCTTCATCTGAGACCATAATACTTTGGAGGTGGTAATTTGCACATAAACAATTCTCTTCACTATATTTTTAGCAGCTTGCTGTGTGTTTTTTGCAGTAGTGAGTTATGTGACGGTGATGTGGGGCAGCCAGACTCGTAGACCAGACTTGGGCTTGGCTGACAGGGCAGACTAGCCTCTCTGTGGATTGGCAGCAACTCATAAACACACTTTCTGGACCAGATGCTATTTCCATCCAGCCTGTTCACCACACCCTGACCTGTCACATGGACAGTGGTGTGCCCCTGGCAGCCTTTAACCAACATAAAGCCACATTCAGGCAAGACTGACCACAAATGCAGACATAGCTGGCTGACTGGTGGCTGTCAAGCCAAGGCCAGGACATCGAGGGAAATGTCCAGTGTCTGGACAGTCTTAGACCAAACTATCATTACAAAGTATGTATAGTCACCTTCAACCAGGGCCGCTGCTGCATTGTGAAAGCTGAGTCACTTTAACTTCTGGACACAGAGTCCTGAGTGTAACAATACATTAGCATCCACCATAGAAAAGACAGAAGTGGGTTAACAGGCAGTTGGCTTTCTATCTAGCTCTTCTTCCTCCTCCAGCACTAGTAGAGCAATGGCCCTTAAGTGTCTTTGTGCTGAAACATTGTAGTGGCTGGTAGTGTTATCCCACTTTAGAGCACAAACAGTCTATTATTGCGTGTCATGAGGAACCTGTACCGTGCTATCAAGTGAAGTACACTGGTGAGAATGTAGTCAGCCTTTGTGTCATCTGAAAGCTAATTTGCTGCTGCATTGTCATCAGCCAATAGAATCAAGCTGGAGAGCAGTCATGCCTAGAGGGCAGTTACATAATCCCTTGGCACTTCAAGTATGTGTACACTGGAGCAGATAGTAGACTTGAGGATCGGCATCCACCCCTGCCACAACTGGGCCAATGTGGTATTTTATAAATAGTGGTAGAGCGTGGGCTGTGGGCTGGGCTCTGTGATGTCATTCAAACACTACAAGACCACTCCTTGCCTAACTTCCTGTCGGAAACAATCCCTGCTTGTCTGAGGCTGAGCTTCAGTTCGCGTCACTTTCTACGCCCCCCTCCTGGCCTCTGGATAAGTCCTCAGGCAGATACAGGCGCAATCTATGGCTCCACATTCAATCCACAGGTCGCAGTGGTTCCCTCATCTGCTTCACGGAACAGGGCAAGGGTTGGCATGGAGAGCAACGTAAATCATGAGGCCCACACATTTTGTGGCTAATAACACTATGGGCAGAGGCACAGATAATAAACTATTGTAGTAATATGCCTACACATTTGATGAAATACTTTAAATGAGTCATTCAAAAAAAAAGCTCAATTTCCCTCTTACAATTGTTTTTATTACTGATGTGCACGTAGCAGACACCCAGGTGGATAATCAGGTGGCCTGCTTTATAAAAACAAAATGTTAGTGGCTTGTGGTTATATGTTCAAACGCCAAAAATCTGTTTCTTGATGGTTATTTTAGTTAGAGTTGCTTTGGTGCCCTGTCTGCCCTTTA
The DNA here is from genome assembly GCF_900324485.2 of Mastacembelus armatus. Lineage (NCBI taxonomy): Eukaryota > Metazoa > Chordata > Actinopteri > Synbranchiformes > Mastacembelidae > Mastacembelus > Mastacembelus armatus. The sequence continues at coordinate 9,328,174 of NC_046641.1, read as the reverse complement.
ACCACACTTATCATGTGCTGGTTTTACTAAATGAATTATTTCTATCTCTGTTAAATAATATTGATTGGTTGTTACCACTGCATACATTGAAACCAATACTTCACTAGTTTATGTTACCTGTCATTCAGGTACATTAACCTAAACTTCTGTGTTTATATTAAATGTTATTAGGTTGAATATTTACAGTATGCCATATTCCTGCTTCCCATTAAAAGCAGCCACAAAACCAGTGCAACAAGTCCCAGGATGAAGCTCAGACTCCTGTTGCTAAGTTACAGATGAGTGTTTTCCTATTTTTAGTGCTGAAGACTAGGATTCTCATTGCAAGAATATATTTTCATTTGGAATATGATAATTGTCACAAAATGAATTGTTTCATGCCATTTTGAACTATAGTAATTAGATAATAGATTAGAGGAAGCTTAATGCAGAGCTGTCCTCTGGGGTTTGAGAGTACCTCTGCAATAAGATGTTGAGGAGAGGAATTTTATTAATTCATAATGACTTTTATTAAGATGGGATGCAATGTGCAATGCATGTATACAAATTTCATAGAGCAAGGAAAACTGTTTTAATGATTTCAGTAACTTTAGTTTCTTGTATATTTTTTTTAATCCATTTGAGTACCCTAGTGTGTGCCTGGCTATTTTTTGTTTGAATGCGTGCACGTTTACGTGTGTTTTGTTCTGCTGGTTGTGTCAGAGATGTCTGAGGTTGTCTGTACCTGTCTTGCAGATACAGTGGCGTCTTCCCCAGCCTCAACATGGCAGTGAAACGCCGGGAACAGGCACTGCAGGACTACAAACGGCTGCAGTCCAAAGTGGAGAAGTATGAAGAGAAAGAGAAAACTGGGCCTGTCATGGTGAAACTACATCAGGTACTGTGAGTTTAAAGCTTGCATCTGTGCACGTGTTGGTCCACTCAAATGCTCCCCCTCTTTGCAGAGGAGCAGAGGTTACTTGCTCTTACATGTTGCGCATATTGTGAATAGAGCACAGTGAGTGGAAAAAGACACAAATGCTGACTGGATATGAACAAAAATAGTTGAGCACATGCATACTGTACATGTGCGCTCCTTCACCCACGCAAGCTACCAGGCTCTCAAGTAGTGCCTTTTCAAAAAGGCACTGCTGCACATCTACAGGCACATAATTGAGAATTGTAGAGACACACATACACACACACACACACCATGAGGCCACTACAGAAGCACACACATTCACAGATAGCGCTGCAGTGTTGCCTGTGCTATTGCCTCTAACACATCCTCACATGGTGTGCCACCCACACACTTTGAGAAAAGCACTGTCAGGGGAACAAAGCCTTGAAGAGGCCTCTACATCCCTGCCCTTCGAATCCCTGTGCACTTAAAGAAATGATCCTGACAAAACACTCGTATGCCACTTCAACTGCATGTGTGAAGAAAACTAAGGTGAAAAGACCATACCATAATGCAGCAGATAAACAATATGTTGTAGTTTGAATATAGCAACTCCCCCCTTCCCCTTAATAAAAATTCTCACACATATTCATTGTGCATTCCATAACTCCATGCCTACAGTAGACTACCCACTAATACATTCACACACAGATCAGTGGTGCTGGAGTCCACTCACAGCCAAGTCTGCCCACATTACCCACTCCTCCTCACTGTGGTCGTGATTACAGCCTTTTTTTTTTTCACTGTTTCTCCGTGGGAATTAGGCAAATATCTTTCTGAACAATAAGAAATAGGACCCTAATGATGGCTCAAGTGCTGTATTTTCTTAAAATCACTTGTTTCTATTTGCAGGTATTTGTTTTTCTTTCATATTGTAACACCTCTGTGACCAGTTTTTGTGAAAGAATCTTTAACAAGTCGTATGAAATATAACATGAACTGGCATTGTGAAATGAAGGGATGTTCTGTAAACAAAGAACTGATGCTGACCCCTCATGACCTATTTTTTTGTTTCCTCTCACCCCTCAACACCCCAGGCCAGAGAAGAGCTTCGACCAGTCAGGGAAGACTTTGAGGCCAAGAACAAGCAGCTGCTGGAAGAGATGCCCAAGTTCTACTACAGTCGTATGGACTATTTCCAGCCCAGTTTTGAAGCACTCATCCGGGCACAGGTTAGTGATCCCTTCCTGGAGATACGTACGCAATGAGGCGCTCATGCATGCACACTCGCACCCACCCCAGAGCGTGCTGTTACGCCCTGTGAGTGCTGGTTAAACAGTGGATAAAGTGTCTGATGGAAGGGAGTGTATAATCCTGGCAGTCTGTCTCCCTCCACGCAGTCCTAATGTGATTAACCCCCAGTGACAGCCCACACTACTGTGTTTAGCCCAGGAAGGCCTCATCTGTCTGGCTCCATTGCAGCCCTGCAAGCCTTCCTCTAACCTGTAGCTTCTCTTAAAGCAGCTGGGTTTCTTAAGTTAGTGTCGCCATGTCCACCTCCCCCCTCACAGACCTGCCTGGCCATGTCATTTCCTCATGGGGACAGTCACTGGCACACTCCTAATTGCTAAACTAGATTATCCCTAACCTAATACACAGAGTTCTGTGATCTACTTTGAACTAAAAATTAGTAAACTGGGCTATTAATTTTGCCAACATATAATATTTCTATAAATCTAAGCACAGGTTAAATTGTAGGTAATTTTCTTTCCTTTTACCTAAGGGTTCCTACTAGTCATGCCAGCTGTTTTATTCTCACTCCATTTATTTTATTCATGTAGATCATGCGCATGAATGAACATTTACACATGTTTACACACACACGGAGTCGCACGTGGGTGGTCAGTGGACTTCATCCCCAGCCTTACTGCCCATTTTCTTCCTCCACTCCCTTCTCTCCCAGCCGCTTGTTGCTGCTCAGCTCCCAGCGGCAGCACGAAAAGGCACAAAGGCTGCCTTTGTTATGAGCCTTCAGCCTCACTAGCATGAGTCCTGTCCAGCAGCTGTCAGTGGGACACACAGCCTGACTTGTCCACCTGTACAGATGTTTATGAATTGAGACATTGTCTTGATATTTTTTCCTCCGCACTTTTGAATTCTCTGGTGCACATATTCATTTTAAAAACACTTAAGATTACTTTGTTAGTCCTTTTTTCAGTTGACTGTCTTTGTCTTTTGAAACAGTGGTGATGCACTGTTGAAGGACTTGCTAAACTTAAATTATTCATTATATTTTTAGGCTAAGAGGTCAGGGTGTAACCTCAGCTGGGTCTGGGGTATGTTGATATGCCCAGACAGAAGTTATGTAAATTAAAGCTCTGCCTTGCCCAAAAGCTCATTTTAGTATGTAGGTGGTCACAGTTGTGTGAGGCTGCGTTTATTCCTCGTGGTGACTTGACTAATTGTAATAATAGAGTGTGTTTTTGCTACAGAGGGCACCCAGACACTGATCTGGTGTACATTATCATCACTGGTCATATGGACATTTCCGATGGCCCTTTCAACAAGCCACTTTTAAGGAAAAAAAAAATATATCCGTTTTACCCCCCACAGGCAGCAGTAACTCAATACTTGTTGCCCACTCATGTGGTTTAGGTGGCAAATATTGGTATAAACATACAAAGGTCTTTCAGTCTGAGCACTTAAAAAGGCTTGTAATAGGTGGTTTACAAACTTGACTTTGACAATGCTCAATCTGCTCATGACAGAGTAAGACAAATGTCATTTCCATACAAGATGCACAATGAGATGCATGATTCTTTTTATTTCCATCTGGCCCTTATTCTGTTATTACCTTTAGTAAATCAGGAAGCAATTCTCCCACTGCTCTTGCTGTTTTGACCTACAATAGGGGACACTGGCAATTTCATCGAAGCCAACAATGCCCCCTTAAGAGCATGGTATTGTGTGCATTGCTGTGTGAATAAATATTGAGATGTGTGTGGGTTTTAAGGGGTTGTGTTTCCCAGTACTTTCATTCTCTGCCTACTCTTCTGGAGTCTTGTAATGTGATTAAAGTCTATTAATCATCAAAGCAACTCTCTAGGGAGCCTGACTCATGAACTAAGGGGAAGAAGCAGGGGTGGGAAGTGTCAAGAAAGCTTTCAGTGAACACTATCTCTTGTTCAGATTGGGAGAGAAAAGCAGGGTCACTACCCATTGAAGTGCTGTGTTTTTGGGGCTTTGTTGGAGTTGTTTGATATCTGTGGGCTCCCTCTTCTCCCCTCAAATCACCTCTCATTAATGGTGCGAGACCAGCAGCTTCAGGCTTGTGTAAGTAAAAGCAATGTTAGACTATGTAAATGGAGCATTTCGGATATAAATTTGGAGTTTTTCCTGACAGGAGTATAAAAAAGCTTTATGGATTGGCCCAGTCCAGTCTTTATCAGTGGAAAGACGACTTTTTTTTTTTTTTTTTTTTTTTTGCTATCACAGATTTTTCTTTTTCCTTCCTGCCCCCTAGGTGGTCTATTTCACTGAAATGTACAAGATCTTCAGCGAGTTAACAGACCAGATTGACCAGGCAGGGTTGACCGATGATCAGAGGGAGAGGGAGACCGAGGCCAAGCTCAGCGAGTTGCGTGCTCTGTCTATTGTCGCCGACGACTGAGTGAGAAAAGTTGAAAACCAGGAAGGTCTCCTTTCGTGCCTCTCTGAATGGATTGCACTCTTTTCAGGCTCCTCCGCGCCGCTCAAACGGACAACAGTGGCCTTAACCTGATTATCAATTTGTTTTCTTTGCAACCTCATCACCCCCCCCCCCCAATGCCACTACCATGCTTCATTCTCTCTGTAAAGACTCTGAAACTCAAAGCAGCTGAAACGCCACATTAACTAAGCCATCAGCCAAGTGCAAAATTATAAGCCAATATGTTGTGTTTTTTTAGTAAAGGAATCAAACAGCTCTCGTCTGAACTAATTATCAGGGTTACACTTCTTGGTTTCAGTGATGTGCATAGGCATTTGTTTCTAAAGTAGGAAATGAGCAAGGAAATGTTTTATTAGTCACATCTACTGTGTTACCAACAACCTGTGAAACAGTTATTACATTTTTTATTATAACACTAGAAACTGAACGTTAGGTCATGTACAGTAGGTTATCGACAAAAATGTATTTCTGTATTTTGCCATTTGCTGGTTATCTCTGAAGAGGCTCTGTGCCATGTGCTTTTTATTTGGGGCTTAAAGGATTGGTTTTGTACTCACCCATACATAATATGCCTGCAGTGTCCTGAATGGATGTAATATGAAAACTAACTTTATCTAAGGTTAGATGGTGTCTGTGCGGCATTGTTAAAAGGTCCAGGGCTCAGAATAGAAATGAATGTCCAAAACAAAGACTGGTGCTCCCTCTAGTGGAAAATACTTAACATGACAGATCATTTCCTTTCATTGGCGCCATCCATCCTTAGTCCTTTAGTTCTATTGTCAGTCACTTTGTTAGCGAAGAACCTCACATTGTAGAGGGTTGGACGCAAAACCTTTTTGGCTTTGCTTGATTTTGGACCAAATCATGCTGTCATTACACTTTTCTGATTCATCCTTTATCAGGTACAGCCTCAGTACAATGAACGCACCCTTTAATTAATGGGTCAACATGCACTGAGTGCACCCATATCATGTTCATGTATTTTTTACAAGTGTCATACCAAGAAATTGTAACCACTTATTCCCTGACAGACGAGGTTTGATTTTGTAATTATTTCATGTCATTGAGAAATGCAGAGTTGATTGTCTGCATTTGTGCTCTGCCAAGCAGATCAAGTTACACAAAAGCTCTCTATTTGTTTTTTTTTGTTTTTTTTTTAAGTTGTAGAAGTGGTTGAGCTTTAACATACTGAATAATTTATCATTAGTGAGTTTTATTTAGGTTTTTAAATATCTTATAATCTGTTAAAAGTTTTCATGTCATATCAGTGATCATCATGAAATAAATTACCTATTAGAATAGCAACCATGTCTACAATTTGCATTATTAACCTATTGCGATTGTATTGTTGCTTTAAATAGCTATTGCATATTTCTCATAGTGAGTGCAGTATTTGAGACAGGAGTTAAAACATGGAATTTAATCACACAGAAGTTTATATGTTGCTAATCTTTATTTTGTTCAGTTTTACACTGGAATTAGTCTTCTATTCACAGATATAAAGGTAAGTAGAAATTACAATGCAGCCATTTTTTTTTTTTTTTTACAAATCATGGTTGGATAAAAACAATTTTAATGCTTTAGCTTCAAGTGAAGATCAAGGATGTTCATGAAGAACTTGTTATGGTGACGGAAAGACCCATCAACCAGATAACACAAACCAATACGTAATGCAATGCAGTTTCTATTAACGTCCCATGTTCACATTAAGTGTCCTAAACCTCATGGTGAGCAGAGTTGCATTAGAAGTGCACTATTTCAATTCTTTAGATGGGGAAAAAGAACAGAGCAGCATAAATTAAATAACTGCGTCTCTGCAGGTTGCTTCCTATTGTGAGACTGTTCTCTCTATAACTATACAATAATTTATTTACCAATAAAAAGTCCCAGTAAATCACAGTACTGAATTAATGATGAGGACAACTGTGAGACTGGAACAAAACTCAAAATAGTTTGTTTCCATTCAGCATTATTTTCGTGATGTGTTAATACTTTACACTTATGTGCAAGAGATGAATGTACGGTAAATTAAAACTTCTTTGAAGCAAAATTCCTATGGTACCTTACTGGACATCAGTGAGCTTTAAGGTGTTGAGAGTCCTTTAAATGGCTGTCTTGCTGTACATGCTCGATATCTGTTCCTGAAAGACTCTACGGATGTCAGTACGTCTGCTTTTCAGGGTGGGTGTGAGAAGGCCGTTGGCGATGCTGAACATCTCTGGATGCAAGTAAAGGTCCTGCACCTGAAACGATAAAAAGGTAGAACAAAAATCACAACTCGGCACCTTGTAGCTTGTAAACTTTGAGTTCCAGCAGACTCCTCACTTGTTCAAAGGACTTCAGCCCTGCTTCCTTCCCCACGGCTTTCATGTCCTCTAATACCGCATTCTTTACATCCTGTTGGAAGACAAATAAATAAATTATATTTTCTGGTGACCTTGTCGGTAGGTATATTGAAGAGACGTTTGAAAATTAGAAGATTTGGCATACAGGATTCATGCACAGCTCCATGTAGGACCCCACAAATCCTCTCTCTTTAGCCCAGTCAACGAACACTTCAGGATCAGGCACAACAATGCCTATGAGGTAAGACTGATAACACCAAATACAGGAAAAAATCAAATATTTAACTCGTACGTAGCAGATATTTTGTATATAGATCAACTGAACAAGATCTTATTCTTTAATGGATTGTACCTGTAAACTATCTCCATACACAAACACCTGGAGGACAGGAACACAGCGCATGTAGACGTTTTCTATCTTCTCTGGAGCGATATACTCTCCCTGGGACAATTTGAAGATGTGCTTTTTTCTGTCAATGATGCGTAGCGTCCCATTCTGGCAGAAAAGAGGTGTAAACACACACACGCGTGTTTGCTCACTTACAGGAAACTAGATTAAATACGTCACCCAAGCCAATTGTGTCTAATCTTACTGGAAGCCACTGGCCCACGTCCCCACTGTGGAGCCAACCATCACTGTCCAAGGCTTCAGCTGTCATTTCTGGGTCTTTCAGGTAGCCTCTGAACACACTGGGGCCACGGATGCAAATCTAACACAGGAGATAAACACAAGAAGTGTCAATAGGCAGCCGATTGTCCCATAATATGTATAGTATAATCGTATCTGTGCCTCACCTCTCCGTCTCCATTCTTGGCATAGTAATTCATATCAGGGATGTCAACCAGCTTCACCATAGCACAAGGCAAAGGGGCACCAACGTGGCCTGACGGAGACAAAACATGGCTGGTGAGGACTGGAGTAGCACACAAGCCAAATTAGGAATCAGATGGTTTCATACCTGCAGTCCAGTCTCCTGGCATGGAAAAAGTGCAGCCTGCAGTGCACTCTGTCTGGCCGTAACCCTCAAATATAAGGCAGCCGAGAGTGGCTCTTAGGAAGGACAGCACAGTGGGGGAGATGGGTGCTGAAGCAGTCAGGGCAAACCGGAGGTTACCTCCTAAACTGGCCTGAAACAGAATAACATGTAAAATACTGTAGCTCCAATACAGTCATATTGTGGGTACAGGCTCGTTTCCATTTTAACCATTTTAAACCTTGGTCATATTTTCCCATCTGCATTGAACATACCAAGCCAAAATCTTTCAGTTCTTGTTTGCCTGTGTGCATACTTCTCCAATACACTCCCACAGGGCCAATATGCTCTGGGTGATTTTGGCATTGATCGCTGGAACAGTCTTGTAAAGTTTGGATACAAATATGTTGACTGCTGGTGTACTTATACCACTGTGTTAAGTACTACAAAACACAAATAGTGACAATTACAAAGCTCTGCCTTACCACAAAATATGTCATTTAAGACTGATGACTAGTGAGCGAGCAGCCTGTTTAGGAATGCATACCAATATGAAGCAGTTTAACAGAAGACAACATGGGAAAATATGACCCAGGCAGAAATAACCTGCAGCCTTCAGTAACTGACCTGAATCCTGTTGAACACCAGCTTGTCCCACAGGCTGTTGTTACGTACAACCCCGCTGCTGAGCTCCGCCTGCTTTCTCCTCACAGCGTAGTGAAGCAGAGCCCGTCGCAACGGAGACGTCACAGAACCCAGGACCTTTACAGAAGTAAGCGACAATGTACATACACATAAAACCCAGACACCCAAGAGTTCTAACGTTCACACTATCTAAACCGCAAAATCTGAATATATTTGCTGACCTTGTCATAGATGCGATTAAGTAGACGAGGCACAACAGGAAAGAAAGTAGGTTTGAGAGTTTTAATGTCATCCATAAGGAGAGAAATGTCCCCCTGGTAGAATCCTACTCTGGCCCCATGGCAGAACATAGAGACCTGGGACAGACATGGACTTCTATTTAGGGTTTAGACACAAAAGCTACATAATATTCTGTTGATTAGCAGATTGGCTACCTGAATCATCCTCTCAAACATGTGAGCAAGTGGCAGGTAAGAGATCGACACATCGTCTCGCTGGATCACAAACGAACCCTGAGAGAAGACGAGAAATAAAATGAGCAAAGCACAAGGGAGAGATAAAGCTCAGGCGGCAGCATACGGTGCAGCCTCGCAGGCAATCAAACATGCTGTATGTCTTTTTCAACAGCAGTTAAGACAGCTGAATCTTTATACAGGGGCAATTAGTTGAAGTACCTTGCAGCGACAGGGGCAATCAAACACCCAATTAATCATACCATTAGACACAGCAGGGAGAGGGACAGTTTTGAGATACAGAAGACAGAAGCAGATGGGAAGAGATGGAAGCTGCGAGGCTGTTCGCAATTAGACAAGGAGGTGGAAGTGTAGACAGACCTCCAGGATCTTAATGACAGAGGAAGTGTTGGAGGCGATGTTGCCGTGGGTGATCATGGCTCCCTTGGGCTTCCCTGGATAAATAAACAAGACATTATTGCAGTGCCCCGCACAGCAAAGGAAACTACAGTGGTGCCATAAAGAGAGGTTGTTAGTGGGCACTGAAGGACACTTCTCTAATGATGGGAGTCAGGGATAATTACGGAGAGACTTACGAGATCAGACAACATTACCTGTGGTTCCACTGGTGAAGCAAACCACGGCCAGGTCCTTCGGCTGGGGCGGCTACAGCAGGCAGCAATAAAATATGAGAATATGACAACGGACTTCCTCCACTCTTAATTTAAGCCCTGTTTACAAGTGAGTGTTAATGATATCTTATGGGACAGGAGCAAAGATGAAACTGCCATCCTGGCATTTAGAGGGGGATTAGCTATTTACTGAAACCAGCTTGATGGTGAGACACATTGCTGAGAGATGATAAACTCACCACAGGATCTTTGAGGTTCTGCCTTCCCAGTTCCTAAGATGTGGACAAAGAAGTTACTTGTATCAATTTACACATCACCATTGATAACTCAATTAAAGGGAAGAAATTTAAATGAGTCTCCATTATGGGGATTTTCCACCCTGCTCACCATGAGCTGCTCCAGTTTCAAAACCTCCACCTCGCAGTTCTTCGCCCTCTCCACAAAAGCATCACTGAAACTGTTAAAGAGAACCAGGCAGGAGAGCTTCGAGGTCTTTCCCTTTTCCTTGTTCTCTAACAGAGATGCTGCCTTCTCCTCTCGGTCACAGATCACCAGAGAGATCTCCGCTAAGCACCACGACACACAGATGAGATTAACTTGGGTCACAGCAGCCGAACTTTAAAAATGTGGAAAACTATACAATTTAAATTGTTAATAAAGAAACAGGAGTGTGATAACTACTGAGAATGTGAAGGAATAGTTCAGCCCAAAATGGAAAAAAAATAACTGTTTTATTCAATCTTAGTTTAAACTCCAGTGAAGCTCAAATATCTTTTTTTCTTCCCTACAGACAATAAAAACTGTCATTGATTCTACATCTCACCTCAGTGCAATAAACCAAATAACAGTGTCTGGGTCCAAGCAGGGAAGTGGTGTTGGAAACTAAGTACATTTTCATTTTGTGCCAATTTATTTGCACTGAGAGTTATCCAGCAGCTGTAGGACACATGACTTTTCAGATTAAGATTTTACATTAAAAAACAAAATAAGCTTATAAAACACAATACATTGTGCAACATTAAGCCACTTGTTGGCCTTTAACCCTTTAACAAAATCGGCGTCTATGTGATGTTAAGAGTTTCAGAGCAACTTCTCCTTTTCAACACCCATTTCTAATCACCCCCACCCAAAACCTCTTTTTATACCTTATGTACCTTCAAATGATAGTACTTCTGCACTCTTACGTGAGTAGTATTTTTAAAGCAGGATCTTTACTAATAATTTTGTACTTTTACATAAATGACCTAAGCTACAAATGATTAACTCCCTTTAAATAAAACATAAAATCTCATTAAATGTGTTTTTGTTACTTCTACACAAATGTTTTCTCACCCAGGTTGAGTATGTGGATCATGGCCTCCAGACCCAGGGTGTCATACAGAGGCACCACTGCCATGGAGTAAGTGTAGCAGGCCAACTCTGAGATAATCCACTGCCACCAGCAGAGGGAGACAAAGCAGCACAGTTAGACTCATGGCCTTAATAATACTTCTATGTTATGTTGTGTCTAAACAATCAGGGACTTATGCATTAAGATCTACATTAGTATGCATTTAATATTTTACAAAACACCACATTCAAAATAAGACAATACTTCAGTGCACAGACTGATCTGGTCTAGCAGAAAATTATCTTTCACCCTATCCATGAATGACAAGAAGACTTTGCCTGATGGATATATTAAAAATGAGTTTGGGAGCAGACATGCTCCAATATTAGCTGCCCTGGAGACCCACATTCACCACCAGCACTCTGCTCTCATTATGAACGAAGGCAAACACACTTTTAGGACAAACACAGACAAAAACAAATCATATTTTAATTTTCAAATGCAGAAATAAATGTGACTGTGAGCTCCATGAATAGGACGGTCATTTTCATATATATATATATATATATATATATATATATGGTTTTAAACTACAGGGCTGTATAAGGATCAACAATTTTTTTTTTTTTTTTTTTCATAGACCAGAACAATCTGTGTCTAATTGAGGTAACCAACCAGCATGGGAGCAAATTTCACGTTACAGAAACAGGACTGAGTGTGTACCTCTGGTCTGTTCTGTGCAAATATCCCAACAAATTGCTGCGGGTTCGGCTGGCAGCCTTTAGCCAACAGCCCAGAGCCGAGCACCTGCGCCTGCTCAGCCACCTGAAGGATTGGAGGCACAGCATGAGCAAACAGCAAAGAGTAACAAAATTACACTGAGGAGCTTTGACGACTGGAGGGCCAAAATACTAAAACGTGCCAGACCTCAGTGTAGGAGATCCACTGGTAGGGCTGCCCCGGCTTCCTGAAGCCAAGACATGGGCCATTTCCTGAAAGACACAAGAGAGTCAGTCAGTTCAAACATACGCAATAGTATTGTATCAGATCTTTGTTCCCTGAACTCTGGCCTTAATATTCATTTTTATATTATTATGATGATCCAAATCAAGTAAATGTTCCATGAAAATGAAGAGAATTTTCTCTGTTTACTGTAATCTGTCAAGATTAAAATAATAATCATGTTCCATCTCAGTTGACATGTTTATTAATCATGGTAACTAACTAGAAAACATATTTTAATCAGTCCAGTCGACATGTGACATCTATTTGAGGATTTATCAATAAATAACTTTGAGTCATTTTCCCCTGCACCTGCTATAATTTTGTGCTACTGCTCGAAATCGCACAAGATCTCAGCTTCAATTAAACTATAAAACCTAAAGCTAAATGAAATGTGTTGTGAAAGTGTCGGCTGTCATCACCTGAGATATTCAGCCCTCTCTGGAACATGTCGTAGGCCGTCCTCGTGTCCTCGTAGTAAAACTCCAGCAGTGAGTCATCTTTGAGAAGAGCCGATCGTCTGCAGCTGGGATCTCCCTATAACAAACGCCGCCGTCAAAGACCTGTCTGTAGTAATTCCGTTTACATGAGTCTAAAACTTATAATGCCAACAGTGACCGTGTTCCACTCACATTGACGGCTACAGACTGGGCTTGGAGATCACAGGGGGGACGCATGGGTCGAGGACGGGTCACCAGCCAGTACGCTGTGAGGGAGGCCAGAGCTCCTAAACCCAGCAGAGAGGAGGGCGACAGGGACAGCGAGGACAGGGAGAATGACAGAGGCAGAGATGGCAGAAGACTCCAGAGGTCTTCTGATTCAGACCCTGTAAGTCCTGCGCTGGAACGAAGTGACTGCAACCACTCCTGAAAATACATAGCTGAGGGAAAATAATGGGAAAAGAGAAAGAAACAAGGAAAAAAATAAAAATAAAAAAAATCAATCACGTTTCATTGTAACGATACAGTACATCTTCCAAGAAACACAACAATCAACATGTTGCAGAGCCAGTGCCAGAATCAAATCAGGTTTAAAACATGCCTCTTTCTAATGTTTTCTAATGAGTATCATGTCCATGCTTTTCCTGTTGATAGTGCTAGCTAAAACTGCACCTGCTCCAGTTCCCTCAGGTTTGACCACCGTCTTGCAGCTGTGAGGTTCAGATCTTTTCCATAGATGTTCAGTGGAATTAAAGATCAGGACTTAAACAGCCACTTCAGACCAGTCCAAGGCTTACTCCCCATCCATTGCTGGTGCTGTTACATGTATATTTTGTGTCATTCTGTTGTAGGGATCCACGGCCTGTGGCTGAGCTATCTGATGCTCCAGAACACCTTGCTGATCTTCTGATGTCATTGCACCCTGCAGGGACTCAAGTCACCAGCAGTAAAGCAATCTCATATCCTGAGTCTCCTCCATGTGGTACAGTAGATGTGGTTTTTTCTTTAAAAGCTTCACTTTCACTTCATGAGCACAGAGCTGATGTGACTTACTCCACTGGATCCCTGTGGCTTTTAAACAAACATCTCAGTTGCTTCAACAACAGTCTGTTGTTTGTTTTTCTTTTAAAAGTGGTCTCTTCCTGAATCTTCTTCCATGGAGCCCACTTGGAAAATGGGAATGTGGTGACATATGGTGCGAGTAGACATTGTTGTACTTGGATCTTGGAGGTCAGCTTGTGTCATTTTTTAAACCTATTCAAATGATCCTTCTGTTGAATCTGGGCTCGATTTTCCTCACATCTCAGGAGGTTGGCTGACTGTCCAGGAACATGAAGCTGCTTGGAGATGGTCTTCCAGCCTTTGCATCGATCACACGATCGCAATTATTTTCTTCTTCTTCTCCTCTGTTCTTTCCTTTTCTTATCAATGTGCAGTGTGGTGAACACAATGATACCAGACAACACAATGAGAGCTTTTCTCCATTGAAATAGGCAGAATGACTGATGATACTAATAAGACAATAGTCTGCTTATTTATCACCACTTTTAAGGGGCACTGATCATTTTCTTCAGGCCATGGTGTGTTTTCAGCCACATTAGTAAATCTCAATAATCACTAATTATTTTTGTTAGCAATTAGTCTGTTGAATTTTTTTTTTTTCAACTAATAGATTTTTTTTGTTACAAAATGTCCAATGGTTCCTTGGGTAACATCTTCAAATTGCTTGTATTGTTCACTCAGCAGTCCAAATTCGATCTCAGTAACAATCAGCGAATTCACTAATCATTTTACAGCTATTGTGATCAATACATATTAGATTTCTCTCATACCGAGGCACAACTGCAGTTCAATGCATTTTAGCTAAATGTGTTTTAGTGAGAGGAGTGCGCTGCAAGTTAATCAATTGTAAACACATTATTTAAAGATTTTCTATTGAACAAAATAAACTCATTAAAACTCTATCAAAAAAGGAACATAATTTAAACCTATTCATCAGACCTTCCACAGCTCTCTCTAGAGCCGTGGATTTTTTTTTCCTCGTATGCAGTCATACTGCCCAAAACCTGTAAACAGAATTTGATGCATAAAATCAGTGGCATTGACCTTTAAACATCTCGCCTACAATCCACCACAAGAAACTTGTGTTCACTTACTTCAGTCTAGTTTAAATACAGAATACAACAAAACCAAAAACTTTAATGTGAAAATGTTATTTAAAAACATCATTCCACTTCTGTACAATACCCAAAGTCTGAAAAGTCTGGTTTACAAGCCTGAACCACACTGGGCCACCAACTTGGCAACGCACACAGAGAAAGAAGAAAAGGGCCTGAGCTGTGGAGTGGGGAGAGTGGTGGGTGGGTGGTGGGGGTGTGTGGAGAGACACCAGGAAGTAATAATGATTGGCTTAACAGAAACAGGCACTGAGGTTACTCCCAGTCATGTTGTGCCACTCTTGTATCCAACAGAGGGAGAGAGAGTGAGACTGGGGTGTGTACAGTAATACAGTAATGTGGGGCTGGTGGTGAGATAGGGTGAGGGGGAGGATTAGCTGAGTGCATCCCCCCAAATAAAATTCAATAAAAAAGGGTGGATAGGTAATTTGAGGATGATCTATAGCTTCCAAACTACCTCCGACATTGTTCACTCACACAAACTGAAAAACTACACTTTCCCCCAAAATTGCTCATTTCACGCCCTCTGACAAACCACTTCCATCAGGCGAGGAATTCACTTCACTGAATAAATCTCTCCTTTCCCACAACCACCACTCCCCCCCCCCCCCCCCCCGAACACCCCACAACCTCTCACCCACTCCCTCCGTCCTCCCCAGTGCTCAATAGGAGAGGCTCCCTCCCCTTTGTCTGGGCCGACCCTGTGCTGCTTCCCTTCCCTCCATGGGCAAAGTGATGCCACACTTGTCCTCAGAGGATTTATAATCTACTTTAGGCACCAATTTCTATGAATTAAAGCTGCTCAGTTGCCGCTTTACACCTGACTGCGTAACAAAGCATCTGGTGACCACTATGAGTCCTTTCACACGGTAAATAAATGGAAAACAAAGGGCTTTATGAAATGTGACACGTCAAAAAAAATGACAGTGTACTGTGAAGAGAGCTTCCTGTAGTCCCTTTCTATGTCTCTCCACCGCTCACTGCTCTCTCACTCCCATTCATTATGGCTATTGTCAAGACCCAGACAAGGACCATTGTGCTCCC
This sequence comes from Mastacembelus armatus, assembly GCF_900324485.2. Taxonomy (NCBI): domain Eukaryota; kingdom Metazoa; phylum Chordata; class Actinopteri; order Synbranchiformes; family Mastacembelidae; genus Mastacembelus; species Mastacembelus armatus. Next base: position 9,312,544 of record NC_046641.1, on the reverse strand, counting down.
AGCTTTTGCTCCCTGGAAGAAATGATACAAAAGAAATGGCACACACGTGAAAATATACTGAAGGAAAACAAATGCACCTTCACGGCCTGTTCCATTTCCTGTGGGGAGAGAAACCCACAACGTTCGGGCAGTTCTCACTTGAATTTATATTAGAAGGACTGATTGCACAGCTCGACACACATGACAGAAATGTGTTTAAGAGAGATCACACAACATTACATGGGCTGGTGTTTGGATTAAATTTATGTTTGGTGGAAATGATGAAAATATGCAAATAAACTTGCATCCTGCTATGGAGTGCACAAAAGAAAAAATGCCATAAACCCAGCAGAAGGCAGGTTCACAGGGAGACAGCAGGCATATAACAGCCAGCCTGAGGCAGTTTGCATGTCTGTGCACACTGACAAGTAAAGACAAAGCTGAGAGCACAGAAAGTTACTCCAAGCTACAGCACAACGTGCGACAAAAACAGGAGAGCAGCTCAGTATAGGCGATGTACGAAAAGAGAGACTAAAAAAACAAGAGCTAGAGAAACATCTAGCAGGAATTCAGTGACAAAGATAACTGACAACTGTATTTGTACTTCACATTCGTACATCAAATGAGTGTTTCATAAAGTGAACCAGGACAGATGGAAAAATGAGTAACATCACAAATGACACAGTGAGGTAAAGTCTATGTATACCAACAAATTGAAAGGAGACAGTGCATTGATTTTAACAGTGGAGAGAAGTGAACTCAATTTCTTGCTCTATTTAATACCAGCAGCCAGACTCAGTTCAAGTTGTGAATTATTTTTATGCGCTTTTTTGGTCAAACCCGAGAGCATGAAGTAGTAGTCAAGGCTGCTTTTAACAAATGTATACAGAAAATGGCTTCATTTCTCAGTCAAATGGAAAAGAATAAATAAAACTTAAAATATAGGTTAGTTCTACTAGTAGAGCGAGAACTAAGTAATATTCACCCCCAGAGGAAACTCCTCACAGAGAATATGTCCTCGAGTGAGAAGAGGCTCTGTCCAGAAGCCTAGAGTGCTTCTGTATTGATGAGACCAATGCTGAGGAATGCTTTCCCCTGACCCAGAAAACTACAGGAGGTGACACCATGAGGGGGGGAGGTTATTTTTTTTTTATGGGAGAGAAGAAACAGCATTTTGTACCCACACTAACAGACAGCAGCAGCAGCAGCAGCAGCAATAAACTCGGCTCAGTTTCCCTGTGCCCAGAGAAGTGAAGTGAAAGCGATGGAGGGGAGATGAGGAGAGAGTTACAGAGCAGACACGTGAGGCCGGCCGGAGGGGGGGGCAAAAGCATTAAACGTACCGGTCTTTTCCGGCCATGCTTCCCAAATGAAGCGTGAAGAACAGACACACACACTTGGTCACAAAGATGTTTTTCTTGTTGCAAGAGAAAGGAAGGAGGTGGAAATAAATGAGAAAGACCATGCATACCGTGCACAGAAAACACCTCCACTCATGAGTCTGATGCTTTTTTTTTTTGTTTCAACTAACTAAGCAGGGCCATGTTGAGGCATCACTACGCAAAGGTAATCTTCCAACGTTCAGCCTCGCTGCCAGCACACCACATTGGTCACTTGAATCATTAAGTTTTTGTGTACACGGGCAGGTTGTCCAGCTCCGCATGACTGAGTACACAAGCCTCAGCTGCTTTACTGCACATTTTAAACTATCAAATTCTCTCTGAAAAAAACCCCAGAGAACTGACATTTGGACAACTCCAAACATGTTGCATGGCCCACAATATCTAGATATGCAGGTAAAACAAAGATACGATAGTCAAAACCAAAGCAGGCACAAGCTGAGGACATAGATACCAGTGTGATTTAACAGAAGAAGGTCAGAGCCCAAGTACTCTCCAGCTATAAGCATCTCTAGCTTGGATCGGGGACAAAACACCACTGTGCTTATGTTGACGACTGCACATGCTGCACAAGTGCACCCCAGTGTTTTTTCTTTTTTCATAAAGAAGCATATTGTGAAAGATATCTACAAAAACACCACCGCAGTGGGAAAAGCACCATGAAGTCAATGCATGTATTGAGAAAAACTGAACTCTCTCATCTAGAAAAGTGTTCATCAACGTTCCCTCTGGCAGCAGCTACAGCTTCAGGTTTTTTTTGTGCAAGTCTTTACATTTTCTGTATCTGCACACCTGGATCACGCCTGTTCTGTTGTGTTTAAGCTTTGTCACTCGAGGACAGTGTGTGTATGTGGTGTCACGGCCGTACTAAACAACGGACCGTCACCTCAGACTCAGGTTGATGCACCATGGAGCAAGTTTTCTTCGAGGACCATCATCCTTCCCTCACTTCTGATAAGTCTCCCTGTCCCTGCTGCTGAGAGAGGGTGTCAGCCAGGTGATGAGCAGAGCAAGACGTAGTGTTCGGAGTCCTGCCCGTGCTGTTAACTAGTTGTCAGACCAGAGACACTTTTCCCTCCTTCTCTGAGTTCTTCAAATGCCAGAGGACAGTTAGAGGCTTTACATTGTGTCACACTCTTACTCTGTGTGATCCAAGCCTTTTATCACAGGTGTCTCCAGCAGGGACGCCCAGCCCATGTTCCTCTAGAGACTAGAGGATTAGTCCCTGCCCTACCCACAGCTGTTTACCTGGATCAGGTGTCTTCAGTCAGTTAGTAGCTGAAAGATACCGGTTCTCGTTTTGATTGAATGAACACACCTGATCCCAGTAATCAGCGGTGGGTAGGGCAGGGACAGACAGAAAAGTGTCTCTGGGGCGCCAGGGTTGGGCGGCCCTGTCTACAGGGGTGATATGCAGGGTTTTGTTTTTACACACAGGGATCTGCATTTCTAAAGTTCCTGATCAGGTTTTAGACGCAGGCACAGGCAGACTTTCATAAATAAGAGTTCAGTTTCGGGTTTTATTACATTTTCAAACATTTCTTTTTTAAAAAAACAAACCTCTTCACGTTGTCTTTGTGGGTTATTGAGTGTAGACTGCTGAGCAAACATGGAAACTTTTACCCATTTAAAACGATGTTTAAAACGTGCTGCTGAGAAAGTTGAAGCTGTTTCTGGATAATTGAGATCAAACTAAACTCTTCATAACTTCATGCGGAGGTTTAACAGGTTGGTCCATGTCCACATTCATCCGGCGTTCACAACCAAAAACTCTCAGCTCCGCAGCAAACACTCATTATTTTTAGCTCGGAATCCAAAGCTTGGTAGAGTTTCTTGGTATGTTTCTAAATCGAGCTGCAAAAACTGAAAACAAACAAACAAAAAAACAAACAAACAAAAAAAAACACTAAACGGAGCTTACCCGAGTACAACGCAGGCCTCCGCTGATCCCTTTGATTGCGCTCTTTACTTTACTAACTTCGGCAACAGATTCGTCAAGAGCCCGAACATCAAGTGTGAGACCATACTCTTCTCGTTTCCGGTCAACACTTTCAAAATAATTGTCATGCGCTTGAGCGGGGGGGGGGGGGTAAATGTGCGCAACCATGTTCTTCAGTTCATCACAATTTAACGTGTCACGTTTAAATGTTACAGCAAGGAAGGAAATCTAGTCAGGAAAAGTCAAATAGATCAGCACCTGTGGGAAGTGAGAATGTTTTAAAAGACTAAACTGAGACTTGGCTGAATTACAAAAAAAAAAAATACAAATACCAAATATATATTTAGTTTCACTCTTTGCCATTTGTTCTTTACTGATGGATTTCTTCCTGCAATAACATGAACCTGTTACATCTGTGAAGCATCTTTTAATAAAACTATGCAGCCGATCAGTTTGTCATCTTCTTAAGTTTCACTCCATATTTCAGCCTGACCTGAGGTCAGTACATCGCTACGCTCTGTCCTCCTCAACATGTAAAAATCTTAACACGCATCTTATTTATTTTGAAGTGGAGAAAACATAACTTCCCGTGTGTCTCTGCCTCATTTTCTGCAGCTTCTTCTTCACTGATGGCCTCTCTCTGACGTCACAGCTTAATTACTTTCTTACATTTCAGGGAGAGAACAGAAAACGACACAATAACTGGACAACCCCAAAAAAACATACAACACACGGTGAGATTGTAAATTTAAGAGGAAACCAAAGACGGTGCGATGGAGACTGTTTGTTTATTGAGTTACATTAAATGACATCACCTACTGTAACTCTTCATGTTCATACATCTACAGACATCTTACATCAGAAACAGTTTCAGCTCAACAAGGTAGGCAGCGTGGTTCATTTATCAAACAATAACAGCACTTACTGGTACTGGAAAATATTTTTGCCTGAAAATATAATTTGTTCTTGATGGCAGTAAGACTAGGGGTAGTGACTTATTTATGAGGAGTAAGCCCAGAAGTGATAAAGTTTTGTCTAACAGGGTTTTTTTTTTCCACTTCACAGCTGAGCCATCAGAAATCATCCCAGTTCGTGCACTGATCTACTGAGTCCTCACTGTAGTGACCAGATGCACTGCTGTCCAAAGGATGCTTAACCTGAAAGACAAAAAAAAAAAAACAACCAGGCACGTAAAGCAGATGTCACAACAACAGTCATCATCCAAAAAGTAAGTCAAACTGAACGAGTCTCACCCTGGGTGTGAGAGGGGGGTTTAATGTTCTTTTACAAAGCCCATCCCAGTTGAAGCCTTCAAACCATCTGAATTGAAACAGAGCATCATAACCTATAAAAGCATGTTTCCAAGCTCAGGCCTCAGTGTGTGTGGTGCAATAAACCGCTCGCCTTACTTGTGCTTCTGAACGTCCTTGGCCTCATTTTTCAGACTGCCCAGCCTCTCGGAGGGGTTGCTCCTTGGCGATGGAGAGCAAAAGAAAACACACAATTACATGAGCTATGAATAAATAATCCGAGTCTATCATTCAAAACTTGGTGTCACAGCACAGATTGTACCCAATACGCCTGCGTCGTTCCTTAATGTGTTTCTGTTTGTGTGTTGGGGCTGGAGGAGGGAAAATCTAGTATAATGCACAATTGTGAGTGGGTGGAGGATGGTTTTTATGCCTGAAAAAGTGCTATAAAATAACTGTCATTAGCTTTCACATTATAATTCATGGTGTTTATTATGTCATATTTACAACACCTGCACAGTTTCTTTATGAGACTGGAGGCACTTTTGCTGATGGTTTTTGGGAAGTTGATCTGATCGATGCCGCGAATGGTTGCAGTGAGAATCTTCATTGGATCAGAGCTGCTGAATGGGAGCCTATAGAGGAAAACATGAGCCAGCCACCATCACTTTAATCTATAACTGGAGAAATGAGCTGACAAAGTGAGGCTGCATGAGACTGTAAAACTTACCCACCACTCAGAAGTTCAAACACAAAAACACCCAGTGACCAGAAGTCTGCAGATATAGTGTGACCTTTGTTCAAGATGATTTCAGGTGCTGCATAGCCTGGTGTACCGCAGAATGTCCAGGTTTTCTGACCCATCTCAACCCTCTTTAGACATCTGGAGCCAATCTACAAAGGTGTATAAGTACATTTACCTTTGGTAAAATTCATTAGACTACTCAAAATGTGAAATCTGTACCAAATTTTAGTACCAGTTTGGCGTAGCCATGCTCGTCCAGAACAACATTTTCAGGCTTCACATCCCTGTAGATGACACCTCGACAGTGAAGAAAGGTCAAGGCCTCAAAAACACAAGCTGTGTAGAACCTGGTGGTGCATTCATCTAAAAAGCCTCTGAAAAAGTTTGTGAAAAGTGCTGATTTAAGTATCACAGAGAACAAAGCAAATGTCTGATCATACAGATGTAGGACAACAGGCCCTGATCAGTCTGAAAACTACTTTGTGATGAAAATCTGGCTAAAACAGTATGTTGACTAAAAGTGCCTTGAATCTTAATGTTCTTTAGTCCAAACACACTTACTTATCCTTGAGTAGACTACATAAATCCCCACCAAGACAAGCTTCTGTCAAAATGTATAGGCACTCATTGTCTCTAAAGGTTTTATGCAGCCTGTGATCAATAAAAATAGAAACAGGTTAATGTCTTTTTAACATTTCATGTACTGCAAAACAATCCCAATATCGTGACTGTTGAAGAACAGACACCTGACTATGAATGGACAGTGAGCATCCGTGAGGATGCGCCCTTCTCTCAAGATGTGCTCCTGTTGACCATTGTTGAGGATCAGCTTTTTCTTAAGGACCCTCATGGCAAAAAGACACTTGGTGTTGCTCCTTAGTTGCACCTGACAATGGTTAAAATCAATAGATTACATTATAGAAACATGGGATCTCAAGAGAAGAGCAGCACCGGGAACCAGTGTCATTGTGAGTGAGCTGCTGTAAGATCAGCCCTTACCAGGTCTACGTGACCAAACTCCCCAACTGCTAGAGTGCCGATAATGTGGAAATCTCTTAAGGTGGAAGAGGAGAGAAGGGCATAATCCTTATCGAACCTGCATCACATGGAAGACAGGGGAGAGATGTTATTTTTCTATTTTCTCTCGGTGCAAATAACATATAACTCTTGTTAAAAATAGTGTTGCAATACTCCTCACTCAATATTGGATTCAGGGCTTTGCTGCAACTCATGACTGCAGTCAAACACTAATCCATCAATGATGTCTCTGAAAGTCCTGAAACACAGAAGCATGTGGCGGAAGCAAATTCTCCAAGTCTCTGGATAGATCAATTTATGACAAAATTCAAGAGTGTAGCAGCCGAATCATTTCAATTTCTATGCTGTTAATGTTATGACCATAAAATATCCACTTACTCTCTGTCTATTACCAAACATGAAACTTCACCAGCAGCAATCACATTCACTGTTCGAACATCCTCTCTAAAGAGACAGTCAGGAAAGATATCATGAGAATAATCATAATGTTATTGGTGCAAATCGCACAATAGACAAAGTTTATTTGTTATAGAGGCACAAATTTCATGTTGACCATCATGCAGGTGTCTTACCCCCACAGAGCTTTTTCTCCAAACCACTGTCTCTCAGAGAGCTTAGCAAGGACTATCTGCTCTTCTTGGCCTGGCTTCTTTTCTGTCACTTTCACCTGGCCAACGCAAAAGAGAGAGATAATGAAAAAGGGGTAATGGTGGAGAGCAGTGTAGAAAAGTGCCAAAGCCAATTATAGCCATCATAAAGCAATTTCTAAAGCTGCACTGACACATCGACCTCCACATTCAAAATCTTTTTCTTTAAAAGCCTCATTTAATCCTTTCAGCAGGCAGAGAGCACAAAACTTTACTTGGCCTTTGCTAATGATGTAAAAGGTGTCTCCTGTTGCTCCTTGTCGAATGATGTAGTCACCTTCAGTGTAATGCATCTATGGAAAACAGGTGACAGACAGACAAACAGTGAGAAATCATTTAAAAGTACTTTTCTCTCAGACATAGACATGAGGACTAGTAAATGATGAGGGATTATTTCTGAAGCTGTCATTGCACCTGCTTGTTAACTGATGCTGCACAAAAGGAGCCGAAAATAGAAAATGCAGAAAGGCCGTCTGCAAATATGATTGTTTACATGGGTCCTTCTGTCTGCACACGTAATCTAACGTCTGGTTTCTTTTTGGAGAACAAGTGCTGCTAACACAATGCTGTAGGTCAGATTTTAAGAACTTTATCTCTACCTCCTCCATGAGATCAGACATTTTCATGATCACATCCTTTGGCAAGGGCTGCAGGAAGGGGACTCTGCAGATAATACAGGTACAATGAAGATACAGTAAGACGCCATCAACAATGACAGATTTGAAAAGAGTTTGGTTTAGTTTTGCAGTGTCTGGGTGTCTAAGCATATGTGATGTTCACCTGTTAAGCAGCTCCATGGAATGAGAAAATCTGTTGAGACCACTCTGCTTAAGTATGGTCTGGTAGCTCTTGTGGTCTAAAACAAATAGCTTGCTATCTGTTTGCGCTGCAGATCAAAAGACAGAGGAAGGGATAAAGGTTGTGTCAGTGTCCCCAGAACTCAAGTGGAAGCACAGTGAAGGAGCAGGTATTGAAATGACACTAAATGGCAGTGGATCTGCAATGCTGGATCAGCTGCAGCCTAGAGAGCACAGTACACTAAGCAGACAGGGACTGCTTTAAAAACCCTTTACCATGTAGAAGTGAACAATAAGTGCTTAATTTCCTTATGGAGGACATTTAATATAAATCTAATCTGATTTCCTTAGCTAAAATTATCCTTTCTTTATGATAGAGCTTGAAAGAGGGTGTTGTAAATTAATAATGACCCATATTGATTGGTTCACTGAAGCTTCCTGCAAATGGAAGTAGATGTCCTCTAGACAGTCTAATTAAATCCACCATCTGATAATATGGTGCAGCACTGATATCTCAATTCCCTGGTTTGGATGCAGCCTACGCTGCTGGTTTTCACTTTAGCACCACATGACACATAATTCATGACTATTGTTTCTTTATTTGCATCAAAATGTTGTGCAGAGTATTTTTCAAAGATAAATTGCTGGTCTCTAAGGAGGATTTTCACACATTTTCTGTAGGAGATCCTTTGCCACCCTGAACTTCTATGACCTCATAATAAAGCCCTACTTCTACCTGTACTTTTATCACTGTCACAAAGAAAGACACAACACAAGTAAAAGCCTTTGTGATGGCAACAAAGTAATTTCAGGTCAGGAAGGAGATAAACACGGTAGGCACTGAACAGATCTAAAGGGCAGGGCTGACAGTAATGGACATGGAACAAAGGGAAACAGACTGCTGACATGAGCTGACCGTTCGTTGTTACTGGAGAGCAGACTTATAGTGTAGAACAATGATTAGGAACGGATGACTGGTCGCAAGATACAGAAAGCCGTATGAAAAGGGAATGAGGTGCTTCAAGACCAAACAAGACAAATAAACTGATTTTTCAGTTTAAACTGATCCTGACTGTTTCCACAGCCTATTTATTTGTGAAACCAGGTCAGTTGCACATGGCAATGGCTGAGAAAGTTTCCCCACAGGACTCTGTGATCAGCTGCTGGAAGAAAATGACAGCACACTTTCTATTTTCTAAGAAATATCACAAATTCCTACACTATGATCATGGGTTGTGATCTAACAAAGAGGTGCAAATTATATCTTAAAGTTTTATTGGTATGTTTGTGAAAATTCTGTTAACGCATGTTGGATAGCAGGGAGGAGATGTGGCAGACAGACGGGTAGGTTATGCAGCAAAAACAGTGGATGTTTTAAAATTCTCTGTGTCTCTGAGCAAACCATTTGAAGCTGTAGTGTTTTCTAAGATCTCAAAAGGTCTTTGATTTTAAATTCAACAGCCGTCTTCTGTCTAACACCACTGCCAGAAACGCGCCTGCCTGTGAAAGTTAAACAAGTACTTATACCCCCACCAAATCCAAATTAATCTCAATGAAACTCTGCCCATCTTTTGGTGGGACAGATATCCAGTGATATCTGCATGCAAAATGTAAAGTCAAGAAGCCAAAGCTACCTGAGACAGAGTAGGAGTGGGTGCAGTTGTAGATGAGCGCTAGCTCTCCGAACATGCCTTCTGGTTCAACAGTGAGCAGCTTTATTCCGTTTTTTGTCACCTCCAGCCTCCCCTCTGGTAATAAACGCAGTCAGTGGAAGAATAAAACATGTAAATAATACATTAGACTGTTATGTCCAATTTTTTTCCATCAAAAAAATGTAGCGAGACAGTCGGGAGCCTTCCACTGAACAAACAACAGATATGCAATCATCTCTGAGCCAAACAAGGCCAGTGGTTAGAATGACAAGAGAAAAATAGGAAGCAGCCACTCTCCATTTGCTGTCACATTATAAATGCAGCCAGGATTCTTGAGGACAATCAAGCAGTGATGTACTCCACAACCAGAGCAAAGCAGAACCCTGTCTCTTCAGGCTCAGGTTGACATTTCAACACAAAACATCAATGTAGGTCACTTCCCTACTCCCTCAAGTGCCTCCCGTTTTCTTGTTCAAACATGCAATTTTCACATCATTGTGCCTGGGAGCAGTGTCAGATTATCTAATTATGAGCCAACAGTAAGAACATTGATATGCAAAGATAGGATCAAATCTATCATTTCATCAGACTATTCTTAAGCCCCCATCAAGAAGAAAATGATCTACCTTCTAAAACATAAGCCTGGGTGCCATTGGTCCCCTCCTGGATGATGTAGCAGCCTCGACTGATGGTAACAGGATACATACAGGCTATGATGCTTCTGATTTCTCCTTCATCAAGGTTCCTCAACAAGTCATTTTTCAAAAATGCTGCCTGAATCAACCTCTGAGACCTAAAGGCATGAAGGGAGGATAACGATGTGACATTTAAGAGCGGGTTATTAAACAACTTGAATGAGGTTCATAGGGTGAAGTGTTTGAAAATTATTCGAAACATTTATTAATTCTGAGTTGTGTGGAAAGCAGACAGTGAACCTTGGTCATTTGAGAGACAGATTTTTTTTTTTTTTAGCTAGGCCAGTGGGAAACAGAGGGAACAGTGTGTGCTCTTACGCCTGGCTTTTGTCATAGCTTCTCTGAGACACCATGCTGAGAGTCACTGGGTCCAGCGTGAAGGGTTCAGAGATGACTGTCTTCCTTTGGGCTCTCTGTTTGTCCTCAGCTTGTGCTGAGAATGCTACGGGAAAAACACAGAGTGAAGGCTCGTGCTTCTTACTGACACTTAAAAATTTGACATATAAACGCAACATGTTCTGCACCTGCGCTGACTGAAGAGGGTCCTGGGAGTGAAACAGTGGCTCTGTAGCGATCCAGTTCTTCCTGTAGCCTCCGAATGAGCTCATCCTTTGTGTCCAGCTCAAGCTCTAATTCATCTATTAGTCTGTCCCTCTGACGAAGCTCCTCGATCTTCAGTTGTAGGGCAAACTGGAGGTCCCGAAGCGTACCCATTACCTGCAAACACCAGATGACAGCAAAAATGTGTCTTTTCACACACAAACACACACATAGCATACATACATACATACATACATACATACACACGTGTGGGTCCCAAATAAATAAATAAATGTATGATTTCTGTTTTTATTTTGAAAGTACAGCTACAGTCTCAGCTGACTTACAGCATACCAGTCCCAATTCAGGTGCATCTCAGCTCATCTGTGATTATTTGTATTAACAATATGGATGTTAATAATATAATAGGGGAATCAATATGGATAATGGTTTCTGAATGGATTATTTCATTACACATGGGAGTATGCTGTATGCTTCTATACATACTGCAATGATTGCATAAGACAGACAGATAGGACATTAATATTAATTAAATAGCATTAGACTTAATGAGACTTGTTCCATGACACTCCTCCTCAGCTGTTTGAAGAGGCAAAACCATGCACTGACAAGGTCTCCCTGTAATAAAACGACAGGGTAACCTTTGATCGCAGTGGGAACTTGTTGCAGGTATAGTTACTGTATGGTTAAGCGGTCATTGTGTTTGCCTATTGGTCTTTCACGCCCACATGTCAATGGAAAAAGAATTCAAGGACACTTAAAATGAATGCGAGAAGGAGTGAAATGAGGCAAAAGACAGAAAAAAAAACTGACATCGTGAAATCACCGTTTAGTCCCAGCAGAAACACAACCTAGACTTTTTCATTTGGGTCGCACCCTGAGCCATACGCACTGACACCAGACTCTGTATTATATGACTGAGTTGGTAAAGCCTCACAACAACAACGTGTTTTCCTAATAAGCTGTTTGTAAACACAGACGAGTGCTCTGTTGATTTTAAACCGTACTGCATCACACATCAGACCACTGAAGACCACTTACCACAGGTGAGGCGTGCGGCGTGCTGCAAGTCCTTCTCACTTGTCCTGGACGGGTTTGTCCCTGTTTGGCCGCGCACAGTTCACTCGACAGGTGCAGATCTCCTCCTCTATACCCGGCCAAGTGAAGGATGCTCCTCTCTCGCTCGGGGCTGGGCACAGACTCTAAGCAATCACATGACCAAGACAGTGGAGACCATCCGGGAGGGCGTAATGGCAAATCTATAGAGTGGATCCCATTTGGGTCAGAGTGTATTTAAGGGGCATGTAGTATTTTTTTAGATGAGTGTCTCTCAACTGAACAGTGGAAATTAACGACTTCACTCCCGAATCTCTAAAACACGTGAAATCAGCTCAATAAGGGTTGATTGCATTAATCCCAGACTCTAATAAGGTTTATTCCTGCACACAGCCTAGTGTTAATATTATATACTAAACTGTGAGTTTGTTAAGTGTAAGGAACCTTGACACGATCACGGTGATATATTTAATAATATGCATGTATGTAATTTGTGCTTGTATTGTATTATAAGAGTTAAACAGGCAGCTATTTTATTTAGGCCTTTGGGCTGTGTGGCATCAAAGATGTAATAATAATATTGCAACAATAATTAGATGTTTAATAATGCTGCCCCTGATCATTTGTACAACTAAATATCCAGCAGGGTCTTTGTCTCTGTTCATCTTCCTTTCATGTTTAGATTTGGTGGCACAATTCCTAATAAAACAGGGTAAATAATTGGCATTTTTTAGTTTTCAAGTTGAAATGACCCTCCATGGAGGGACCACCTGGCTACAGCACACTCCGGCCGGAGGGCGGCGGTACTGGGACAGAGCAGCCGCAGTTAGCGCAGAAGAAGATGGGCCACTGACAAGAGGGGAGCGCTTGTGGCTATCTTGACCTAGCAAAGTGACGCTAATTGGGTAGATTTTGCTGCTTAGCCTTTGAATATACGTTTGTGTGATTGTATTTAGTTAAGTGTGCCATCCAAAATGATCCTGACCGTGAAACCACTTCAGGGAAAAGAATGCAGCGTCCAGGTGGGTGAATCGCCGCCGAGCTAGCTAACTGTTAAGCTAGCTTCCTGCTGTTAGCATCATTAGCTTTTATGCGCAGGTTAGCTGAGCAGAAAACAGCCGGGATGCATCACACGCCGGGCTGCCGTGGGTGAAGTGACCATATGCTGCTTGGGCATAAGAACTTACACACTTACAGTACTTTTTGAAGCCAGTGTGTGTAGATGCAGATGAAGAGAGGAGCTGTGAGAACTTAATCAGCAGTGTAGGGAGCACTAAGGTATAATTTAACACATGAACACTGATGTTTCAGTAGGAAAGTAATCTAAAACATGTGATGTGTGGAAATGGGGAAGTCTTTATCAAATCGTTTAATTCTGTACAAGAGAAGTGACTCTTAAGTCCTTCTTCTTTTAAACTGCATCAGTCATCAAGATCCTGGCTCTGCTCTGCAAGTTAAAAAAAAAAGAGGTGCATTTGTCACCTGTGTGTAGTGTAAATTCCTCAGTAACCACTGGTTTGATGTCAAGTCCTCAGTGACCACTGGTTTTATATAATGCTAAGGGAAAGAGCTTCTGTTGCTTCACTCGTCTCAAATTTAAACACTCTTCATTTACACTGAAAGGGAGAATGCTTGCTAAATGTGTTTTGATCATGTTGTGTGACTACATCCTCATGTTGCTGATCCCCCAGGTGACAGAAGACGAAAAGGTCTCCACAGTTAAAGAACTTGTGTCTGAACGTCTCAACATACCAGCAAACCAACAGCGGTTGCTGTATAAAGGGAAAGCGCTTGCAGGTAGACAGTAGTCAGTGTTTCATAAAATAGTTTTCTATATGAATTAAAGTATAAAGTTTTGATGTGTGCATACAATATTACTTTCTTCAGATGAACACAGACTGAGCGATTACTCCATTGGACCTGAGGCTAAATTGAATCTGGTAATCCGTCCAGTGGGCGAGAGGACTGGAGCTTCAGGGACAGCTGCCAGCAGCAGCAGCAGCAGCAGCAGCTGTAGCAGCGGCAGCAGTAGCAGTAGCACACATGGAGGAGTGTGGCAGACAGTGTCCACTATACTTGCTAGACATTTTAGTCCAGCAGATGCAGCAAAAGTCCATGAACAACTCATTAAGGTACATAAATGGAGCATCTTTTCTCCTAGGCATTGTATTTGTAATGGGATCAAAGCTATATTATTAGATGTTATGTCTTGTTATGTTTGTATAAATGCTGCACACTGGATCCTCCCAAATCTTTCTTTTTGTCATTACACATCACAACAGGCCAACAAAGCCTGTCCCATTTGTGTGTTTTATGGCCAATACACGCAGTCCTCCTTTGTCCAGATTTGGAGGAAAAAGCACATTTGTTCTTTGAAGCCTGCTGTATCCCTCAGTCCAGTGTGTGGTTGTCAACTGTTTTACTGTGATCTGTCAACCCTTGTCACAAGATAAAATTAAGATTCAGCATATAGTATAACATTGTTACTAGATGGTTTAGTCCTGGGGCTGATCTGTCATTGGAATATATCACCTTGGTGTTAAAAGAGGAAATCCTGCCAACAAGAAACGTCCAACATGAATTTATCAAAATAAGTTAAATTGATATCTGCCTTAAGCACAGGCTGATGGATTGAGGTCCTGAATGAAGACATAATGTACCTAGTGTATTATAGGTTACACAGGTTTGTTAACATTGTTATTGTGTTTGTGCACTAACAAACTCACATGCCATAGTTAAAATAAATTCCATAGAATATATTGAACCTGTTGTTTCTCACTGTTTTTCTTTTGTTTTACTTCCAGGACTATGAACGTTCACTTCGACAGCTGAGTCTTGATGACATTGAGCGTTTAGCAGGAAGACTGCTTCACCCAGATGGAGAGGGCATGGACACCTCATACATGGACTAAGAATGCCCTTGCTGGAGGTTGCTTTTTATGAGGCGGTTGTTCTTGAGGATGAATACCGTTTTTAGTGTGAGGCATGGAAAAATACCGTATCAGTTTTGTTGCAGAGAGCCCCTGGTGTGTGCCTAATCTGTGGCTGAAGGAACACGGGTAACACTGACTGTTGATTATCTCAGCAATAGGGCTTTCTTATCCATGATCAAAGGACTTGGATAAGAAAACTTGGCCACTTTGAACTGGTCCTTGTTGTTAATGTTGCAGCAATGATACAAGACCTGATCACATCACATTTGATTACAAAGGAATACAATATGCTGTTGGCTTGATATTATCTCTGGCTGCTGCAACCCCAGGAGACACTAACTTCTGCTGGAGGTTATTTATTAGTAATGTCTGTTATGGATGATGAATGGGTCTTTTCTGTTAACCATCTGTGAGAAGTTAATAAATGTTTTATTCTATAACTAACTGATGGTCATTGTATGATGTGTAAATAATTGTGTTTATATAAATATACATTACAGACATTAAAGTACAGAAAAAAGGTTGTTTCCTCCTGTGATTGTATTGTTTGCTGATGTTTTGAGTGCCATAACAAATCTGTAAGATGTGGTTAAGGCTGACTGGAAGGGTTTATGATTATTTTAGAGCATTAATGGATGGAAAAGGGATGCTGCTTCTGGAGGGGCTTCACTTGAGTGCATCGAGTGGTATTTCGACCAATCACATGACAGCAAAGCTCGTGATTCATATTTTCTGACCAATCACATCTATAGAAGGAAATGCGGGTCCCGCCTACGTGGTACACCGAGCGGTACCTCTTTTGCGGCTGAATTTTTGATAATAACTCTGTAAAATGCTCCGTCTTTGACGATATCGCTTTGTTCTACAGGGAGGAATATTTTTATTGGACTCCGGTAAGGTCTGAACGGAGCGTCGGTTATTCGAGCGGCTCAGCGAGCGTTAGCACAAAGCTAGTAGTTACATCTCTTTCACTTCCTGCCTTTAACGTTACCAACTAGCCTCAGCCAGCTAACATTGGCTAATAACAGATTCATTTAGCCTGCATCATTTGTTGCCTGATCAATCATCGATCACCTTGATATCCTAGTTTAGTGTGTAGTCAGGGAGGATCGGGCTGAGTGGTGGTCTAACCGATGCTTGGGCGTTACACCCCCCTCATCAGGACCAGTACCATCACTGTCTTTCTAGGGAAATACCTGCAGCTTATTTTTATTACCTGTTAATTACGTTCAGCACCGTGTCCTAGCTAAGAATACAAAGCAGCCAACAGTGTTTTTCTTAGCCTACATGAGTTATTTTGTATTACTTTAGTTTTCAGGGCGATGAAGTGTTACCTGAACTACTTCGCTGTTCTGTTTTTCCCAGTTTGGTGAGACCACACGGTTTATTGGAAGGATGGAAACCCTGATCCCCACCATCAACCGGCTGCAGGAGGTCTTCCTCACAGTGGGCGCAGAGATCATCCAGCTGCCACAGATAGTCGTAGTGGGGTCTCAGGTCAGCCAGGAACAAAACTTATAAAGTGAACCTGTGAATAATGACACAGTGGCAGCTTTTTCAGCTGATGAGATATTGAAGTTGTGTTGTTAATGTGTCTGATAGAAATGTGCTGTTTTAAGTCACTCTCATTATGTGCTGTAACAGAGCAGTGGGAAGAGCTCTGTGCTGGAGAGCCTGGTTGGAAGAGATTTCTTGCCTCGGGGATCAGGAATAGTCACAAGACGACCCCTGGTGCTGCAGCTTGTTAACGTTGTCCCCCTGCAGCAGAGGCTGAAGATCGAAAATGGTACACGTTCATGAATATGTTTATTGTTTCCTGTTGTTTTATATATCCTTTTAACCACCCAGTCAAATTACGACATGTATCAGTAGATTAAAAGTCAGAGAGCAGGTTATTGTCCAGGCATGCAGTCTGTATGTTTGATTGGCCCACTCACTAGTGCCTTTGCCTCTCTTCTCTAACATCCGTTCTTTTCTCCTTTTCTTCTTCACTGCTTTTTCAGGGAATGGGGTAAAACAAAATTCCCAAAACAGCTACCCAGGTCTCTTTATATTATGTGTATTTGTTCTGTCTTTCTTTAGTCATGTCATTTCTTTCATGAACTATTTAAAACCTCTCATTAGTTCTGATCTCTCAACAGTGGCATTAGACCATTTGTAATTTTTTTTCTCCAAATTATAATTTTGTCATCATTCTGCTTATTGACCACATCTGTGTGAAAGTCTTCACACGCACTCTTTCTACCTGTTCAGGTGTCAAAGCTGAAGAATGGGGCACATTCCTACACTGCAAGAACCAGGTATATTATTTATAGAATAGAGACAAATGCTGTGCCTGTTGTGTTTCTGCTTTATCATGTGATGTGTTAAGCTGATGCATCTTTCTCTCACCCTTTTGACAGATCTTCACAGATTTTCAGGAAATTTGTTGTGAAATAGAAGCAGAGACCAAACGCAGTTCAGGTGACAACAAAGTGAGAAGAAAGCACTGAAGTAGAATTAGTGAAGCCTTAAATTCAGATTTTTACACTGCAGACATGATTTTCTTTTCTCTGTTTTTACCCTCCAGGGAATCAGTCCAGAGCCCATATATTTAAAGATTTTCTCCCCTAACGTTCTGAATCTGACTCTGGTTGATTTACCTGGAATTACTAAGGTAAAACTCTGCCACTTGAGGATGCTGATTTTATGCCATATAGCGATGTTGTAATCATCTGTGCTCACTGTGGCGTTGGCTGCTTATTGTTGTCACCTCAGGTTCCGGTTGGGGACCAGCCAGAGGACATTGAGGCTCAAGTGCAAGAAATGATCTTGTCTTTCATCTCAAATCCAAACTCCCTCATCCTTGCGGTGTCCCCTGCCAACTCTGACTTGGCCACCTCTGATGCACTGAAATTGGCGCGTGAGGTTGATCCAGATGGTAGGACATTTTGTACACAGGCGCTTCTTCTCTTTAGATTTCATTTTCTTTTTGTCTGTGCCTATTACATAACATGTTTCAACTAGAAATGAATTTTAAATTATTGATTATGCAGGAAGAATGCAATGCACTAATGTCATTTCAGGCTGTTGGAAACATCAGTCTTTACTCTTAACATCATCCTGGCAGTTAGCAGTTTCTTAGAATATTAATGTTGCTGTCATAGTCTACTATGAAGAATAGCTTGGTTGATAATGACAGTGTGCCTGAGGTAATTGTCAGGGATGTTAGAAATGCTTGCTGTGCTCAGTGATTGAGTGCTGGGATATCTGTATCTGGGACCAAATCCTGTCCCGTCAGAAACTGTTTCCTGTTTCTCTTCTGTTATGTCTCATTGTATGAGTTTATACTGACTTTGTCAAAGTAAATGATGACTAAATTGAGTTGTCTATCAGTTGTTATTGAAAGATTAAAGCTCTCATGCTGTGTTTCTGTGTCTGTCAGGTCGTCGAACACTGCTGGTCATCAGTAAGCTGGATCTGATGGATGCAGGGACTGATGCTCTGGAGGTGCTTCTGGGTAGAGTCATCCCAGTCAGACTTGGGATTATTGGGGTGGTTAACAGGTTTGAAAAAGTACTACTACTATCTTAGCCTGTTTTTTCTTTTTCTTTTAGCTACCTTATGTTTTAGATTTACTGTACAACAAGTTGGCATGTTGTTAATCTGCTGATTACCATGGTCATCTGTCTACACTCTATCTCTCTGTCCCTAACTGGTGTTCCTTCTAGGAGCCAGCATGACATCAATACCCAGAAGAGCCTGGAGGACTCGGTTAGGGATGAGCAGGCTTTCCTGCAGCGCCACTACCCCTCGCTCGCCTCCCGTGCCGGTTCACGCTATTTGGCCAAAACTCTCAGCAAACTGCTTATGCACCACATTCGGGAATGCCTGCCAGACCTCAAAACCCGAGTGACCGTTCTGAGTGCCCAGTACCAGGCACGACTCACCAGCTATGGACAGCCAGTAGAAGACCACAGCGCCACACTGTTGCAGATAGTCACCAAGTTTGCCAGTGATTACTGCAACACCATTGAGGGAACTGCCCGGCACATCCAAACCTCAGAGCTGTGAGTCTGACTTCACCATAGTGGCTTCTCCACTGAATAACGAATGCATTTATGATGACAGCAGCCTTTGTTTTATTATGGAGAATATTTTTCTACATTTAATTCAGTAGTAATTACTGCACAATTCGGCATACAACATCTTTCATGAGGGTAATGTCTTTGGGGTAATGAAATTGTAAATTAAAGTCGTATCAGCATCTTCTGTTGGCTCCTTCATCTCCTCAGCACTCTTACCACAAGGTGATTAATTCATGTAAATATGTAGGGAGCAAATATTGACCTTTTTTAGTTGATTGCATTTAATTTTGGCACAATTAACATTGCTGATGCACAGCCTGAGAAACAGCATTGGTGTCACAGCTGAACCCATCTCCTCCCCAGCTGCGGGGGTGCTCGCATCTGTTACATATTCCATGAGACCTTTGGCCGCACTTTGCAGTCCATCGACCCCCTCGGGGGACTGACTGAGCTCGATATCCTCACCGCCATCCGCAATGCTACGGTAAGCTTCTTTTAACTTCTGTTTTTGTAATTGGTTTAATATAAATTCTGGTGAAGTTTCTCTCATTTGGAGGAAGAGCAGGAGCAGGTAAACAGTATAGCTATTGTGTGTGGGTGTGTGATTTGCCCTGCAGGGTCCACGGCCAGCGCTCTTTGTACCTGAGGTGTCCTTTGAGTTGTTGGTGAAGCGGCAAATTAAGCGTCTGGAAGAGCCCAGTCTACGCTGTGTAGAGCTGGTTCATGAAGAGATGCAGAGGATCATCCAGCACTGCTCCTCCTTTAGCACACAGGTTAGGCAAAGACCAAGGATGCAGTTCTCTCACAATGGACTAAAAAACCTAAAAAAAACCACAGCATTAATTATGACAGGCCTATGTTAAGAACATATGTCTTTGTGTTTGCTAGGAGCTTCTGCGATTTCCCAAACTGCATGATTCCATTGCAGAAGTGGTGACTGGATTACTGCGGAAGCGCTTGCCAATTACAAATGAAATGGTAATCCACAGCTTAGCTAAAGTGATCGTTCATGCTCATTATAATAACCAACAGCCAAGGTCTTTTAACTCTCTGGGGATTTTTTTTTTCCCTTTAGGTACATAACTTAGTGGCAATAGAGCTTGCGTACATCAATACAAAGCATCCAGACTTCACAGACGCAGCCCAGGTCTCAGCATCTGTCAACAGTCAACAGGTAGTTATTTGTCCCTTACAGCAGGTACATGTTTATCATTTATTCTGCTAGGATTAACAGCAGACGTTGTCGTCTATAAAGCCTTAACCACAATGTTTCACATCCAAATATTACAGTCCCTTTCAAAGTTTGTAGTGAAATTCTTGACTCAGCCAAAATAGCTTTGACCCTGTGACTTCCTCGGATATCTTCCTGTCAGGCAGAGGCTCTTGATGGAGGGAAGCGCTGGAAAAACGAGAAGGCTGTGGAAGAGAAAGCCCCAGCTGCAGGCTTTGGCAGCCCCAGCAAAGGCCAGTCCATTAACCTCCTCGACACAGTGAGTTGTGGGATGAGCAGTAGGACAAAACACTTAGCAGTGAATTCTTCACACACTATCAACATTTAACTTTGGCTGTCTGTGCAAGGCGGTGCCCATATCCCGCAAGCTGACTACAAGAGAGCAGAGGGACTGTGAAGTCATCCAGCGCCTCATCAAGTGCTACTTCCTCATTGTCCGCAAAAGCGTCCAAGACAGGTTCGATTGGAAAAAATCCAGAGCGCCTGGGGGCACCCTTTCTCTCCGTTTCCCCTTCCATTTCTGTTGTTTAGCCCAGTTGTTATTACTGATGCTGATTTTCTAACCTTGTCTTGGGGCTGTGTGTCTGCAGTGTGCCCAAGACAGTCATGCACTTCCTGGTGAACTTTGTGAAAGAGCATCTGCAAAGTGAGCTGGTGGGTCAGCTTTACAAACAGCCGCTGCTGCAGGAGCTGCTCATTGAGTCACAGGACATGGCACAGCAGCGGACCGAGGTCGCTCAAATGCTTGAGGTAAAATTGGCTGCTGCTTATGAACAAAAGGTCCTTAGCATCAAGAACAGCAGGTCCTTTCCATTTTTCAAGACTAAAGTTTAACTACCATCTCTTTTTACTTTCTGTCTCAGGCACTCAAAAAAGCCAATAACATCATCTCTGAGATCCGAGAGACCCATCTGTGGTAGCCAGAGGACACAAATAAGTTCCCCTATTTCCTTGTTTTATGACAGTGTATGTGAGGAAAGAGACAGCGAGAGTGCATGTGTTTATAAATTTGGGGCAGTTTCACTGTTTTCTCATGGACCAATAACCATAGCACATTTAGATCTACTTTGTCTGGTTAGCTGTCCCTTTGAACAGTACACTGGGGCTGTTGCTTTTCACTGTGAATGTTGTGTAGTGACAGAGAATAATTAAAAACTCAGGATGAAACTATTGAAGTGTGAAACGCATAGCTGCATTATTATTTTGACAAATGTTGGATCATATGATTGTTGCTATAAATGTAAAATGCAATTTATATGTGAAGTATTTAAGTTGATCTTCAGGGTGCTTTTTTGTTTTGTTTTGTTTTAATTAAAATGTGTTCGCTCTGCACAATTCTACACTGGGCTTCCTCTGAGCCTTCAGGAGGTGCTAAAACTATGTTAGATTAGATGTGTTTCAACTTTAATCCCCTTTGTTGGCGTTGTCACCAGAGATAGAAATGAAGTGGAAATCCAACTTAATCAATGCTGACTGCAACACTGAAGACAGAGCGCGGTCATTTGCAGAAATTACTGGGTGAATGCTGAGTGTTTTTCCAGCTCTCTTCTGCTAATCAATATCAGGTTTATTTTCCAGAGTCACATTAACATATCAGCGCATTTATACCGTTAACCATTGCACTGACTTTCTAGTTTGTGTAGTCAAACGAAAAGACCAAACATTTCCTTCTGTCTATGTGAGGTTTTTAGGAGATCCACATATAGAATTGACTGCTATAATATCTGCTGTGTACTATAATGTTATAGTGTGTTAATCATAATACACTAATACTATAATATTTTTCAAAAACCTGGCAGGAGGGTTGTTAGAGTCTAGGTCCAGATGGTGTGACTGAAATGTTCTGTAGCTTCATATCGCTTCCCCAAACTAATTATCTACTGGTATTCACTGTTAATGGTATAGACATAAGCTTGTTTCACATTCCCAGCTCTATCCAGCTGTATACAAACTGCCTCCAAGAATGAGAGACCTAGTATGTGGATAACCTCTGCATGTAGTGGTTTTTTAATGTATAAACTGTAAACTTGCACCTTTAGCAGCCTTTTACTTCTGTGCCAGTAAGCATGTGTAACATTACTCCATGTACGAAATTATTCATCTTTTTCCATCTAGTTTGCGTAACTCAGGTTGCTGTTCAGGCAGACTCCTTCCCCAAGTACTGAAGCAATTCATGTGAATCTGTTCCTGTAGCCAAACAAATAGTTATATTAAGCCATTAGGCTTTTTCTGTAAGACCTGCCCTACTTGAGACCATGAAACAGCAGCTCTGACTTCTCTGTGATTCAGTCCCGAATACCACATCCATCCATCCAGTCAGTCAGTCAGTCAGTCTGTCCGAGAACCCCATGTTAGTTTGCATGTGTGTTTTCAGTATTCACATGTGGATGTATGGATGAACAATTCATGTATATTTTGTATTATTTAAGTGTATATTATTATATTATATTATCAACTGCCTATGAGTTCTTGCCTGCCAATATTTGTGATACATGTTTACTGAATGAAGTCTGTTGAGATGGGAGAGACTCATTAAAGCCTAACAAAGGACACTGCACAGTCTGGCAAGGTGTTATTGACGTTATGCGGTTATAACCATTGATCAGTTTTCATAAAATCTGTTTGTTTGTCTCCCACACTTCCGCAGCAGTAGATGTGATAAGACTCCTTCTGCTTCACTTTATTGATCTCAAGTGAGTGAGAAATGTCTGTTTGGTCAGATGGGTCTGTCACAGGATGAAGAGAGTGTCTTGAATTGTACCAGCACACACGTACTCCCCAAACCTCCTGTAGTCCCTTGTGTCTGATTCCACACTGCACCAGCTAGATAGAGTGAAATTTCATATTTAGGTTATCCGCTGCCATCAAGATGATGGATTGTTACCGTTTGATGCCAATTCAAGTTAAACCTGAACAAAGGGTGAGAAGTGAGGAGATGGAGGAGTTGAATGTGGCAGTAAAAGCTGAGAGAACTGGTCATTAATGTTAGATGAGAGTGAGCGAAGGCACTAGAGTCCAGGAGAAAGCATTATTGGCACAACAAGGCAAATACAACAAGTCAAATCTGTGCTCAATATACAAACCCCATTAAGTATTAGTGGTGCCATACACACAGCAGGCAAACTGCATCTATAACAGAAAGCCAGATTGAGTGGCTTCACTGTAGCATCCTCAAAAATGAAAATGAGCCACAATCTAATAAACTCTTATTTCAGGTGATTAAATTGCCTGCACTTTGTCTCCCACTGTAGCCAGTTATGTTGATCACTCTCTTCTAACACACCCCTCCTCCCTACCAACTGAGACTAGGCTAGACCATACCATCTGACAGGATGGGAGGGGGCTGGGCTGCAGCATCATGATAAACTGCATCATTTTGGTCACATAAAAACCAGCACAATTAAAGGTGGAACCAGTCCGAGACACACTCTGGTTCATTTATAACTCCCCTTGGTGCTTTTATGCCTTCCAGGCAGAAGTGTGCGCAAGGTTTCGGGCTGATAGTCGCCTCCTCATTTCTCTTTTCCAGTGGTGAACCAGTCAGCGGAGCAGGCTGAACAAAGCCATGGGAGAGTGAGTGAGAGAGAGAGAGAGGAGCTTCTGGGAAGAAATGTCTCTCACTGACTCTGTCGCCTGGACAACCGGGTAAGAGAGGAGGGGAGGGAGCATGAAAAAGGATAGAAAGGACCGAGGAGCATAAAAGGAGAGGAAAACAACACATTATTAACTGCTGAGATTAGAGGATTCCTGAGGAGTGTGAGGGGAAAGTGGATTTTTATGTGTTGTTTTCTTCTGAGGGGGTCCCTTAGTGTCTTTCTCTCTTAATGAGTTATTAACTATGACAACAAAGCAGTGAATTTTTTTTTTTACACATCAGAGCACAGAGGAGATGAATTTTCAGAGCACAAGTTCAGCTCTTCACAAGTGGACCCAGTAGGCCTGAACGCTCCACCTGTAATTCTTGTCTCCCCAGCCTCAGGTAAGACTCTCCCCTGTGTTGCAGACGCTCGCTTTGATGGAGGATGCTTTATATTTAGCCGATTTATTGGTAACATTTTAATTATTAAAGGCCGTAAACTGTGCAGTTATCTAGAAAATGAAAAAAAAGCCAAGAAACTGTTAAAAGAAATCAATAAAAGGTAATCCCATTTGCTTGCAGGCAGCTTGGAGTGCAAGCATTGCTCACGGAGTAGCTCAGAAGCAGGTAAGTTTTGGGAAATAGGTTTCATTACCTGTTTGAATTTGTTGAATGCTGTTACATTTCATATTACGCTGCCAGAGAGAAACTACCTTCAGCATACGGTGTGAGGCTCGTTTTTATTCAGCAGAATGTGAGAAATTGCATGGTACATCCCCACTGCGTGCACTGAGAGCTTTGCGCGTCTTTCATCGACGATTAGAGAAATGAACACTGTTGTTGGGTGCAAATGGGTCTGGAGAGTTTGACTGGAAACACCGGACTCCAGCTTCACAGTGTGTAATGAATAGGAAGGCACGTCCGCTATAAACATACTGCTGAGCGCTCATGCATAAGGAATATATTCATAGAGCACCGGTGGTGAAATCAATGCCCCTTTAAATGAGGTGGTATGCTGACTGAGTTTACACCAGGCTCAATGTGTGTGTGGGGCAGGAGGCAGCATGTGATATCCATATTGGATGAGATGGAGAAGAGATAAACTGAGGAGGGTGTGTGTTGGAGGGGGTTATTTTTAGCTGCTGTCAGTAATGAAGGTTACAAATCGCTCACCTTTTGTGGATAAGACAGAGATGTAGAGAAATGCAGCAGGATTGAAGGGAGGAAAGGGGCAAGAGAGTGAAAGGAGGGTTGAGAGAGAGAGAGAGTGAGATGATGATGATAGGTGAAGGGTTCAGGCTCGGAGCATGCTGGGATTGCTCAGAGCTTCCACCTTACCTATCCGATACAATCCAGAGATGTATTGGAAGGTGAAAATGCTGACACTGAGCTTATTCTTGTTTTTCTATTAGAGAAAATATAAACGCAGAGAAATCTGGTCTAGGGGGGTTCAGCCTCCTTTTTTGCTGCCTGCACATCACAGTCCATCCAGTACAGCTGCTGTATTTCCAACAATCAGGCAGGTACAATGAGACCACCTGGGCTGTATTTGTTAAAAAATTTAATTTAAAAAAATGCTTCAAAGAAAGTTCCCTGCTGAGTCCAAGGGTATCCAGTACATAGTCACACACTACACTAAAGCAGGTTTATGTTTCAAGTGACTAAGACTAAGACTAAGATTTCACAGCTGCAAACAGATGCTTTGATGGTTCACTTCTTTTTCAGATTAAATGACAGATAAATAACCTTCATATTAAAAACAACATGGCCTTAATACAGACTGAGCTTTTATTCCAATAAATACACAAGGCAGGATGCTAAATTACACTCTATTTTTAAACCACACCTGTGTAGGGTTTAAATCGACTTTGTTCCCCTAATCTTTGCAGAAAAATGGCAGTGTTAAACAATTCTGGCAGCTTGTAAACACATTAGTTATACCAGGCTCTGTACTGCTTGCAGCTGTACACCACTCATAATTATATTGTACATGAGGTGTAACATTCTGGGATGCAAGGAAACGTCAGACTCATCAAGAAGGGAGAAAAAGATGTGTCCCTGAGGCCGTGCATCACTGTGGCAGTCTTTCCTCCACCGCATGTCCTCTGTTGCGAGGTACCCAGAAGGCGGCAGAGGGTTTGTAAAAAGCACAGTGCTCACCACTAAGTGTCTAATAAAAAGTCTGCCTCTCTGTCACCAGTGATTTCCTAAAACTGTCAGATTTCAAAATCTGCACCACTAATCATCCTGTTGGATGTTGAAGTGGACATCGAAATGGAGCTGTGGAGATGTAGCGATAGTGCTCTCCTTTAGATCTTTTCCATGAATATTAACAGCAAAAAGCACAATTTCTTTTCATAGATGTTTGAGGTGCTAGTCGTGTATTTGAAGGGTGACAGCTGTGGTGTGTGTGTCTCCAGTCATTCCCCAGGCTTTTTTTTTCCCTCCCTTCTACTTCACTCGTCATGTTTCTGTGCTCGTCTGCGTGCCTCCTCTCATATTCAGGTAATTAGAGCACCATCATCAAAACAAGCTGGAGAGGCACAGATGAAATGTGACAGAATTGCAATAATCTAATTACCTAATGTCTAATATTAATAAAGGCTGCACTGGAAACGTCAATATCTCACATATCTCACAATTTTTCCTAAAGATTGGTCATTTTGCTTAAACAGGAGTAAATGTTTGAAGGGGAAAAAGCAGGGGGGAAAGCGAGTATCATACCATTTCAGAAAACAACGTGAGTGCTCATTTTGCAATAGCAGTCCATTATGGGTGCAGATAACCCGCAGTACTGCACTTAAATTACAGCCTGCAAATTGGAACAAATTCTTTTTCTTGTTCTTTAAAAAATACACAGCACTGTCATCTAAAATGAACTGAAAATAATCCGATTTTTTTTTTTTTTTTGCATAATTCTTTATCTGTTTTTGAAAGCAAACTTCCCAACACTGTTAATGAATTTATTGTCTAAGCCTGCAAAAAGCTCACACTGTGTGGGCAGATGCTCAAAGGTGCACTCCTGTCCTTGTCTGTGCAGTAAGATGACGTCGTAATTAACAGAAGCAAGTGTTGTGCTGATTACAAAAATGGTGTGGACTGCTTGGTTTTCAGCTTGTAAGGAATTTGCCTTACTTCCTTCATAAAAGGAGAAATCCAATAGAAAACTGGATTAGTATATGTGTGGCCTGTGGACATTTGATAACAATAAAAATAGTTTCTCTCACCAACTGAGAAACTGTAGGGCTAAGGCTTTTAATGATGTGGCCATGAAGGACATCCTTGAGATCCTCTATTATCAGCGAACTGGAGAATGACTTTGTGGACACAGAGACTGCATATAACATGATTATTCTGCAGCAGACATGAGCGCATTTTCTGCTTTAACACCACCGTGAAATAAAGTTTATTCATGTATAGGAGTGCAAAGAAAAATCCCATAAATCAACAAGCCTCCAGTCCACTTTTAGCTTTAGGGTTTGTCTCTCCAAAGTCTTTCTTCTCTGTTTTTAACTCTAGGAGCCTTAATCATTTTTCAAATATTGATTAAATGGTATAATTTGTAAAGTCCTTTCATATGATGGATTTTCATTTCTGCTACAGAGCTGAGAGCAGTGATCTTTTACACATAATCAAGATTCACTGTCTTACCTGGCTGACCTTAAAGCACTAAAGAGAATAGATAAATTGCTGCAGTTAGCAGGCTCACTGCCACTTAATACAAACTGTCTGCAGTATCTTGTGTGTAGAAGGGTGGAAAAAAAGTGGCACCTATTGACACTATTAGTCAAAGGCTGCCCATGACAGGAGATAAACGCTTTCTCATTGAGACTCTGTCTAATATCCCACTTACTCTTCTTGTCAGTAATTAGACAAGTGAAATGATTTCATTTGCTGCAGAAGACATGATTACATTGACTGTTGATATGTAGAAAACCGCCAGCAGACTGTCTTCTGGGTGGTAATGACTTGCAAACACCCCCCACCCCAAGCTCTTGTGATCAGCATCTTAACACAGGACTCAGCCAAGCGTTTTGTCTTATAAACCCAGTAGAGAAAAGGGGTTCCCCTTCTCAGTTTTCTCCATGTGGGCTGCCACTGGAAGCACTTTGTCAACAGCAGCTTGGGACAGACTTAATTTCTCATGTCCTTGCCCACTTAAGTGCATCTATGGAAGTTACCTTGTCCTTCATTTTGTGTGATGCTTATGTCGGCTGCTGGTAGTTCCAACATCTATTTTGCTCACCTGTCCGAGGACAGAACAGGGTCCTGTGTTAAGTAAGCAGTGAAATGGTGTTATGTGTCCTTGACAGGTGCCAGCATGGAGGTGGAGGATGAGCCGCTGCTGTTTCAGACCAGCTGGGGAGCGGAGGAGGAAGAAGAGCAGGAGGAAGAGGATGGAGTAGCGCACACAGCAGGACAGAGTTGTTTCTCTGGGGATGCTGGGATGTGTGGTGGGTGGAGGGTGCTGGCGTGGGTTTACACACAGCCCTGGGCAAGTGGAGTAGTTTTAGGGGTAGCCGTCCTGCTACCATGTACCCTGTTTGCCTACATGCTCCTCTACTGCCCTCCTCTGGACATAGACCTCTCCTACAGTGCCTTTGAGGTTCACAGTCACTTCTCTGCTGAGCGCTTCGACGCCCTCACCATTGCAGTAAAGACTCAGCTGGGGTCCTGGGACAGACGTAGGCGAGACTTAGATAACAGTGAGTCTGAGGCCCTGCGGGAGCTTCTGTTGGAGGAGCTTGGCAGACAGGGATTGTTCAACAGAACAGATAATGAGGGCATGGGGTCCTCCACTCCTCAAAACGACCCTTTTCAAGCGGGAGATGAACATAAGAGAGAACTTGCAGAGAGCGCAGATAAAAGGACACTGCCTGATTTGGGTCAGAAGGAAATAACGAAGCACAAGAGCTCAAATGGCAGAGCAGAGGAGCAAGATGAGAGATCACTGGATGGAAATTCTACTCTATCGCTCATTAGAAGGCGCAGGTTTTCTCCCAATTATTACTTGCAGAGCCAAGCTCTGTGGAGAATTGAGCTTGTGTTTGTTGCTCAAGGGGAAGGTGATCGCAACATCTTCACCCCGGAACGTCTTCAGACAATTCACCACGTGGAGCATCTGCTCATGCAGCACCCGCAGTTTCATCAGTTCTGCTGGAAACCTCTGGAGGTGCTCAGGGATCTACCATTGGGACCGTCCTATTGCTCCCCACCCAGCTCACTCCTGTCTTACCTCTACCCCAGTGAGAGAGGAGGAAAGATCTACTACGATGGCATGGGTCCAGACCTGGCTGATATTCAAGGTGAGTACATAGTGAGAAAAATGACAAATTTCCAGGATTAAGTACTTCTTTATATGCTCCACCTAACTATGCTGATTTACCTCGTGTCTATGGACTTACAGGCTCTCTGAGTCTGGCCATTACCCACCCACAGTTCTACTGGTACGTGGATGAAAGTCTGTCCCCTGAGCATCTCTCCTCCTCGCTCTTGAGAAGTGAAATTCATTTCGGAGCTCCTCTTCCTTCCTACTACTCCGTACAGGATCGGTCCGATGAGCAGAGAACTCGCTTTAAAAACTTTGTGGTTCAGTATGCAGACATCCTGTCCAAGCAATCAACCAGGTCAGGAAAAAACGACAGCAATGGTCATTCACAGTAGGACATCATCATTCCTCCCATGTGTTTTCTTTCCATGAACTAGACATTGTTGCAAACAGCTGAAATTTGATGTCAGTTTGCCTGTGGTTCCTGTGTCCCAGCCAGGTGAAGGTGCTGTACGGGGGAACGGAGCTGTTTGATGATGAGGTGAGACACACCTTTCACAATGACATGATGCTGGCTGTCATCAGTGGAGCCTGCATTACTGTGCTCGTCTATGTCCTCACCTCCTTCTCCGGTACAGTATGACCTGCTTCTCGTTCCACTTCTATTAACCCTTTAAAACCTCATGTGTGGCCTGAGATGTTATTCATATCAAAAACATTAGAAACTACAGAACCAGAGCTTCTGCACTGATATGGCACTAAAGAACACCTGTTTAATACTGTTTACACAGGAGTCAGTGCTGCAGCTGGTTGGGACTCATGTCACTCTGCAGCTCACTGTCACGAAGAGCACACATTTGTCTACCATTCAGTTAAAAACATATGTAAAAGAAGTAAAAACAGGGGTTGTTGTAACAGCATAATCAATGCTATTAACTTTACCTGTCAGTGGTCATAAAGCTGGAGTACATCATTGTTAGAGAGCTAGAAAATGCCTGAAGACAAGAGGGAGCAAAGCTCAAACTGCAGACAGTAAAACTCTCCCAGAGACTTGAAAGTGAAACAGGCACAGGTTTATTTGCTCTTTTTTTTTTTTTTTTTTTAGTTAAGATTGTTTGGATCTGACACTTTCATCTGTTAACATGCAGTAAACTTAAATAAGAGAAATTAATGTTATACTTGCTAATAGTAAACTGTATTGTTATTTTACACTAAAATAAAACAAGACATGTAAAGACAATTCTTTTTAGCTTTAGATCTCAAAGAGTGAGTGTTAATAATGTCCTCTTGTCCCTCTGTAGTGTTCCTGACGTTCTTCGGACTGGCCAGCATTGGCCTGAGCTGCTTGATGGCTCTCTTCCTATACCACGTTGTGTTTGGTGTGAGGTACCTGGGTATTCTCAACGGAGTGGCTGCCTTCGTTATTATCGGTATAGGTAAGGGAGAAGAAATACACAGCTTCTTAGAGCTTTACAGACATAACTGGACATTCTGGGAAATATGCTTACGTGTATTTCTTGCAGGGGCTTAGTTAAGAAGACTGATACCACTCTCATGTCTCTACGGTAGATAAAAGCTGAAGCCAGCAGTGAGTTTACTTAGCATAAAGCTGCCAGCTGTTAGTAGTAGCTTCACATTTACACAAGAGTGCTATCAATCTTCATATTAAGAAAGTACAGTTTGTAACAAAACTGAGTACACGCATGACAAACATGTTAACTGGTTTATATTGTACCATCTTACAAATGTAACTATGTCACTTTAAAGCTGAAGTATAGGGTGTTTGAGCATATGTATCATTAAAAACAACAGATATACTTACTGTGAAGATATAGTACCCACAGTACACCTGTCAGCACTGCAACAAAACTCTGTTTACCTGTGATCCCTATTTAAGGCTAATTGTGTCAACAAGGTTATAACGTGAACATCACCGCGTCTTCAGTTTTGGCCTCAGTTGCAACATGACTCCACATATTCTGGTGAGAACCAGGTTGTGAGACATCCTACAAATGAGAGCGGGTACAAGAGCATCAGTAGAAAGGTGAACACAGTTACAGCGAGGGTTGGGAGGTATAAGAACAAAAGGCACAGTGTCTGCCCTCAAAAGATCACGCCGTATACAATTCACTATTTACACAGTATTGTATTGGAAAACAGGCAATAAGTGCCACTGACTTGGCACAATGATTATCTGTCAGAACCAGTGTTTCAGTGACTGCCCATATGGTGCAAAGCACATTGAATTAAATCAGAATGTACAGATGACCTCCAAGAAGAAAAACAGCTACAGAACTGCAAGAATAAAGGAAATACACGTAGAGAAGGCTGAGTGAATTTGGCAGAACACTACTCAAACCAAAGAAAAATTAGACTGGATGAGATGGGTCTGGCGTGTTTGGTGTGGACGACTAAATTGATTGCATGGTGTAAACACCATGGGAATATAATGAAAAATATTATATTTCCCATTGTCCCATTCCCACTGTCAACCTATTTGAAACCTTGTGAGTACATTTACCATAACAAGTAAAAATAAAACAGCTCCTTTGTTTTGTCACCATCTCTCAGGGGTGGATGATGTATTTGTGTTCATCAGCACCTTCAGACAGGCTTCTCATCTGCGTCAGCCACAGCAGCGAATGATCTACACAATTAAAACAGCTGGCCGAGCTACTTTCCTCACCTCTTTCACTACTGCAGCTGCCTATGCTGCTAACACCTTCTCTCAGGTAATCATAAACGAGAAATCCAGCAGTTAATAGGATCTGTGCAAGAAGTATAAATGACCGCCCTGCTATGGATGAATAGAAGTGCCTCTGTCAGCAGACTGCCATTTTTATGCGATAAGCACAAATTGAATGTTTCAAGGTCCTTTACACTGTGCTGCGTTTAACTGACACTCAGATCCCAGCCGTGCATGACTTCGGCCTATTCATGGCCCTCATTGTCAGCTGCTGCTGGCTTTGGGTATCTGTCCTAATGCCAGCCGCCCTGTGTATCTGGACTCAGTGTGTGGAGCCTCACGAACATGCCTGGTTGAATTGGTGAGGCATAGTTTCCTTACTTTTGTGTGAGATATTGTTTGTGCATGCTGTGCGACACCACGGGGGAGATGTAATCCCTTCAGCTGTCTCTCTCCCTAAACTACCTCCTCCCTCTGAAGCTGGAAGTTGTTTCCGGGCCTGTCAGCAAGCCACAGTCCGTTGTCAGATGAGGATGATGATGTGGCACTTCTGTCAGTGGAGATGGAGCCAGGTGAGATTATTATCTCCCCAGCACTGAATGACTGATGTGGGGAAAACGGGAAAGGGAATGAGTCCAGGCTGTAAAACGCTGCTATCCAGGCACATTAAAGCCTTTCTCTTTGTCTCGGGCAGGCTCCTGTGACACAGACGGTGATGCAGCCATTCTGTCCCTGTCAGTGGAGACACCTCTGTCCCCTCCAGGGCAGCAGCATGTGGGTGTGGTGAGCACCAATCTTCAGTGGGCCCTGAAGCATTTAGTGGCAGAACCAGCTGTGGCCCAGCGAAAAGCTGTCCTAGGTGAGATTTGATATAAAGAGAACTCACTAGGATTTTTGACACCAATAAGGTCAATTTATACCCAAGAAAACTCGAAAAGATCCGGAAATATATGCTGTAATTTGGTTTGCTCAGATATTTTCTGCCAAGCTCTTGATGTATGATTTACACATGAGAATAACCTCAAGTACAGAATCATCGAATAAGTGCTGTAATCTCTGGGAACTCACTGTGCGAGGAGAAAGTGTCTCTCATGAAGTATTCATCCACTCTCTTCAGGAGTGACTGCAGTAGATTATTGCTCCTGATCTATCCTTTAGCTCCTTTATCTTCAACTCCATCAGACCCTCCTCTCTCTCATTCTTTCATTGTCTTCCTGCTGGTTCAGGCGTCTTCCTCTTGGTTCTGGTGTTATCAGCCGGGTGCTGCTGTCTCCTGAGGCCGGCCACTCATGCCCCTCTACTTTTCCGCCCTGACACGAACCTCCAGACTCTGCTGGCTCTGAGGAGCAACCTCAGTGGTCAAGGCATCTCTTGCCCCATGTGCTCAGGTGAAACTGTGTCTGTGTTGGAGACCTACTCACTCGTTAGCATTATCCCGACCAAATCTCTGACATGCATGTTGTGTCCTGTAGGTGTGTTCATGGAAAAGCCCCACGTTTTGAACACCCACACTTCCTCATCTGCATTTAAGTTTTCCACACATCTGCAGTCCCCAAGCTCGATGACCTCCATTGTTCCTTGGAGCTCAGGAAAACCAAATTCAGTCACCAACCAAACAGGTAAAACATTCAACACATAAAAATCCTCCTTGTCCTGTTAAGATCTGTTCCACTGCTTTGAAATATTCCACTTTGCGCTGTTTTTCTAGACTCTTTCCTGACAGTCTATATATCTAAGTTGGACCATGGAGTTTCTGCAACCCTGTACCGTTTCTCACTTAACACCAGCACTCCCTCTCCCTGGAAGCCATGCAGCACAGACAATCAAGAGGTGTCATCATTTCAGGTTTGGGAGCAGAAAAATTCATCTTCTCGTATTATTTGTAATTATGTTTAGTGTTATGTCTCACAACTGTTGTACGTGCTTCCACACCAGCTTATGACTAATGTTGTTTTATCTTAATAGGCATATGAGCAGCCCCACAGTAATTACACCACCAGACTGACAGTGTGTGTTTCCCATGTGTACCGCCCATACCCCAGCTGGATGATCACATCCAGCTCATGTGACCCCCGTCATGGTTGGACGCTGGAGTTTTCCTTTTATGTAGCAGCTTCTCTGCAGCAACACAGCAGGTAAAGCAGAAAATAAGAGCATGAGTTAGATGTGCCATCAGGTTGTTTTATCGGGGTATCTGTCATTTGAGCTCTGCTTTCTCCTCATAGGAGGCTGTACTTTGCACAGCGCCGCCTGAGACCTCATCCCAGTCGAGTGTGTGTCAACCCGCCTGGCTGCGGAATCAGTTCTGAGCCTGATGGACCCACACGGGGAATCTTTTATACTCCTCTTCCCAGTGGTGAGCGTGGAAGTGTCACAGTGTGAGAACGCATCATTAAGATGGTTTGTTAGCCCATCAGGAGAACAGTTTTCACGCTGCATATGTCACACTGTTATTTTTATATCATTTATTCTCCTGTTGAGTTTTAAAAAAACAGAAAATGCAGTGAGGTGACACTTTTTTCAAATGTAACTTCTTGAATTGGCCCTCTGAAGCCTCTAGGTACTACAGCTGTACAGATATTTACACTGTATAAATAAATGTCCTTGAGAGATATTTCTCTGGTTCTATTTTCAAAGATTCCTCATCCACTGCCAAAATAAAAACATCCAAAACATTTGGCTTCAACCCGTGCAGCGGCGGTGTGTGTGGCCAGCCAGCAGTGCGTCCTCTGGTCGACACCGGGGCCATGGTTTTTCTGGTGTTTGGAATCCTGGGAGTCAACCGAACTGAACACAACGACAACCATGTCATTGGAGATATGGTGAGAGTCACACGTGTCTCATATATGCTGTGTACAGTATTTATAGGAATGCAAAGCCAGATTTTTAAAAGATTTCTCTCATGGTGTGTCATTTTCTCCAAAGGGCAGCATTATATTGGATCCAGACTTTGATATTTTCCAGGAGATGGGGCATCTTTGTAAAATCTGTAAAGCTGTTAGCGCAAACAGACAGCTTGTGAAACCAGGAGGAGCACAGTGCCTGCCATCAGGTAGCACCCACACATACTTCATCTTCAAATACTCTAGCAAAAATAGCAATATATATTTTTTATAATTATGAAGTTGAAAAATGTAGTTGGTTAATCAGTTTGCTGATGGAGAAAAGGTTAGTCAGCATCTATTTTGGTAAATGATTAACTGCTGTAAAGCAAAAGTACTAGAACAAAACAGTAATATAAAATGCTTAACAACTGAGAACAGACACTCAGCAAATCTTTTATGCATTCAAACAAAGGCATAAAAGTAAAAAAAAAAAAACATAAACTGAGGATAATGCGTGCTTAGATAAGTGCTTAAAACATTTTGTTCTTTTTTCTCTTCCCTTCAGGCAACAAGCTGTCTTCTATTCTGCCTCTGCTCCATCCTGAGTGTCACTCTCTCCCTGAACCCAACCTGCTTCCAGGGCAACTTTCCCACGGAGCGGTGGGATTGCATGGAGGCAAGGTTCGCTGGCTGTCCATGGCCTTTGAGTCTGTAAGTCCCTTCATCTTTTCAGCTTTTCATCTTCATGCATCAAAGAGCTGCATGTTTCAAAGTTGGTGTCATCCCTAATGCTCTACTTCTCCTCTCACAAGACCACGTACAAGGGGAAATCCTCCTTTCAGACCTATTCCGACTTCCTTCAGTGGGAGAACTTCATGCAGGAGCAACTGGCCAGCCTCCCGCAGTCTTCTGCTCTGCACCGGGGTTTTCAGACTTGTGAGCACTGGAAACAGATCTTCATGGAAATCATAGGCAAGTGGGATAGCGGCAGGCATGTCAAAGAGATATGTGTGTGTGGGGTTTTTTTTCAGCAATTTCAAAGAATAGCAAGCAGGAGAAGCAACATGCAAAAATCAAAGTACTGCTCTTTTTAGGTGTGGAGAGTGCCCTCTGGAGTCTGCTGCTGTCCCTGGCCATCTGTGTGGCAGCTGTGTCTGTGTTTACTGCACATCCTTTGCTGCTGCTGCCAGTTCTCATAACCATCATAGGTAAGAGAGGAAATTGTAATGTGAAGTTTGGGAGTATTTTGAGGCACTCAAATTTTTCTTTAAAATTAAATATTAAGGACTAGGTTGGGATCATGTGTGTGTAATAAGGACTTTTTGACCTTCAATAGGAGTGATCTGTCTGGTGGTAGCAGTCATGTATTGGCTGGGCTGGGAGATGGGAGCAGTAGAGGCGATTTCTCTATCTATTCTCGTTGGATCTTCAGTTGATTACTGTCTGCACCTGGTGGAAGGATACCTGCTGGCTGGGGAGACCACGGCCTCTGTGCTTGGTCATAACTTGGTATGAGACTGTAAATTTGTCTCACAGTAAATAACAATTATGAGCAATTAGAAAAACTAAGATTTTGGATTTGATAAGGACAGAAGCAGTATGACGACTCTTAAATAAACTGGCTTGTGGCTTGTCCCATTAATCTGCATTCATTTGCAGGAGCCCTCAGCCGAGAGGCAGAAGCGAACACTGGAGGCAGTGAACCATGTGGGCGTTGCTATAGTGTCCAGCGCCGTCACCACGGTGATCTCCACGGTCCCTCTCTTCTTCTGTGTCATTGTGCCTTTTGCCAAATTCGGCCAGATAGTGGCCATTAACACCGCCGTCTCCATTTTGTTTACCCTGACCGTCACTGTAGCCATGTTGGCATGCATGGCCCCCTCACACTTCAGCAGACCTCCCGGCGCTGTGCTGAAGGCCAGCCTGGCGGTGATGGCAGCTGCAGCCTTGGGAGCAGCTCTGTGCTGGATGGGAGGACAGCTGGGAGCACTGGCCTGGCAATCAATCAGCACATAAACACAACTGTCAACTCACACTGATGTCAGGCAGAGGAGTTCCTCTGTACACAAAGCTATCACAACTGTAAGCACTTGTTTTGTTTTTTTTCCCCTCCATGTTTAGGAGGACTATTGGATCAGTAAAAGATCTTGTACTTTACAGCACAAAGATGTCAGAATCAACTCCATAATTAACAATTTGTCATCACAAAAGACATTTTTGTCACTTGTATTGATCAGTGAGTTGTAAGTAAAAAATCCTCACTTGCTGGGCTATCGCTTATAAATATATTGTCCATGATAAAGTGACTCAAAGTAGTGGATTAATCTTTCTGGGTGGATATGATGATTTGGGTTGAAGCAGTGAAGCAGTGAAGATGGGTAACTGAGCAATTGTTGGGAAACAATGGCACAGTCACAGTTTCCATCAGTGTAACTTATTAATTTGTGAAGAGCCTGCTGACTGTTCTGTGGCCTGCTGTTGTGAACACTGTCACAGCTCTGATGTCCATGAATATTAGTGTTTACATGACTCACCGTCATCTTGTGAAATGTCACATTTGTTTAATTATTCTGCTTCCTTTATTGTGCACTGGATATATTTTCTTTGTAACAAAGGTTATGATGTCCTGCTGTGTCCGGATTAAAAGCCGTGCACGCCAAATTTATACTGTGCACAGTTTTTTGGTAAATGCAACGTGTGATGTAAATGTCTGTGCGCTGCTCTCACACATTCTGCATTTGATGCATATTTCAGTATTACCACAAGATCTCATCCTCCTTTCCAGCCCTTTCACATTCATATCCTAGATCTCAAACTGCTTCGGGGTCCCTGTTTTTGTCATCAGCACAAATTGAAAAGGACCTCTTATCAGCTCCTCAGGTGTACCTTCTACACACACCCCACCACACTTGTAGGTACTTATTGTAACCCACTCTGTTCTCCCCCCCCGCCCCTCCACTCTCACACAATTTAGAACACCACTCAAACACACGTTGATGCCAGCTCCAGTTTGCCCTGCAGTGAAGGTGAGGGCCATTTGTCAAACCACATAACACAATAATGGTTAGGGAGAAGGACTCACTCAATTGTGGCAAGAGCAGTAAATTTCTGTTATGTGTGTGTGAGTGTGTGTGTGTTACATGTGAATGTCAAAATAAAGCAGGTGCAGAAAACCTTGGGTCTTTTCTTTTGAAAAAGCTTGGCACTCTTATCTTCTGCATTGTTATGTAACAGAGCAGGAGCAGAATAAAGACCTGTCACTGTTTGCTTACAGTCAATTACTCAGAGAGCTACAGTAGACAGAGTCGCTGCTGTTAATTATTCATATAAAATGGTTCGGATTTAACATTAAATTGCAGTGCATCAATATTTCATGTTACTAAATAAAAAGAAGTTGTTCTAGGCCTAGTTTCTAATGGCGATGGAAACATAAGTAGGAAGATGTAAACAAATATTTGGAGCGAAAGCAGAAAACCCTCAGCAGATATTTGCTCCACAGGCTCCTATGTTCATTATTTTACTGAAGCACCAGCTGCAGGGCCATTTATTATGTGGCAGTAGAAAATGAAAATAGATGTCAGTACATCTCCACTTCTTTAAAGTTGGTGGTCCATTTTTTACAGGAGCTCTTGTATAGAGATCAGATTTTCCTATGCAGCTACCATATAAATAAATCATGTGAGAAAGGAAAAGGTTATGTTTCCCGATTTAGAAATAGATATACCTATTTCCTTTCAACCACTGAAATAGTTTCTGATTTAATGTTTTTATGTTTATATCTAAACAAAAGTATGACTTCACTGTATTTATTTTTGATTAAAATGATAAAAGGACACATTTCAATTTGATAAAGACAACAGGCCCCTGTGACAGGTTAGTCTGCAAGCAAACAAGTACAACAGAAAAAGCAACAACAAGAAGAGCCCCTGGTTTGCAACCCTGATGTGTGAACACTGACTAGTCAATTGGGTGGCCATGGCATTCAAGCAACAATGCAGTGACATCTGCAGGCCCTAAGAGATGCAATGGAGTGAAGCAAAGTTGTGCAGTATGGGCAAAGGATTCAAAGTCATTAACAATAGCCAAATGCCAAAGCAAAGCACCACATACACTGCTTCACTGCGTATGCCCCACAGACCAGGAGGACCAAGCACAAGGAGGCCACAGCTTGAAGAGGAATCTGTAAGTGCTGCTCAACAACTAGCTTTCATTGCAAGAGATTTGAATGGCCACACAGCCGATGGTAATTTCAGCCATGGATGACATGGTCTCGACACCTATAACAACAGTGGCAATTGAATCCTCCAATTCACTATAATCTTGCCACCTCAACACATGGTTCCACAAGTGGACATTCGGTCTTGAAGCCTTCTACTGCCACAACATGTCCTATCAAATCAAATTTCTCCTTATCAGGTGACACAAACTCAGGACCATCCTTGATATGAGGAACTCTACAAGAAGTTTGATGCCTGAAGGCAAAAATGACATCGGGTGGCTTAAGGAAAACCCACCATAGGCAGGCTGAAGACATCAAAAAGTTTAATGGCATCAGTGACGAGAATTGGCATCTGATCAGTGACCACAAGAAGACCTCTGAACACTGGCAAAATTACTTTGAGAAGACCACCCAATCTGACTGCTTGCATATACTATAAGATCTTCAAATGCATCATCCAGCTCAGCAACAACCAAGCCAGCTTTACTAATAACTGCAGAACGATTGACACAATCCTCGCTGGACACCTTCTGCTGGAGAAGCACAGTTAGAAGATGAACTTGGTGCATATTGCATTCCTCAACCTCGGGAAGGTGTTCATGTCCCATGCAACGTCATGTGACACACTATTACACCATGAAGTCCCCGGGTAAAGGGTAAAAAGGGTCCAGCTTCTCTATGAACAGCTGGAAAGTCATGTGCCAGTCACAGCATCAACAATCCCCTATGCTGATGATATCATGATTTCTATAGAAAACATGTCAGATCTCAAATGGCAAGTCCATGACTGAAACAACTGACTGGCACAAGTCTTCCTGCAACTCAACGTCGCAGAGACAGAATACTTGATAACTAACCCAAAAGCAAATGCAGGACGATCAAGATTGATGGCACAGATCTGCCAACAACCGAAACCTTTACATACCCCACATCAACTGACGCACAAAGTCACTGCGAGAGTCAATGCAGTCTGACTGAAATGGTGCACAATAACACACGTCACCTGTGATAAGAAGATGGGTAACTGCCTTACTGAAGTTCTAATGCACTGTTGTATGCTCCATTGCACTTTATCGTGCAGAATGGCTCACAATGGTGTCACAGAGGTAAAAATGCTATCCTGTATTATGAGCTACTGCCGTGTCTGCAATGACAAGATCTGTCAGAGGGGCGGCATCACTTTGATCACCAGGACGTGCAAAGCCCACTGCAATGTTACAGTCACGTCCTGTGTGCTGACAGCGAGATGCTTGCCAAGAAAGGCCTCCTGCTAAAAGTCAGTGGCATGCAACTAAAGGGCCCAGATGCAGCCAATTGAGGGCTTCAGACAGCGAGCCACCATAGTGGACGAAGGAAGAAAGAAAGAAAGAAAGAAAGAAGAACAAGTGCAGTAAATGTACACTAGACTATACAAAATGCTGAATATGCTATATAATTAATAAATACATTTTTGGAGCAATATGTAAAATCTCATTATCACACAAAAATTTTTGTGTTACAAAAAGGTAAAGTATCTGGACCTTTCAGTTTTTTGTTTATCATTTATTCATAAATATGAACTATACTTTTAAAGTGTATTTACCAAATCTGTTTCTCTTACAGATTGCAGTCTTGTTACATTTGCATGTCTTCGGCAGGTGCTTTTTGTTGGATTAAGTAGAGTGAAGACCCCCATTTCAGTCCTGCCACTCTGGCATGACAGCCCCGCTCCTCATGTTTTTATGTAAAAGCACAACAGAATAGTAATGGAATAATTATCGAGGCAGAGTGATGTTACAGTAAAGGAACGCATATTTAGCAAGGCAGAAAAAGAAATGCTTTGCCTGTGGCCTGAAATGACAAGCTCCAGCTATAAATAGTGAATCG
Source organism: Mastacembelus armatus (assembly GCF_900324485.2). NCBI lineage: Eukaryota > Metazoa > Chordata > Actinopteri > Synbranchiformes > Mastacembelidae > Mastacembelus > Mastacembelus armatus. The sequence continues at coordinate 9,272,112 of NC_046641.1, read as the reverse complement.
CAGAAAAGATGAATAAGAGATATGTATGTTTAGCATTGCTGTTCTTTTGTGTCTGGTGTCAGAAAAATGATCTAAAACTTCTTTCAAACACACACCAGTGTGCCATAAAAAGTCCTCAGCTCTACTCGCACGCCCTGCAACTCAGTCACTGCAATGCACAAAACAGGCTTACTGCAATCAGGTAATATTTTGAACATAGGTCAGACAAACAGATGTGTCAGACTGCAGTTATGTCACACACTATTCTCATTGTGCTAAATGAGAAATAAATAGAGAAAAGAAATGAGTGAGCAACATGGTATATTCAACACAGACCAATGGCTATACAATAGAAGGCAATTATAGGGCTAATTTCAACAGTACCTTTCCACCTTACATTACAGATGTAATTATTAACAATAAATACCCAGGCTCATTTGGTTCTTGAGAAATACTTCATTGTTCCATGAAAAGGCATTTTCTCTGGAGAGAAATTATTTTACATCAGAACTGTAAATCAACACTGAAACATAATTCATATCTTTATTACCCCATGTTACAGGGCACACACAATGTTCAAGTATGCCTGAGGAACTAAATGGAGCAAATAAAAAAAAAAAACAATGAAGAATAAAAGAGATAAAATGCATTTAAAAATAAGTGAACTGGCATTGCATTTCACAAAAAATCATAAGCTCATGATTGTGGAACAATTCACTGTAAAGTGCTAACTGGTTCGAGCTGAGAAAAGCACATGTTCCCTTTGAAAGATCATACACATTACTTTGTACATGGAGGTACAGTAATAGCCAGTCATCAGGCAAGCAATTACCAACCAGAAGACATGGGCCACATTTCATTTATTAGTCCTTTAATAAGATAACTGCTTCCTTAATTTCCTTGTTAATGGTAACAGCGAGAATCTTGCCACTGGTTGCCAGGACAATGCCAATTACAAATGCTGGTGTTGTCACTGTACAGTTTTCCTTCCTTCCTTGTAATTACATGCAATTGACTGACATACAGTATCAAAATCTCAAGTCAAGTCCATCTAATCCTCTTACAGATATGAATCCTTGAACCAAAGGGATGAGAGTGTGAGGAGAGGAGAGCAATTATTGAGGAGTGCAGGCGACTTCCCCATACTCCTCCTCCTCTTCCTCTCCTCCCCCTGGATGTGGTGGGCTGGCCCGACAAAAGCAGGGATCTGTCCAGCTGATGCCTGCCTTCCTACAGGTCCTGAGAATCCACTGATTTCCTTTGTGCCTCTCATTAAGAGGCATGTTTTAAAAAAAAGAAACAAAAATATCTGGAGGGAAATGGGTCAAAAAAAAATTTCCCCTACTGCCCGACCAAAACGGACTTTCACCCTCCCATCCCAACCCTAACCATAAAAAGGTAAAAACAAGGTGTACTGCAGAATGGCTTTACTCCTCACAGTCTGTGGGGGGAGCTAGAGCCCCTAGGAGCTGAGGTGCGGTTGGTGGTCTTCCGGCTGTTTTGTCGTGTCTGATTCATCTTGGTGGCCGAAGGTTTCCGAGCGTCAGGCTGGCGCCTTCCCTGGGGGCCTCTCTGTTTTCCCCTTTGCCCCGCACGGCCCCTTCCGGCCCCCGCTGGTCACTTGCGTGAGTGAAGTGTGTCCTGAAACTTGGTGCTGGTATAGCGGACGTGAAACCCTTTTTTGTTGATTGTATCGTCAGAGCGGAACTTGATCACAATGGAGTCACCGGCCGAGTAGATCTCCTCTGGTGGCTGTTGGGGAGGGGGGGAGGGGGACAAAACAACAGTTTCATTTGGGGCTGTCACTTTCTGGTTCCGTGACTGCACTTCAATTAAAACTAAAGACTTTTCACATGTGGAAACTAAAGTCAAATCAGTGACCATGATGAATGACTTCTATAGAGGAGTTCCAGCTCTGGAACCACCAGAGGCGATGTAAGGGATGGCCCTATCCTGCTTTATTCTGATTCAGGCTGCTGAAGAAGAGAGGATAAAATATACTCTGATGATTAGTGCCACGTCTGCTACTACAGAGAGCTCATTTTTTTCCCTTAGCAAAACCATTTACTGGACAGTTCTTCAAGTATTTCTTTTGTCTTGACTATAAATTCATCTAAAAAGTTTCCAGTGAAACATGCAACACTAGACCTGGCTGTTATGACAGTGGTGTCAGATGATTATTAATTCAGAACATCCAACTGAAAAATAATTAGTTGGTTGAGGTGCTCAGGCAGCTGCCCTGTGCCTGCAATAAATACAAGCACTGCTACGTCTGAGCAGTGGAAGCTTGCGCAACCAACCATAAAAACACCAGACTGATGATTAAAGCTACCATTCATAACATGAATAATATTTCTACAACAGCCCATAAGTCATGATCTATTGGGAAAGAGGTTAAAAACACTAGAAGAGTGTGGCCTACAAAATTTATTGTAGACCCCGCAGTACAGTATGTACTGTGCTATTTAACAAGAAAAGCCCTTGGACTAAAAGTAAGCCTCCCCTCACTATAATGAGTTTTCATCCTACTTTGTATTGAACTGTGTCAGTTTTATAAAAGGAAACTTGATTGAGGAACTGCTCTCCAGGGTTCTAAGGGTGTTATGTCCCCTCCAGCGAATGATTCAAAGGAACAGGCGTGTGTAAAAGGCCAGAGCTTATTACTGAAGTGTGTAAATGAAACCAAGCTGTTCTCTGACCTGAGGAAACTTGTGTTTCTATTCCCTGCTGTTCTCATTGTTCCAGGCTTCGGCTGCAGCCTCAGCAGTGGCTGATTAATTCACAGTTACAACCCAATGGCAGAGATTCTGATATCTGCTATTGGCACCCAGGGAGTGACGGCATGTGTCGACATACAACCGCCTCCACAGCAACACTCCCAAACACGTCACCTTTAACAAAGTGGTTAAAGTTGGAGTACAGACTGGGAATCAAAATCTGCAGGGTAGTTCACAAAGTCACCCCATAACAAACCACAGGTATACCACAGCACCTCTTACTCCAGGAGAGGTGTCTCAAAACTCCTGCTGTTATACTACAAAACAGGAAGGTGCTGTGACAAGTCAGCTGTGCACAGACAGAAAATATTCTTACCCCTGAGCCACAGTAACGTCCCAACCGTGGAGACTTGGTGTCAGCTCCATCAAAGAGCTCCATGTAGTCATAGCCGCAGTCTGCCTCTTCCTCGATCTCAAAGGTCTGGAAGATGAGTTCCACACCATAGCCCTTCTCTGCTGAAATCACCCACTGACAGTCGGAGGCTCCAGGGTAGTTATTGTCCCCAAACTGGGCATGGGAGAACAGGTCCTTGGTTTTAACCTCAGCCTTTAGACGACCTCCACACTCTGTGGACAGAAAAGTTGAGCAGAATTGGGTATTTTGCACATAGGATGCAGGGTTAATCAGAAATGAGGCCAGCTACTGTACTATTCTATGTACTTTGGTCTGTGGCTCATTAGTGGTTTTACAATCATCCAGATACAACAGATTTTTTAACACGCTCTGTGGTTAAATATGAGTCATAATCATTCTCAGACAGGGTGGATAATTGTGACCAAAACCAAATCAGAAACCCTTTATGAAATGGAATTAATTTGATGCTCCCCAAAAACAAGGGTTTGGAGAGTTAACTCAAACCCCCTCTCAGCTGCTATGGTATTTATTCTTTAGCAGAAAGAAAAACGGAGCACTGTTAAAAAAAAAAACATCTGTTCTTACCTGCTGTATGGGAAGCCTCAAAGCCTTTCTTCTGCACTGAATTATCAGAGAAAAAGCGAATAAACAACTTGTTTCCACTAGACGTGATGGGCTGGGGCTTCTTGGTGCCACAGAAGCGACCCAGGCTGGGCGCTTTCCCATCACGGCCATCATAAATCTCAATGTGGTCATAAGCACACTCCAAGTGAGCCTCCATATCAATCTCATTGAAGGCCTGTAACAAAGAAAGATGGTGATTGAGTATATCCAATGGAAATATATGTTTTTAGGCATCTTTGGAAAATCAAATGTAATATGTCTTTTTTTTCTTAGAGACTGTCACTAAAAAGAATAAGAAAAACAAATTTTCTCAAGAAATGTGCACACTAGAGAAGCAAATATCTGCCCAATTAATATTTTTCCATTTTTTCTAGTTATCTAAAAACATTTATTCATGACATGTTTTGACATTATACATCTGTTACTCACATAGTTACTGATTTTCTTTAAAATAATCTGCTGCAGATAAAAACAGAAGGGGGAGCCACACATCATCATAAGGAATGCCATAATAATTTCCCACATCAGCACAGTAAACACAGATGTACTGAGTAGAGGATCTAGCCATTCAATTACACAAAAAAGCTACACACAAATAAATACTTGATCGACAAGTGAAATTATGGAGAGAGCAGGAAGAAGTGGCACATACAATTTTGATGCGGTGGCCTGGTGTGGTGGTGAGTGCCCAGGTGCATGCCTTCTTGCTGGGGTATTTATCCGGCCAATTAGGGCTGGTGATGATCCCACTCACACTATTCACAGTGTGATCACAGCCAGCTGTAAAAAGACATCACCGAGTAAACACAGGCCTCTGTATCATCCTAAAACCAAACAGGGCAAAGCTTAGACTGAACTCAAACTATGTTTGACACAAGACAGCATGTGCTCGTTCACACTAATGGCTATTGCTTAAATACAAAAGACTAAACCAAGAACAGGGACAAATGCACCACCATATCAAAGGTGAAATACCTTCTTTACAGTCATGTTTGTTCTCATGCAGCACAAAGCCACTCCTGCACTGACAGCTGTAGCTCCCAAAGGTGTTGACACACTCATGTTGACAGCCACCGTTCTCCTTAGAGCACTCATCTTTATCTGAAGAAGCACAGACACACAATGTTGTTTGCTTTGAAGGCTGGCAGACAGCAGCTCCAAATGACTGATTGAAAAAACACTTGTGATGTTCCGATTTAAGACGGTCAGCGGCCTCACCTGAGAAGAACTGTGCTTTGAAGCCCTTTTTGGACACCGTATTGTCTGATTTGAACTCAATTCGCATGTTGTTGTACTGAGAGGTGATAGCTTCTGGTTTCTCTGCCCCACAGAACTTCCCATGTAGCTTTGAATCTGCTGACAGTCCACTGCGCACCTCCACATAGTCATACTTACAAACCTGAGCAGAGAAACATAACGCGTGAAGAGACAGGGGCATTTTATTTGACTTTAAAAAACACAAAAAGGAGGAAGACATTATTTGCTATGAAGGTGGAGAGATGTTGTGCAATAACAGAGACAACACAGAACAAACCCACCCCATGCCGATTCATAATAACCCCAGTGCTCACGTCATTGCCCTCAGTCTCGAAGACGTCAAAGAGCAGAGTGATGCGATACTGTGTGGGTGCAACTAGCTGCCAGATGCAGTTCTTGTTTGGAGGGTACTCTCTAGGCCAACCAGGGCTGGTAATTGACCCATTCAGCTTAGTGATGAAGCCTCCACAGGCAGCTGGACAGAGAAAACAGCACGGGAAGAGACGAGGACAAATAGCTTGAAAATAAATGAAACCACCACAGATATTTCAACATGACATCTTCCAAATGTTATGTTGCAAACCATACTGCTAAAATGAAAGCCCTATGAAATACCTCTGCACTGAACAAACATGATTAGTGCCTGACCCTCCCGTGAGCCAAGCTTTATATCAGTTATGCAACACAAAACATGTTACAACAGCTGGTGTTACCTACTCCCTCACATAGAGGTATTAGGTACGAGTTCCAATACTCAGGAACAGTTGTTCCACTTTAATGTGCTTGTGTTTTAGGGCTCTATATTCTATACAACAGCAGAGTTGTAGTGTCAGCTGACTGTCTCTAGGGGTGGACAACAGTTAAGTGGTCAACCAGATATTGTACAGATTGCATAGTCATAGTCAGATCTTCAACAACAACATATAATTTGAGCTAAAAATGTTTTGACTCACAAACATGGTACTGCTGGTATCTTCTTCTGGCTTTTAGCAATCACTGTACTTATTGTATTTGGGTGGCTGACTGTGTAGAGTGCTTTAGCATGTAAATTACATGGTGAGCAGGGCTGCTAACTTTTCTCCCTGTACTCACCCTCACAGCTGCGCTTGTCAGCAGCCAGCTCATAGCCTGGGTCACAGGCACACTTGTAGCTGCCTAGTGTGTTGACACAGCGTTGCTCACAGCGACCGTTGTCCGGCTTGGAGCACTCATCCATCTCTGAAAGCACAAAGATATGTTAGGGCCCTTTTAGCTGGGCCCTGGCTCGACGAATTACGAGAGAAAACAAAATAACAGCAGAGACGGACCAAAGATGATCAAACAGGACCCAAAGGTGCAACAGGAACAAAAATATCACAAATAAAGGTACGCTGCTGGGATATTTAAAAGACAGAGACAGACTGCTGGAAGATTCTCTCCTGTTGAACTCTCACCTTTGAAGAAGTTGGCAGCAAAGCCAGCCTTGTTGACGGATCCATCTGAAACAAATTTCATCCACAGCTGGTTGGAGCTGGTTTTGATGTCATCTGGCTTGTCGTAGCCACAGAAGCGGCCCAGCAGAGGGCTGTTTTCAGAGTTCCCATCACGCACCTCCAGGTAGTCATATGCACAACTGTCATGCCTCTCGATCTGAGGAACATAAAAGATTTGATATGGGTTGGAAATTAAGTCAAATTAAGTCAAATTAAGTCAAATTTTTTTTGTGAATAAAATTCACAAAAAAATAAACATGATTTGATTGAACATAAAACCAAATGCTGGTGTCTTACCTCAAAAGACTGGAAAGTAAGGCCTACATGGTAGCCCTGAGCTACAGAAATCTTCCACACGCACACTTTGTTGGGCCTGTAGTCGTCAGGGTAGTTCGGGGACTGGATCTGGCCGTTGTCCTTCTTCACCTCCCCACCACAGATGGCTGCATGTGACAGTAAAAACAATAAGAATACTGAACTCCCTCGATAGCAATATCATCAGCACATGCCTCTGAAAAAAAATATGTGTGCTCACTGTTCTCTTTTACATAATGTGGATTAGCTGAAATGCCTCCACCACCAGCTTTCACAAACACAAACAGACATTATCCCTTTGCAGTCTGGAAACAATGGAGCTGAATGTGAAAGCTGGCCAAGATCTGATTAACGCGGTGTAAAATGCCTGACACATCAGCAGTATGGGAGCCAAAAACTGTGAATATTACCGCGATTACTAGGCACATTGTTGGATGTGTGACTGGCCATGCATTCAGTCAGCTGAGAAACGTGCTGGAATGGGGTGCAAGGAGGTCAGGGATTGGATCCTTACCCTCATAAACGGCAGAGAAACCTTTTCCCACCCAATTACTGCTGCTGCGGAACTCAATCCACAATCGGCTGTCGGTGGAGATGATTGGCTCCGGCAGCTTATCACCACAGAAACGTCCTAAGTCACAGGTGAAGGCAGACACACACACACACACGCGCACACATGCACGCACACACGCACGCACGCACACAAAACCCAAGATTTGATTATTACAACACCTGCTATTACTTATTAAAACCTCTGTGCCATCTCTCTTGCAGGAAACGATAACATAATTACAAATGCACTGCAATTTATATTTTAATTAGTTTTTAAGTAAACTTTACATAGTTTTAATTTTCTTATTTCTTCATTAGTATTTTTTTAGTAATTTACACTCTGAATATATTTCAACACATGTAACACCTGTGTGCCTGTGACTGCTGTGAGCCAACAGCACAGAAACAATATAAACAATAAATCAGCCTTTTATGAGCAAACTGGTTATCTTTAAATTTTGGACTCCTGGGTGGAAAAAAGACAATTTTAGTAATTCAAGAAAATAATCATCTAATTAATCAATAATAAAACTGTTAGCGACCCTAGTACAGCACTCTCCAGCTAAACAGACCTTTGAGTGGTGCCTTCCTCCAGTATCCATCTCGAATCTCAACATGGTCATACCAACACAAGTGACTCCTGTACAGATCCATGGAGGTGAAGTTCAAAATGATCTTAAAAACCAAGAGAGGGTGATTATTGACACAGTATAGGTCAAAGGTCAAAATGCTAATGCTCAGACAAGTAAGACCAGTCTATGCAGTCAATATTGCTCGTTTTAAATTGTCATCTGGACTGGAGGAACTTTTTCGCATTTTTTAGAACCTTTGGAGGACGTTCAACTTTTTCGTGTGTCTGCACCGCAGGAAATGAGAACTATAGTTGTTCCTAGAAAGCCGTTTCTTGGGCTTTATTCAGCCTACGAAGCAGAGAAAATTTAAAAAGTCTTGATGGACCAAAGTGAAACAAACATTTTCGCTTGTGTTGTTCCTGAATATTGTGCAAAGTGACATCGCTATAGCAACCACAATCTGGCTTACATTTCTACTGGTGGTATCAATGTGAACAGAAAAAAGGCCCTTAAGGTCTGTAGTTCTCAGGTTTGATCCTCAGTGGGTTAGTTCCTAGAACTGCCTGGTTTGAAAACGCCTAAAGCTGATCTGGTGCTTTCCATATGTTCATACCTTTTCTCCTGGTGTGACCGATATTCTCCAGATGCAGTGCATGTAGGCTGAGTATCCATTGGGGAAGCCAGGAGAGGAGAAGTTACCACTGCTGTCCTGCAGACTGTCCCCACATTCTGCGTACAGAAAACACACACACACACACACACACACACACACACACACACACACACACACACACACACACACACACACACACACACACACACACACACACACACACACACACACACACACACACACACACGCGAGGTTTAAGACATGAACATGACATACCACCAATTAGTCTCTGCCTGAAAAGATCTTAGCCGCTAATTAAAACTATATAGACATCAGCTCTGAAGTAAATCCCTTGAAACCTTGCTGCAGAGACACATGCTGGAATAAAATGTGAAGTAAAGGGCAGCTCTTTTATGTTCAAAGACACATCTGCTGATAATATTCACCCACATCCCCAATGCCTGTCCCCTCCCCCACCTAGTCCAGATGATGTGATGATCACTCCAAGAAATGGAGAGTGCGAGACGCTTTCTCTGAGCATCCTCTGAAAATAAACCTGGCCCACCATAAATAACTTAGCCCTTTGGAGGATGTGATGCATTATGTACATGTTGCCAGTGAAAAACCACCCTTAGTTTGACTGGCAAAATTAAGAGTGCAAGTGTGTGAAGACTGATTCACTGTGTATTTAAACACAACACACAACCTTGTGAAACGACTAAGGGAGGCTTCTGCCAAGTGTGGAAAGATGTGTTTAATTAGGACTGAGGAAATGACACTGAGTAGATTTGTATCTTTAGTTGTCCGTCTTGGGAACTGCATATGCATTCATTATTACCTCAGTGTTATCTTTACCATGGGTTGCTTTTAGTAGGAGTAAAGAAAACATCTCCCCCAATAGTTTGCGTTTATTGCTTCCCTCGTGGATTGTGTGCAAGCAATAAAATGAGGAGCCTTGAGCTAAGTTGTGTGTAATAATGGGCACAAGTCTGTCTGCACTAAACTATTAACAAGCACTCAGGCGCGCACACACACCGAGAATAAGAAACATTCCCAGGAATACTCCATGAATGGGAGATCTGTGGCTCTTTAAGGATTTTTTTTCCCCAAGAATGTGTAGAGAGATTCACACCCTCTTCCCCCACAATGTGCGCCACATCATCCAACCTTGCTCACAAGACAAAGTCGTGAAGAAACAGACAGAATGCTTTCACAGACACATATAGATCCATTTAAGGTTATGACTTGCAGCTCTCCCTAAAACCACACCAGCTGGTCCATCTTTGGTGATCCATCACGTCATCATGTTTATTCACTGAGCTTTAATGTGAGGCTGACAGCTCAGATATCCTGGCCTGACCTACAATAAACTGACTGACATCAAATCTACTGAGCAGAAGGCCGCTCTCAATGTACATCTGTTAATGCTATAAATTCTGTTTACTTTAAGAGCCTTAAATCCCCTCACTCCTCTCTGAAAACATAAACAAAGTGAGGGGTTCAGTAAAGTGACAGGCGTACATATCTCACTCTCACAGTATAGCTGCACATCATACAAGCTGTGATGTGTGAACCTGAGTACTGACAGTAATCACATAAATAAATACTGTATTGTACAATTTTGATTAATTTCATTGTTCAACTTCATGAAATTTCAGAGGCAAATTTTTTTACTTTTTACCCCCCTACATTACTAGTGACTTTTCAGAGTCAGGTTAGCAAGCTGCCTAGTAGTATGTAAAGTACTTCAAAGTATATAAGACAGAAAACATCAGCTGGAAAAAAACAGCATCAATAAATATGATCCAACAATCTAATACACATACATATGGTGCATAATGACTACTTTTAACTTTGCTACTAATACGTTGAGTAACATTATTGTTACTTGTTACTTGAGTAACATCTCGAAAGAAGGACTTCTACTTCTAACAGAGTATTTCCACACTGTGGTATTTCAGCTTTTACTAAAGCTTTCTTTTAGAATGTAAAGTGTGTTAATGAGTAGGTAGTGAGTGTTAATACCCAACAGTCATTTTAGGCATTGTCTTCTCCAGAAAAGCTGTTCTTCTACATCTATCTGGGAAATAGTTATGACAAACTTCTTGTCCCCAGATAGTGTTTACACTTCTCCCTGCTCGGGAGTCTTGGATGCGGTAGCCAAGGAAACACGCCACATCAATAGTAAGTACTTGTGGGTTTCCATAGAGTGTGAGCTGCATCTGAGGTAGTCAGGAGGAGATATAGACCGCTCTCCCAGGCTACGCTGTGCACACGTGCAAAAATAGGCAGGAAAAAACCATAGCAGACAGGATCTGTCATTTAGGTCTTACTGGAGCATTTGTAGAGTTTGCGTGCCTGTGCTATATCCCCTTTGCTCAGTCTGGTTCTCTGGCCAATGGGTGGTCGCACTCCATTCACATCGTAGCGTGGCAGGATGGTGTCCAGAAAGATGCCTCTGTAATTCAGAAAGAGAGACTGATGTTAATGTTGCATGAGACCCGGACAGCAAGCACACAATCCTGCTACCTATTCCCGCACACGCGCGCACGCGCGCACACACACACACACACACACACACACACTACAAAACACAATTGCTTATGGATTACCATAAATGACTTCGATCAGTAAAATTCATTCACTGTCGACTCATTAACTGTTTCTAATGTATCAAAACTTAGAAAAGCATGATGAAAACAAATTACCGGTATGTCCTCCCTGACTAAGCCAAACCAAATGTGGTTGTATTGTAGAAAACACAGTAAATCCAAATGGCATACGTAATGGCATGGAGAGCTCATATTCACTCCCCATTGGTCTAGCAATTCACAACAAGAATATCCAACTCTAACAGAAATATGAATAACACGTGAGATTTCTGGCTCTTTATGGCACCAGTTGAATTAGACCCTTCTACCTGCTGCCGATGTCAGCATGAGTATATCTGTATTGAAAAACAAACACAACCACATTAACACCTCTTTCACATCTCTCTTACATCTGAATCCACTGTCCTTTACACTTCACCTATCCCTTTTCTAATTAGATGCATTAAAACTGCAATGCCATGTTAAAAATTTACAGTTTTACCTCTCGCTTTGGCGTTTTCTTTCTCTATCACTGACACTTCATTTGCTATTTCCTTTATCACATATGAACGAATGTAAAACCCTGAGAATGTGCAGGTTTAAGGTGTTATGAGTCCATCAGCTTTTTATTTTTCTTTTGTTTAAGAAATAGTAACTTTTTTTTTCAGTGACTCATTTAGATTTACTCCTCTCTGGCTAAAATGCAACAGATGGACTGTTGCAGTCACTTATCACGGTCTTCCTTTGAGGTCGGGGTCACATGGTCTGAGGTTAACGCCATTCTTCACACACGTCTGTCCTACAGATGGGCCTGAGCTAAGAGCCTAAAAGTTTCTCCAGTTACTGAGTTATCAAATGAAAATTGGATACGTCGTGAAGTGCGAACGTGATCAACAACTACATCTGTTGTTAGATTTCTAAGTCCAACAGTAAAAAAAAAAAAAAAACAACCAGGTGAAGCATCTAAAAAATGGCAGCACAGAACAGTTATTCCAGAAAGACTCTTTTCACACTTCTGCCTCTCTTGACACTTTGTTAGTTTATCATCTCCATTTTTCTCTAAGTATTGGCGAGCAACGGCCTAGCTCCCTGGTCGTTCCCATGGTGACATGCCTATCAACGCCAGGCATGTGCAAACAGAGCAGCCTGAGCTAACAGTTTAGACTCTGCTTGCCTGTCTGTCTGTCTGTGAGCCTCCAGGAGCCCGTATGCTGGCTGTGGGTGAAAAACACCACTCCAGTCGGTGTCAGAGCAGACAAAGGGTACACTGGCAGGTCTCTATTTGAGTTGGCACAGCTCATTGCACCGGTCCTAAAAAATATCTCTGGAGAAAAGGAGGAGGCAGCCTGAGTTGTGGGTCGGGGCAACATACCCCAGACAAAAAGCATGGGGATCAGCTCTGCTTGTCCCCTGGAGACACAGCAAAAACATCAAGACAAGCCATGAAATCTTCCGAACAACAGCCACGGCAAAGGCCCTGGCTTCCCACGGTGATTTACTGTACAACACTGAGGAAACACACTGGCTAATAATAGGGTAACAAAGAAAGACACTGGTGCAGGTAAATCAGCCAATCAGCACTCAAGAAAAAGTGCTTGGACTGACTTGTGAAAAGCTAACAGGAACCCCTCGTCTGGTTAATGCAGCTTTCCGTGAAACATTGCCCAGCAATGGCAGCCATTCCCCTCTCATGTCTAAACAGTCTCATTGATCAACACAGTTCCAGGAATTAGGACGGCAATAGAGTCAGAGTTGGAGTGAAAAACAGGCGGATTAACCGACACAAACACACTTTAGGGCTGGGCTGCTCCATTGTGTATTAAGCTGTAGTGCATATCACGAATTTAAAGATCATGGCCTTAAATCCAAACCTTGAGCTAAGAGTGACAGCAGCTAAATGGGCATCCTGTCTTTAATTGCTGGGTTGACTGAAATTCAATATGGGATAAAATACCGTTAAAAAAAACAAACATTTTATCAGTTGGAGTGCAGTGTGTTCATGTCACCTGTAAACCTAAAAGCCCATGAGATCATAGTTTATGTAAAGTGAAGAAATTTTGGAGTATAATGTTTTCTGTTTGATATCGTACCATTTGTTACTCTGTCTCTCTGTTTCCTTCACTTTCCAGTTTTTCTGTATAGTACTAAACACTAAAAGAGCAAAAAAAAAAAAAAAAACTCGTTTGGTAAAATGTGTTGCATTTCAGATCCATTCTGTGTGAAATGTGTTCTTGACCTACAGTTTGGAGGTAGCCAGACAGACATTTCTGTACATTGGCAGACACCCAGCCACATCCTCTGTTTAGACAAATATTCCCTCTCTGCTTCCCAGAATCTGTTTGCTGCAAGCAGGGTAGTTGATTGGGGAAGAGACTCATTCACTGAGAGAGTGACACGGGACATAAAGTGTGTGTGTCCGTATATATATATATATATATATATGTGTGTGTGTATATATATATATATATATATATATATATATATATATATATATGTGTGTGTGTGTGTATATATATACACACACACACACACACACACACACACACACCATGCAGAGAAGGCGAAGTAAGAACAAAAAGAACAACCAACAGCTGGTTCTTATATCAGACTGAGGTATTAATGATCATAGCCTGGGCTCACTCATTCTTTGCTTTGACTTACGTGTGCCCAGAGATCACATTACACCCACTTTGACTTACAGAGGACTGTCAAAAGTTTTCCTGGTATAGGCAGAACAATACATAGTTACTGTGACAGTTCAGTCAGCTGTCTGAAAGGTTCTACCATTTTGTTTATCGAAGCTAAAGAGCAAAGGGTCAAAATGCAGTTTTCATAAAAAAACTGGAGATATATCCTGGACAGGGCATACGTACATGGGCACGTTGTGAAGGAACCATTCTGCAATGAGTGTAGTGATGTTTTAGTCATTACAATGATGACTCAGAAACTGAATGTGAGTCAACTTCTCCCAAGAGCTCTATTTTGACCTCGCAGTTACCCAGCTGGTAAATAATACTTTAAATTAAAGTCGGCCTGAGGTGACTAGGGTAGGAATCCAGACTGATCACTGTTCATCATGGGGCTTTTCCTAACAAAGTTGTTCTTTGATGCCACAACACCCATGAGTAGTGCTGAATGACTGCAGAACATCTGGCCGAGCTTCCTGTAGCATCGGAAAGGGAGTAGAGAAACGAGGTCAGCTGGCAACAAATTTAAGTGTCATTTTCAGTGACATATACACAGTTCCACTTTTACAAACAGGAGCCTCTTTATGCAACACGCTTCCAAGAAATCCACTACCAAATATGGTTTAGCTGAGCCCCCGAAGTTTATGCTTATTCATCAGGTACTTGGCTACAAAATATACAATGACACAAATTCAGATTAATGTGAATGAGCTTAATGAGTTTACTGTTTCTATCATATGTAAAGGAAACATTAAGACAATAAAAATTTCCACCACTACCTACTCTTAACCATATGTAGGTGTAATCATATGTATTATTAGTGGCCAACCTATATTTTGCTTTGAGTGCAGAGGCGATTTAGTAGTAAGGGTTTTATTATTCAGGTTTTAACACCTGAGCAATGTAGACACCATGGAAATAAATCTACCGGTCCCTGCAGTAGCCTAGAATGAATATCACACTATTAATCATCAAAGCCTCTTCAAACAACCCTTAGGAGCTTAATGATGTGGTTCCTGGTATAAAGCACAACTTTTACAAGTAGCTTCTTGTAACGTTGAAAGTGGTGCACAGAAATTCTGTTGTGATGAAGCACGGCTACCGTTGCTAGTCTAGCTCAGCCACAGGACCTGTGGTGCTTTACTGGGCCTGCTGCTGCTGTGGCTGCTGCAACAGCAAGAACTGAGGAGTGGAGCCTTAATTTGAACAGGCTGTGGGAAGGAGCTGGCATGTCCCAAAGAAACACTTTCACTATGGCTACAAAGACTTGGCTTTCACTTGCAAAAATCATTTTACATTTTTCAGAGATGTTGGATTTTGATCATTTCAAAATGCTGCTAGGAGCTTGTGTTCCTACGGCTATGTGGCTAATGCTGAAGAAAAAAACATCCCCAGTGAAAGGGAATAGTGTAAAATGTAAAGTATACTAGATGCCGCTGGTTCTTAATGATAGAAGTTAGATAAAACTGGACATGTCTTATGTCTTCCTATGTTATTTATAAATCACTTCCTATGTTATTTATAAATCACATAAATCACATTAGTGCTCCTAATAAATGAATTGATCATTGAAAAAGAATAAGAGCAAACAAGAGAAGGAGTGTTTTAAAATATAAGCGTTTGATGGGTTAAGACGATGCGTTAAAAGGTAGCAACAGAGAGGAAAACAACTTGATCTAAGACTAGTTTTCATGGGACACATGGAGAAGAACTTGGCATGGCTCCTACCTGGAGAATGTATTTCTGGCATAGTGCATTATACTGTCAAAGTCATAGACTTCTCCCAAAGAGTCCACCTCTCCAGGCTCCATCTTCAAAAAGTTATATTCCTGCCCTGTGAAAGGAAAAGGGGGAAAGCACAGCTGTGTTGTGAAGCTGAGTCATTTTTTTTTTCTTTATGTCAAAGGTAAAAATAAAGAATCAGTGAAGCTGGAGATACAAAATGAGACACCTGTGGAAGCACAAGAAACAACTGGTGATGTTTTATGCATTTTTTAGCATAACAGTGTCTAACGCTTCATGTTTTACAGACCTACAGTTTCCAAAAACCAACAGAGCTTAAAAAGCCTTTCTGAACACTGCCATGATTAGCTGTTTGTATTTGGTTCAACTGATATAAAAACCTTTTAATAGAAATCTGCTGAAGATTAGTTACATCCCACTAATGTTTTTTTCAGCTTTTAAAATCTTTGTCCTGACTTTCTGTGTAGACAAATGTGTAACCTTTATTATTTTGTTTCACACAGTGTCTCGCCAACATTATTGCTGAGGAGCTGCACTGAGACCTGTGCTCTTACCTGGTTGAATGTTGTCCCTGATGATGCTGACATGTTCGTCGCGATCGGGCCGTGTGTGTTCGTGCCAGAAGCCAATCACATGACCCAGCTCGTGCACCACAATGCCAAACTTGTCACAGTTTTTCCCAATGGATATGGCCTGGGGGCCCCCTCCGCGGCGACCCACATAGGAACAGCACCTACGAATCAGCAGCCAGCCACACGCAAACACAGAGAGGCAGTGTTAACAAAGCCAAAATATAGTGACTAGACCTTAGGTTTGAGGAAATGGAAAAAAACAACAACAAAAAAACAAAAAACTAACGAGCAGGTGGAAACTATAGAGCGATGCCAAAAAAGTCAGGTTTCCCTAGGGAGCAGGAGGAGGAATGCGTCTCTGGCTCTAAAATGTCTACCACCTCCTATATTCCTACATGCTCTGTATATATATTACAAGGCCTGTAATAAGACATTATCTCAACAACCGTCGTCGTAGAGGGTGACCCATCATCCTCACATACATCACTGATGTTCATTCATCCTTCCACCAAATGCAGAGTGACGGTGGAAGCTGGCTTGCAGTGATCCATCTGAATGTGACATGAAAGGTTCAGTGTGGGAGTCTGCAGCACGGGCGCACACATCATGGCCCTGTGGGCCAGACAGCCGCTCTCTAATTACTGCAAGCCCAGCCAGGCTCTCCTGAGACACGCCTTGAACTTTGCACAGGACAGATGGGGGCCTGCTGAATATGCAGCAGAATCAACCATTCCCATTGCTAACCGCTGCCGCCTGCATGGATAATGTCATCCCTGTTGCTCCACAGGGCAGTTACCAGGCTAAAAATGGCTATCAACAGTTGGCTGGAAAAAGTTCGCTTTCATGAGCTGCATCCGCTTTCTGTTAAGCTGTTTGTATTAAATGATACATATCAGTGGGAGAGGTACATTGTGTGTAATGACATAATGTTTCCGCTGTGTGAGGTTGAAACATGGCAAATGGGAACATTTTGAGTTTGTGTGGGAACCTTCCTAATACCTAATCTAGCAGCTCAGGCCTTATTTGCTAAATTACAAATCAATAGGTCACAATGGTTTGTGTTTCCAACAACAGCAGCAAGTGCTGTCAATTTGAAATATTTAAGCATGTTGAAACAGGTTGTGAATAGTCGCTTAGCAACAGCAATAGCCACAACCAGCACTTCCCCAGTGTATGTGTTAACAGAGAAATGCTGAGTGGACACTGAGCCTAACTTCAGTGAAGCTCCCGCAAACACAGAACCACAGAAACTGAGGAAGTTTGTCCCTCGGGTGTATCTCTGTACGCCATGTATGAGAGAGACAAGTGCTGAAAGACTGAAAAAGTGAGGCACAGGAAACTGAATGGCCTTCTCTTGTAGGACAGGCGGGGGGCTGAAATAACAACTCACACAAGGTGGAACAATGCTGAAAGGCTGTTGAGAAGGAGGCCAAGAAAAGTACATAGGTGCTAAATAATTGGCTGTAGATAACGGAGGCTCAACAGTGGCTGACCATTGTTTAGTTCCTTCATGTGGGAGTTAAAAACCCCACTGACTCACCCACATGGTCGGTAGGTGAAGACAATATAGCTCTCCTCCTGCGTCCTCTCAATAAAGGTCACACAGGTGTGCTTCTCCCAGTGCCGCATGGCTTGGCGGAATATCGCCCGCTGACTGCCTGAATAGGATGACAGGGGGCGAGATCAATGGAGCTCACAAAAACACACTCATCCAAACAGCGTTGTGTCGAAAAGAGGAGATGAACAGAAAAACAGAGGTGGCAAGTGTTTGAAGATCTTTCTGTTTGACAGAGACATAAGGTCACAATAAGATAAAAGTGTTTCATCTTAACAATTTCAATTACCAAGCACATATCCAAGGATATCAATATTTTTGATAAATACACATTAAAAGTGTATTTATGTCTTTTTTAACTTTGAGGAATTAGAAAGATGTTGCCTCAGCACTTTATAATCAACAGCAACATCATCTTTAAACTAGAAAAATGAATCAAAAGAGACACGCCTTAAATGTGCTGTAGTGTAATTTTAACTATATCCAGAAATAATGTTGTATCTTTTCATCTTTAGAGTACATGTGCTACATCACACCATAAACAGGAGTGTTTTTCTTTTCCTTAGAAGGAGTTCAGCTGGGTAAATCATCGGTACTTACCACTAAAGTTACCACTGATGACATAGGGAATAACACCTTCAGGCCAAACGCGCTCAGGTCTGGAGGTGGCAGCCCTTTTCCTGCGCCGTGAAAGTTGCCTATTTTGGCTCCTCTGGTTGGCTGAGCCTGAAGTTTTAAAACCAAGACAACATAAATTATTGAAAATATTTCTGGGCATGTCAAAGAAAGTGTTTCACCAACATTTTTATAAAGACCATTATGGAATGATGATTGAGGGCATTATTCAAAGTTTGATACCATTCAGAACTTCTAATTAATATTTCTCATTTTATAAAAATTACATTTACTTCCTCAAAGAGACAATTGTTGAAATAAAATTGTTCTTACTTTGCATAAATGGCTTTTACTAAAGCTGAACTCTTTCTTCTTCCAAATTAATTTCACCATTTTAATGTCACTCAAACACACACACAAATGGCAAGCATGGAGGCTTAGCTCCCACATAAGTCTGGTGATTATAATAAGAAACACCCATATGTGAACTAGAGACAACACAGTCACCCTACAGTGCTTCATTATGCTGCAGAACAGCATAATGAAGCCATAACAGAAGATACTGCATCAGAAACTCTTTTACATATTAACCATTTTACAGAAAATATTTTAACAGTCATGTCCTGTCAAGTTTATCATAACCATTAAAAACATTTATTTGAACTTACAGCTAATTTAGTTGATGTAGATTTGTGGCATTACAATGAAAATGATTTATCAAATGAAAGAACAAGGCACCATCAACATTATAATTACATGCAGGATAATATTTGTATAGAATGTATTACATATTCTATGTTACAACATTATACAAAAAATATTTCCTTTGTTAAAAAAGCAGAATTTAACCCTCGTCAGAAAACTGCTGAAGACCCTTATATTTATGCAGAGTGTGAATTAATGGATGTCTTGGAGAAAAGTTATGACGTTAAACATTTTGTGTAAAAAGAAAATGTGCTTCTGATTTTTTTTATTATACCACATTACTTAATATAAGGACAGCCAGCTTAGATGTGCTCTAGAAGGCAAACACCACTGCAGGTTTTCTCTCAGATAAAGATTCCAGCAGCTGATTTCACTTAGTTTCTCAAGTTTGTGTGAAGGTGCACAAGAAACAAAAATCAGTCACAGATTAATTTTAATGAAACCCCACAAAATCCACATGGCACATTAATAACGTTCTTTGGTTCCGCTTTATTTATTTAATTTAACATATAGGCTATTAAAATAATTCATTAACATTTTGACCTCTATCCATTGTGGATTTGATTGTTGAAAAAGCAGTAGCTTTTCTAGTATAACTTTATTTCAGTCCTATGTCAAGAGGAATAATAGTCTGAAGAGGTCAAATCTCCAACTTATCTCAGGTATAATATAATTATAGTAGAACAGCTTTAGTGTGAGACATCTCCAGGATAACCCCGGTGAGATGGTTCTTTATACATCAAGTACATCTGGTTTCAGGGTTATTGCTCCATGAAAAGGTCTGACAACAAGCCTTCATCTTTTTTTTAAACCAAATTTGATTAACATGCAAAGCACAGTTTACAGCAAGGTTTTTTGTTTTTTTTTGTTGGAACAATGTGTTCTGTTTCAGTCTGCCGGAGTAAATCTTAGCAGCCTGGCAATTAGCACATTCACTTGTGCATGTGTTGAGGGAAAGTCTGATAACAGCCAAATCTGCTTAGTTAACTGATAAGCAGTGCCTGGGAGACAAAACTTGGGGAAGATGTGGTAATTACAATTATATCACTAAATCTACCATTTTCCTTCATACTTACACAAGGAGGGTTTTCTGTTGGTCAAAGACTTTAGCACTTTTCATCACTGTTGTTTAACATCTGCACTTTTTATTGTAAATAGGACATCCGAGTCCACAGTCCAGGGAAACACAAACAATCCACTAATTGAATTCTTTGACAACTAATAAAATGAATGAAAATTATGCTTTGAGTTGTTTCATGAAGTATATGAATAAATGCTCTACTCTGTAAGTGATTTATATGTAGATCAGCCATTCAAAGTGACCTCTGTGGTGACCTAAAAGGAAAACAATAATGTAGAAAAGTTATCCTAACTATTAATTAAAAAAAACACACTTGTGAAAAGCCATCTGGCATATGTACTAAGTGAACTTTTGGAGCCTGAGGACTGTGGACAAAATACTGCACCTATTTTATGTTTATAAAGAACACGTTTATGCAATACTACTATATTGCATCTTTCAGTTTAAACACCAGAGGAGCATTTCCACTACACAATGTTTGTGTAGTGGAAATGCTGTGAATAACTCTTGAAGTGGACAAATGGATATTCAGAGGAGAGTGTGTGCACACAGTCTGTGCTCTGTTGCAGTCCTCTGCCACAGACCTCCTCTTAAATCCCCCGCCTCAGATCACTATTTAGTCTGAAAATCTTACCCGGTGGATATTTTGAGATCAAGAGTTAAAACATATTTTTAATCCTGAAAAATATTTATTTTCCTAAACAAGCTCGTTGTTCGAGACAAAGACAGCAAACCGACAGCATTGGAGCACAGACAGTAACATGCACATACTTGTTGGATCACGCTCATCGATAGTTTACAGGACTGCAAAGCCTATCAGTCCCTGCTGACTCACAGCTGTTGCCTAAATACTGCTATTCATTTTAAGAATAACATTTAACCTGACAAAGCCCAGCAATTACTGTTGAACATGGACATACAAGTGTAGCAGTGTGTACTGATAACATGACGGTTGCAGAAATAAATATTTAAAGAGCTCATGTAAAACACAGGGCTGGTATCCGACAGGTGCTGCTGACTGTCGGAGAAGATCTGAGTGGTTTGATATTTGTAGTGTTAGAGACTAAAATCCTCTTGTATATAATTACTCCAAAATGAGAGACAAAATGTGGGAACTATGTTAATGTGAGGTGTTTTAGTGCAATTTTGTCCCGAGTGAAAATCCAAAACACTTGGTGCTCTAATGAGGAATTTCCCCCTCAAGTTAAAATCTTTCAAGGAGTGGTTTCTATCGTTCTTACCTGTATCTGTGTGATTAATGGTCTGCACTGTTCTCTGAGCCAAATCTATTATCCTGTCCACTTTAAACATTCGAAGGTCCTCCTCATCCAGAGCAATGTCTCCCAGAAAGGCAGCTGAAACAGACAGAGATGACACACGTTAGATGACATATAAAGCAGTTCCACAATATGGAGCGTAAGTTTATACCATCCAGCAGCCTGGAGCCTTTCCCGCTGCTCAGACTAAGTAGGCTGCACCGAGGCCCAGTCAAAGCACTTGATGAAGGCCTAGGGCATGTAACACACAGATATAAAAATATATACTTCATGGTTCTTTCTTAGTTCCTTTTTGTTTACCCTTTTCCTTGCAATGAAACAGAATTGTGAAACAACAGTACGTTTCATCCTGACTCCAAATTACAGGATACAATAAGCAACGTACTGCACTTGGCTCGTGAAGGTTCAGGCAAAGAAGAGAGAACATGAACTCATGAAACCTGACCGTTGACTTGATTAACAGAGTCAGTTCAGTCCAGATGTTACCAAACAACAAAACTCACAGTATGTGCTTTGGCGTCCTTGGATGGTTAATGAGAACTATCAGAAATGATAGAGAGAGACATTGACATTGTCTCAATGGAGTAATATGGGGCACCTTGAAAAAGTAATAGCTCTTTAATGAGGCCAAGGAGAGAGAAAAATAACCAAACAGTCCCACTTTATGAGGAATGTACTTTATGGGATTCCTTACAAAATGCCCCATTTCTGTGGAGGAGAGGCTGGGAGTCCTGTCCGCAGAGACAAGGCTCTCAGTTTTACAGGCTTTTAACACCAGCACATTTCCAGAGTTTATGGCCCGGGTTGCATACAGGAGTTGGGTGGCATCAGAGGTATCGAGGGTTTTAGAAGCGGGAGAAATAGAGGTACCGTGATTCATGTCTGAACAGGAGATGGCAATAAGAATATACATACTCAGCTCACACCACAACTCCGAAGAGTGAATTACAGCATTTATAGCACAACGAAAGTCGTCTGGATGTGTGTTTGGAGATTAGTGTGGGGGAGGGAAGACAAAACCTCAAGATAAGAAGCTCTTAACTGTAAAGATAATGGGAGTAATTAAGAGTGGTTGTGTCAAAAATTTTAATCTGTAAATCTTCAATTTTTGACCCTGACATAAGCTATTCTTATAGTGAAGTAACAAAAGAATAACGAAAGTTGTTTTTGTGTGTTTTTCCTATTCACACACAACAAAAACATCTACAGAGATGGTTTATTTTCCTTTACACTTGTATTAAAGTTAGACAGAGGTCTGAGACAAGAGAGAAAGGGATGAAAAGCACAACAGAAACAAAGGCAAAAACCCCTTGGCTTACATCCCTATTCACCAGAGGAATATTATTGAAACAATCTGGAGTGAGATTTGGTTGACGCAGGACCAGTCTTCCACCCTGCAGGTCACAGAGGATCCACAGCAGAGTGACTGTTTGGCATTAGAGGCTAATGACAGCAATAAGAAAAGGTGTAGATCACTGCTGACGAGACAGGGCACGCACAGACGACAGGTTTAAATTCCAGAGGTCAAAGGGATCTTCTAGTTTGTGCTCACAAAAAAAAACAAAAAAAAAAAACACTTACTCTCACCAAAACTGTGAGATACAAACCAGACTAGTCATAATCAGCACTTGTACTGCTAGCTACTGCCAAAAACACCACCCATAAGGGGAAGCTACCAGATGTCGTGCAGTATAGGATGAGCAGACTGAGTAGAGAAAGGATATTTTCCTTTTATCTTCATAATTTTGTTTGGTTCCCAGAACTGGCTGACTGCTAAAAAGAACAGACAGTACTTGAACCATTATTTCCAAGTTGCTATCTTTTAAGAACGTAAACACTGAGAAAGTATTTTAAACAATTCTATGAAGCTCTTTTTCACTTCATAGGGAGTAAGAAAATTTAAACAGCAACTGGAGGACATTTTGCTTCACATGAAGTGTCAATGTGAAAAATATTTTGCTGTGTGACGCGCAGGCTGTGAACAAATAATGATGTACAGGCTGATGTACAGGCTTGTGGTCTCTGCCCATGGCTGGGTCCCCTATCATCCACCACCTTGCTGGAGACAAGCCGCTTAATCCGCAGCGTCATTGTTCTCAGACAACACTGGAGATTGAAGTGAGCAAATGTGCGGCCCAGTGGCAACAGGACTCATTTCCCCCGGGCAATAGCAGTTGTCCTGGAGACTCTGCTTCAGGTTTATGGAAAGACTTCCAGGGACTGTGGACCAATCTCCTTGTCTCCTGGTTTTAATTATCTACAGATACACGATTTTACACACATGTTTTGTACACAACTCTGGGCCGGGATTGAGGACAACCTTTGGAGAAAGGTGATAAACTCATTTAGATACACAGCTCTGTAATGATGCAAAGTACAAACACAGAGAGACTCATATGTTGCACTGTAGATTAAAGCCCAGTGAATGTGGCAGATGGCAAGTGATCAGCACAGAGTGCAGTGCTGCATCTCCTTCCAAACATTATTCATTACCTAAATGACAACAGCTGCAGCGATAATACTAATATCCACGCAGAATAGTTAGGCTATTGTAGAAGGATTTTTTATGAACTGCTCCAGTGCACAGGCCCTTTGTTCTCAAGGAACATAAGTAAAAGTACGCATTTTACTTTAAGTGCGTTTTTGGTGTGTGTTATATACAACCTAATGTGGCCAAGATGGATATATGGTGGAGACCTTTGATGAATGGTTCAGCTGAACGAATTTGACGTGTGCTAAAGTCCAACCTCCCCCTGTCACTGATTTTTTTTTTTTTTTAAACTTAATCTGAACCATCATAATCCTTCTTATCTCAGACTGCCTCCCCCCATCAATCAGCATATCCAGTCACACTACACACGATATCTTAATCAAAATAATCCCATTGATTCATATAATGACCCAGTCTCAACCTCTTATGTGGTAAATACTCCAGGACTATTGTCACAAATCTCCTTCCACGGCCATGACATCTGCCACTGAAACCTACACAAACATCAATTCTAAGCCTAAGCATATATTTAAGGCCAGCTCCACTGCGAGGCCACAGTTTACTCCTCGCTGGGCTAACAGAGGTTTAGACTGTCTTTCCCCATGCAAGACCTAATGATGTGGGATGAGAAAGCCGGGTCAATATGTAAGGCTGGAATGCATCACAATACCCTGGCACCGCCTTTCACAGCCTGTGTTTGGTAACAAACGCTGCATTTGAATTCCAATAGAGGCCAATAGTGTATTGCATTAAGGTGATTACCATCTGATGACAGTGTAAGGATCACTTTTCAGGTTTCATTCTGTACCAGCCCTTTCTGACAAATGCTACCCATTGTCCCTGCATTTAAAACTGCAGAGAAGTAAAGTAGCAAAGCCTGTGCAACATGACAACTGAAAGAAACTGAGAATATATTCACCTAAGGAATGATGAACTGCATTATGCAGACCTGCTGGTGTGTAAATATGGCACCTTTCTCATCTGTAAAACAACACCAGCTGTTAATTCTTCAGCAAAGGCTTACCTTGACATTTCTTAACACTTGAGCCCAAGGTGGAAGGGGAACAAAAGTCATTCAACAAGGTAACTAATGTATAATTAGAAAAGAGGTTGTGGTGAAGTCTCAAGCCTGAGGCCTCATCAACCACCGAGATCAAGACCGAGTTGCTGTCACCACACTGCAGCTTTGGTCTTATTGACAAAATGAGAGTGGCTTCAGCTGCAAAGGGCACACAGCAAGAGACTGCCTCCCCTTTAACATTTCACACTCCATCAAGCCCATTAACAGATTGGATTTCCCAGTACATTCCTTCCACTGATTACTGATATACCCTACTGGAGTCAAACCCCCTCTACTGACTCATCAGCTCTCCAGACATTTGTCTTTTTTAATGTCATTGACAGACAATATTTGAGCTCCTTACACAGATGAATAATTCATCGCCACACAGCAGGGATTTTCACCTTTGACAAAAACTTATCCTGACCATCCAGACTTCATATTTCTGCTTTCGACAACAGATAAGCTCCTTGGCCGTGTTTACCTCACAACAAACAAAGTTTAAATAGGTCTGTGGATGAACTAAATCTGAATCTAAATCAAACTTTGACACTTTCCATTAAAAATAGCTCTATCCAGCTGAAGAAAACACCTCAGGTGTTCACTACAGGTGGAGGGAACTGAAAAACAACTCTTTCAGATGAACACCAATGTAGCACAAATGAACTATTTAGAAAAAAAACAAACAGATCTATGGAGAAGTGACTGCTCATTATCGTCAGCTAACTGGGCATCCTTTGACCCCATTAAATGAACTCTCCCAATGCATTTCTTGTCACTTAGGCTCCATACCCCATCTTTGAATTGATCTAAGATTAGTTATTACTTAGCTCTGACGACACACATATTGTTCCAACTAATGCACCAAGATCGTGCCAATAGATCGGCACCCTAATCACCTGACCCCTGCGGAGAGAGAAGTGGCAGGGGTCCTGTAATGCAAAAAAAAACACCCAGTGTGAGCTCAGCTATACAGCCTAGATTCCATGATAAAAGAAAAGCATCTGCCTAAGTGTCGCTTGAAGGCCCAATCATGAAGTTCAACAGGCAGCCCCATCACACTGCCAGAGGAGGACTGAGGGAGGCAGTTTGATAATGAGTGTCATCTGTTTGGGGCTGCAATTTTCACTCAGATGAACAAAACCCAAAGACACAAACAAAACCAAACTTTACAGCTGTGTGAATGGAAGCAATTGACACAAACACTTGTCCAGACAACAATCTGGTTTAACTTTATGTTAAAACTGCATATTTAGTAGAAGAGTGTTTTCTTAACATCCTATTATAAATCTCTAATACTACACATGTGACTATCTAATTAGTAATTATAATAGTGGACCTAACATCAAGTGTGTGTGACGCGCCAGTGAATAAAAACCAAGCTTACGAGAAAATAAAAACTCAGAAATGTTGTTGCCCAAAAGAACACAGCATTACTTTAAACAAACAAACCAAACCCAATACCTGGCACAGGCAGGAATGACAGGAGTCTTTGTCGACAGCAGCTAACCCCCTCATGAATGGCCTGCACTCACGTCACCTGGGCTGCTGCGGCACAACGCGAACGGCCTGCCCCGCAGCCTTCCAGCCGTGCTTTCCTTTGGCACCAGGTGAATGACCAACAGTCTGAGTGAAGTGCTTAGGCCAGTCAGAGGCAAAACGCCGGTGACTCAGGGAGACGTGAAAACCACTTGCATAAGAGAGGACAACAGAAGAAGGGGGTGTTGAAGGGTGTCCTGTCTGCGGCTGAGACCGGAGCAGCAGAGGAGCTCAAAAGCAAAAGCATGTATCCAAAGTTTGAACATGCACAGCAGACTGCACAGACAATGCTGTCACAGGAGTCTTTACTAGATTAAGATGTCTGCCTCATGAATTAATTCATACATACATGTCAAACCAGTGACTTCTTTCATTATTATCATTTAAGCAGAGAAGAAAATGATCGTGACTGGTTCTCATCTATTTTTCATTTTGAAAATGAGTGGATCTAATCTCTGTGGGTTGTTAGAGTCTTAAATGACTTCCTGGAAAGCTGCCAAGTTTGGAGTTTTACAAACTAAGGAATTTTCCACTGGTTAACTTCCTAAATAGATGGCATTACTTCAGTGTTATTCCACTGCTCGCTTCAATCAACGCACATTTCTATCGTGTCTGGTATTGTGATGAGTTATTTAATCCTTTGCAAATGTGAACATTTTTGAGGGATTATTTTGACTTAACCGGGGGAGAAGTGAGACATACGCGTTGTGGCAAGAATGAGGAATTCAGTAGCACATGTTGAATAAAATGATCACCACTTGGTCAATTTGCTAAGTGACCAGCCAACACAAATTAGCTGAGAATCACAAGTCAACACCTAAATGGAAGTCATTATAACCACATTCAATGAGGACAAGCAATTTCAGACATGAAGCATCTAATCCATTAGTAAATTCCCTGACATCGGAGAACAGCGGAAAGCAAGGGCAGCCCTACAGAGGACTAACATGAAATGCACCCATCACAGAGCCTTAGTGCATCTGTAAGCATTTTTTGAGAGGAAGCAGCATGACATAAAAATGCTGACCTGTGGCCAAAGAAAGCGATCAAATAGACTCTGCGAGATGATGTGCTTGAAAAACTAGAAAAGAAAAAAACAAAAAAAAAATCAATAATCCAGGACTATAGTCAAAAATGTGGTCTCTGGTGTATCCACGGAGCGAGGAGTAAAAGGGAGAGCTGACAGATCTTGGATATTTTTCTGCTTAGTAGAAAGGAGAATGGCAGGTGGGTGTTGGAAGAGCTGTAGACTGGGAGGGTTAAGAGAGTGGGAGTTTGTACTTGTGACCGTCTCCCAACCACCTGTCTGCAGACTTGCCCCGAGGAAACCATAAACAAAACTGCACTCAATTCAAATAACACTTAAAACTGGATTACTAATAATAATAACATCCTCACAGACCACGACAAACACCAGCCAGAGACTACTGGACATTATCAAGTGGGGAGCTCCCTGATGACACGTTTCCAGTAAATGGCAATGATTTCTCAAAAATCGTGTAATAAAACTGACTCAAAATATTAACACAAGGTCATCAGTTTATATTTCAGTCTCACAGAATCATCTGAACACTGTGTCATTGTCCGAGAAATCCCAACTAGTGGTTCAGATGAACTATGTCTCATGGTTCATCTGAACCCTGACCCTTTGCCATGTTTATGGAAAGCAACAACGCTCCTAAAGCACAATCTCTACGTCTCCCTTGACGTTTAATCTTACCAGGGGAGGGATGAAGGAAACGGATACATGGACGGATCAGAGTTGGGGGATTGTATAATATTTTATAATGCGCTGTCAGGAATTGTCAGATGCCAAATCAGTAAGCACTTCCAGGACGATAAAGGTCATTTTGACTCTGTATCTATAACCTGAATACTTTCACCAGATGGAAAACACAATCTGTTCAAACTCCCCCAAAGGGATTTGGCAAGACAGCGAGTTCACAGCACAAAAAAAGAAAAAAGAAAAAAGAGAGAGAGAGAAAACTACAATGACTTCACATTATTTGGCTTTGGCCAGATAATTGGAAAATATGCAGGTCTCTCCACAGCAGAGAAGAAGCAGACATATTTGTACTTTGAGCCATCAGCCAATAGCATTATGTGTGCATAATTTCTGAGCTCCACTGTACTCTCCTCTCTCCCCTCCTCCACTTTGTTTTAGTGGCCGTGTGAACAGCCGGTGGAAAAAAAAAGAGAAAAAAAAAAGACTACTTGTGCAGTGACAAAAAGCAACCAGACAGGGAGCAGAGGTCCTAAAAAAAAAAAAAAAAATCAAAACGTGGAAAATAATTGTTTCCCAACAACTCGGGCGCTTTAATAATAATAATAAAAATAATACACAACAGACTCTGCCAGCAGGAAACTACATGATCCCGTCTTAAAAAATAAAAGTGCATTTGCTGCAAACAGCGGGTTGTAACTTTTCAACAAGCACTTACGCCAAAACTTTTCATGTGTCGGGAAATGTATTGAGGGACTCGTCTGCTTTGGGGTTTTAATTGGCAGGGTCCTTGCAGCCGCTCTCCGCGCTTGGGTTATCCGAGGAGACTTTAAATGTTTCAAACTGCACAAAGTGTGTCAGTCAGTGCAAAACAAATGCACACAATGTTCCCTCAAAGCCTTTAAAAACTACATGCACTGCTGTCATCTCTCCTTTCTGTGTTCGAGCCCTGCAACATCCACAAAACACAGTCGTGGCATGTTTCTACTTCCACATAAATAAAGCAAATCACACAGCGTTACTGTATTTAAAAAAAAAAAAAAAAAAAAAAAAAAAAAAAAAGCAGGAGGAAAAAAATCTCACCAGCTTTGCAGGGATCCTTATAGTCGATCGCCTCTGATGTGGCTGCGGGCTCCACGTAGTAGCCTGGATCAATCTCTTCCAAATCGATCGCCAATATCACGCCGAGACAGGATAGAAGAAACAACCGTCTCGCCGTGAGATCCATGATTGTGGTGCGGGAAGCCGCGAAAGGCGAGGGATAAAGGTAAAGGAAGAGAGAGGGACGAAAGAGGGACAGAGGGAAAGAGAGAGAGAAAGAGAAGAGTGACTGGGAGAGAGAAAATGGGAGGTTTTTGGGGGAAACGAGATCCTCCAGAGGGCGGGTTTTAAATCCAGCCTCTCTCCGGTGTCTTCTTGGCTCAGGGGGCAGTGATTTCTCTCCTCCAGCCGGAGCTCGGGGCTAGTGCAGAGGACTGGCTGAGAAACTTTGATGATATGGCAGCTCCACAGGGGCGGCGAAAATGCCCCTTCACTCGGAGATGCCCATGTGCATTTTTATTGCTCCCTGGTGGGTCCATCAGGACTCCTTCAAGAGCTTCACTTAGACACAGCAGATACCATGTCTTTGTGGAGAGTACACGCCGTGGTGTTTCCACAAAGGCCAAAGTAGATTATTTATTTCCTCTGTTGACAGCGCGGCGCATAACTTGCGCGTTGTTTATAAGAGCGTGCACCAAATAAAAGTTCAGACTTAGCTGCACGTACACGATGACTCCTTATCTCTTTACACTTCCAGTAAAGTCCCAGAAACACCAACCCTGGAGACAGCGCAGTTTTTACGCACGCACAATTCTCACGTGTTCACGCGACACCGGACGCCCACCGTCGCACGCACAAACAAACCGCGCGTGACCTCTCGGGAATAAGATGCCCTCACTGAGGAAGTCACGAGCAACCCGAAGCGATTCGAGCGCCTCCTGTCGGAGCTGTGAGGGGTCTGTCACGATGGCCTGGGCTTCAGCCTCCACATGTGACCACACTGGCCTACAGTCTGCTGACCTGAACTTATAGCCCACATTTATTATAACATTTATTTATTTTATTTATTATATTTCGGATTCATTCGGTTTTTATTGCTCCAAGTAGGCTTTATGTGTTTGTATCTTTAGAATAAAAAAATGTACACAGATACAATAAATCATTTTTCTGCTATGTTGACTTACAAATACACTGGGAGCCGCTGCACCACAGTCAGATTCCTTATGTGTCCAACATATAAATAAAAGTGATTCTGGCATGAACTGTTACTATTATTTTTATCTGCCTGTTCCTCAGTATGTTTAATGTACACGCAGAAAACGTTTCGTGTACACTTCTAATGTAAAGCATGTTACCGGCTGTACAGTGTGCATTCACTACATATCACAGTGAAAGTTTAGAGCAGGACTTGGAAGTGATACAGTACAAGATACAGCGACTCTTCTATTCTTCAGGGGTTTTTTTCACCTAATATCAGTGAAGATTGCTTCTCTAAGGTGACACTCCCACTCGATTCCACACACACACACACACACACATCAAACCAGTTTTGAAGATAATAATAAAAAATTGAACAGTGGTGGAGATTACATGGTGAGACCAGACCTCAGGTGGAGACCGAACATCCAGTGGTGCTGATGATGGGAGGCTATGCCAGTAGGTCTGTTGTTCTCTGTCTGATAGGCATCAGTCATCCTGGTCCTGCCTAATACATACAAAAGCTGGTTTACATAAGTAGGAAGAGACACACTTGTCTCTTTATCTTATCTTGTTGTTGCCTATGTGAGGAATTTAAGACAGGATGTCTGCTGAGATGACTGGGCTGTATTTATGCTGTTGTTGTAAACACAGCAGTTACAGCTACCATGTATGAGCATATGCTCATTTTGAGGAAGAGGAGTTTCTCAGCTTGCTCAATGCTACAAGTGTTGAACATTCAAAGCTAAATATTTAGATTACCAAAGAGGGAACACAGTGAATTTTTGTAAATCCGTTTTTTTTTTTTACTGTGGAAGTTTCAAACAAAGAAAAAACAAAAATCCATATACAGTCAATTGATGACACAGCGCAGATTGGAAATATTGCAAAATGTAAACAGTAACAGAGATGACTTTGTGCTGCAGCTTTTTGAATGCAAAGTGCGTATTATTTAAAGTGACTATTGCACAGGCGTACAGTCAAATTGTCATCTTTGACAATGTCCCATGCAATCACATTATTATGACCAATGCTGGCATTTAATTAGTATGAAAATGGTTTAGTTCGTACTTTAACATATGTAGTTCTATCATATAGTGAAGTTGTTTGTCATGGCGAAAGTAAACTGCAACACAAAAAGTAATTACGATATAAATATAATTACTGTGATGAATAAACATGACCAACATGCTAATTTAGTTATCTCAAAAATACCTGGGATATTCAGAAATATCCAGTTGTGACGTCAAAATGCTCCAACCACAAGCTGACTGATAAGAGCTATCAAAGCTGAGAATTGTGACAAAACGGGGTTGCCCACCTGTCTTTTCTAGGCTTTGCAGTAGAATTAACACAGTCAAGGAAGGGTGCCAATTATCCTGGTGTGTTTATATAATTTCCTCACATAGAGGATAACATGTGATCAGGTTAGCTGTCAGACTTTGCTGATTAAAGATAAGGTGTAAGAAGATACCAGGCCGTTGCATGAAAACTACCACCCAGGGGCAGATCTACAGGGGAGAAAGGGGGGCAGCTTCCCCCCTTATTTTAGAATTTGGCCCCGAGCTGCCCCCACACCCCATCTTTTAGCCTACATTTTCACTGCGTTTAAGGACCCACAGATACTGCCTTCTCATGCCACCCAACCCCGTTTTGCCACCCATTTGCTACCCCATGTAAAAATTTCTAGATCCATCACTGCCACCACCACAACAGCAGAGTCCGTGTTGCGATCTGTACATATAGGCTGAGCACAGCCAACAGTGCCTGCCTAGCCTTTTCCATCCACGTCGACAGGCTGGAGGCTCCGAGGCACATTTTCTGCACGTTGTCGGGGGGTGTTTTCATCGATACAGAGAACGTACATCTCATCAGCAGGCTGGGGATCCCAGACGCTCCAGCACAGCTTCCAGCTTAAATCAGGCGAATCAAAACATGGAATCCCACTTTCACTGCTGTAAAAGAGAACAGTGAAATTAATTTTAAAACTCAAGGGATTTTCTTCTTCATCATTTCAATCATGTACAGTGAATACAGCACATAGTGATGCAAACCAGTATTCCTCCAGGAACCATAGTGCTACCATGGTGTAATAACAAACCTGTTCATGTTGAAGTTTTAACCACAAAGTTGTTTACTTTGCTTCTCTGGCTCTTGAGCTGACTTAAAGCTTCAAAGTACATACACCATCTTCAGTAATAATGTGATATTTTGTCATATAATTGCAGCTTCCTTATGTACAGACTGAAATTTAGACTAATTTAGTTAACTGCTGAGGAAGTTATTGCTACTCAACAGCCACTGCAGGTCTTTGTGCAATTTCTTATGATTGTAACATTAAAACATGAAGAATTTCCACTCATATTAAACTTATGTATAAACATAAGTTAACTGATGCTAAATTAAGGGGCATCAGTAAAAGAATTTCTATAAAACAACCTCTTTCATCAAGGTTAAAGTTGTTATCTACACTTTAATGTTGTAGTAGGTCATTTGATGCTAGACATTAATGGCTTGCATGCAACTTAAAATGCATATTAAGCTACAAGGTACAATGAAAACTCAAGTAGAGATATTGGTTGTTGTAGTGTGACTATTCAAAACCTACCGAGAAAGATTAGCTTCAGTGGGATATCTGGATAACAACGTGGGTTATAGAAGGCAACATGTGCCATCTCACTACAGAAGAGTGACCAGGCAAATACACGTTCCAAATAAAATGTGCCGTCTAAGTGCTTAAAAAACAGACACACCTTGGCCTCATGGGTACGAGCTGACATCACGTCACCACCTTGGCTGAGAGATCCCACTCTACTCTGTTGTGCTCCGCGAAGTGTCACTGTTATAGAAGTGGGGGCTTTCTGCACTACTGGGAACACAAACAAAACTGCTCAGCACTAGCAGCTACACATGCTGCATAATTAAATGGATGTGAGCATTTTGCTTTGCTATGAAAGTTGTCATGTTTTGATGGAAGAAGCCAGCACAGTGATCTTTTTACTTTGTTGTTAGGTTAGCAAATTAAAACAATAGCAGGCTGTTTGATCATGAATATGATGAGCAGAAAAGGCAAATTTATAGATTGAGTTAGGGGTCAGCAGTAAAAGATAAAGCCGACTCAAACTGGAAGAAAAGAAAAACCAGAAGCAATGAAAACATGAGTTTGATTGCAGTCTTTATTGCAACAGGAACAAATATTGGGTAATGTCATGTGGTAATGTTATTGCTTCTCAACAGTCACCACTCATATATATATATATATATATATGGATACTGTAAGGAGGTGATTTAATGGAAGCATTTACAAAATGTCACTAAATGAAGAGGCAAACAAACAAAAAAAAACAAATATGAATGACTGCTCTAACAAACAAGTCTGACAAAAAAAACAAGCATTCTGGACTGAACTTTTAGGTATCTTATTAAATTTGGTCAACCATACTGGTTTTAACTTGATTCACATTTCTTTTGTATAAAAGGTTTCATACATTTGCAACCACTTCTACATACACATTATGCATCAAACAAAAGCTGGCAGCTCACTTTAATTTATTTATTTATTTTTTTTTTACACCTTACATGTCACCTGGCTGCTTCCGAACACAAACACAAAACATGTTTGTTGTTGATCTGCCCTCAGATAGTGTATAGCTGCACATCTGACTCTGTAAACCTCACAACAGTCAGGTTCTCCCAGCCAACCTATCTATACACACACAACTCAACAGAGCTGCCCTCTACTGCAGCAATACTCCCTGGCCTAGAGACGTCCCGATCTAGTGTTTCCAAAACAAAGGATGCATGAACCGAGGGCATTCAACGTGGCCGTCGTGTTTTGGCAGTTCGAGACATACCAGCGGTCTGATTGGTGATGTGTGCCAATGCAGGCAAGCTGCTGGCAATTTTGGCCAGTCCGCCATTGGTCAGCAACTGGTGGATGGCGGTGGTTTTAGTCACTCCTGCTGTGGTGACCATAGGCACAGCCCGGAGCAGAGTATTGCTGCTGGTACCGACAGAGCTCAGGACCTGCCCCTGGGGCTTGCCACAAACCACCTAAGGGTGGGAAGAAGAAGAAGACAAATTGTTTAAGGTTTCATCATATATGGGCACAACACCACACTGAGGATAATCTTAATCTTTTTGTCAAGTTAACCTTATTTTAGCCAAGAAAGTCAAGTTGAGTAAATACCTCTTTAAAACAGTGGTATTGTAATCATTCCTGTGGCCATTAAAAAGTCCCTTCCTAGCATGCTTTCAATGGAAGTTATTTGGAATAAAACCACCAGTGCTTCCCAAGTTCTTTTTACACAATTTCTACTTTTTGTCTCCTCTGACTGTGCTAAGATACAGTAGTGGGACATTAACAAAAGGGTAGGAACCTCATTCTCACATCATTAGTCTAACTCAGACTGCTAGGTTCTGATACTAACAGTGGAATGTAATTTTGCAGTTAAGTGTCTATAGATTTAATCCTCCATTACTTGCACTGGCTTTAATGCTTTAAGTAAGATTATCTTTATTACTACTAATTAAAAAGGAAGGAGAAATACCTTTGTGTGATATAAGTACTTCTCTATTGTGTCAAGAAATAAACTGAACGTTTTCTTAAAAAAATAAAAACGAAAAGAAACTACACAAAGGAATAGCTCTACCAGCCGGTTTGGAACAGACTGACAAAGACAAGAAACAGAGAGGTGTACACTCTGGTCACATACAAACACCATCAGTCATGTTATCATGTAATACTAACACAGAAGACAAAGGTTTATGTAGTGTAACTGTGAAACCACAAGCTACCTGGGTGCCGCCTGTGTTGGCAGCTGTAGACGGCAAGCTAGGAGCTTTGGTGACGATCTCCTGAAGACTGAAACTTAGGCCTTGTAGCAGACTGCTGGCGGAAGCTGCTGCACACAAACAAAAACAGTGAATCAATGGAGATGAAGTTTTACAAACTGTTCCCCCTCAGGCCTAAACTAGATGGACACACAAGAACCCCACATGAAACGCATGTCCAAAGGGCAAGGTTTGGGACAATGACACACAGCGATGGCGCAAGAGGTGATCAATGATGATGTTTAATTATGCTGTCCTCACACTCTGTTCTCCATGGTCAAAACTTTACTCTGCCTCAACAAAGCGGTTAAAGCTGTATTTGTAGGCTATTCGGCTGCGATTAGCTGCAGAGCTGAGAGTGCAAACAGGCGTACAGGGCAGGACAGGACAAAGATACCTTGGGCAGTAGCCGGAGCTTGTGCCTGGACTGCTGTGGACGACCCTGACACCATGCAAGGTTGCACGCTGTTGAATGAGCTGGAGCCTGGGGACAGGGCACCAGACACCTCTGAGAGACTACCAGACCTGCAGTGACACACATAACCACCAGTCTACTCAGGAGCTACCTCAGCAAGTGCTGTTTGGCCATCACTCAGCTTCCAAACTCTACCACTAATCAATCCCCCTTCACCAGACACTCTTTGCCAATAGGGTGGGAGAGGGTGTAGGCATGGTTAGGGATCTAAGTGCTACAAGCAATGTGCTAATGTGTAGCAAAGCTATGGAGCTTACCGCTGGCCTGTAAGAAGTCCAGACAGCTCCTTGGCTCCAGCCACAGTCTGTCCCACGGTCACTGTTAAGGGCTTCCCAGAGACACCTACTGCACGTAGAGATGAAATATTTATTTTCTTCAGTGTTCAGACAAAACAACACCTGAAATGACTACCTGCCCACCAACAATTACCAAGCAGTGGATGGTCACAAATTATAGGTACCATATATATATATATATATATATTTTTTTTTAAGTAAAAACGGACATGAAAAGTCCTACTTTCACTTTTGTCATTTTGCATGCCACACAAAAAATGTTTCGCTTATCATTCCCATCTAGAAATCTGTATAAAGAAACTTCAGATTTTTCCACCCCGTCTCTCCACTACTGATTTTATCAATAGAGCAGACGTTGAACAGTATCGCTTCACTGTGATCTTACTAAAACAAAACAAACAAACAAAAAAAAAAGACCAAGTTCTCACAATACATCCACAAAAATAAGATGAATAGCAAATTATACTTCAAACTGTTTAGAGAAACTGATATATAAATATTGAAGTAAGGATACATAGACTTTGTACCTTCCTGAGCAACAGGGCTAATAGCGCCCCCTGCTGATTCGCTTTGGGAAACAATGGTGACCTTGATTTTGGCTCTCTTTGAGGCTTTGCTCGGCGTAGGACTAGGTGTCTGTCTTCTTTTGCCATGGGACCTCAGTTCATCCCTATCAAGACCTTCCATCTGATCAGTGGTCACTGGCACTGCACCACACACACAAACACACACACACTAATACTCCAATATTCAGCAGACCGCTGGGATGACATGAATCTGAGAAGCTTTACCTTT
This sequence comes from Mastacembelus armatus, assembly GCF_900324485.2. NCBI lineage: Eukaryota > Metazoa > Chordata > Actinopteri > Synbranchiformes > Mastacembelidae > Mastacembelus > Mastacembelus armatus. Next base: position 9,235,320 of record NC_046641.1, on the reverse strand, counting down.
ATGTAACTCTAACACTGACTATATATACACTATCTTTTTATCCTATGTAATGAGAAAATGTGCTACTGAGCAAAAACATTTTTTCAATATGCCGTGTTCATATCAATTTAGAACAGGGGTGCCCAACCCTGGTCCTCGAGGGCCACTGTCCTGCGTGTTTTCCAATACTCCCTGCTATACCCACTGCTGATAACCTATACCAGGTGTGTTCAGCCAATAAGAAGCTGGAAGATACCAATTTATGTTGTTTTAGCCCACATCACCCATATCTGAGATGGTATCCTACAGCTTCTGATTGGCTTAACACACCTGAAATAGGTCATCAGCAGTGGGTAGGCCAGGGAGTGTTGGAAAACACGCAGGACAGTGGCCCTCGAGGACCAGGGTTAGGCACCCCGGATTTAGAGTAATGGAAACAAGGAAAGGAGTGAAAAGAGACAGGAAAGAGAAAGGAAGAGGGATAGACACTTACCAAAAATACAGGGAGGGGTGCCAGGAGGAAGATTTTTCCTCACAAGCATGTTTTGTTTCATAAAAGCAGCAAACTGAGCTGGAATGAATTGGGAAAAAAAGCCAGAAAGGGAAGTTGTAGGAAGGGACAAGAAGATGAAAGGAGAGTATTTCAGTCATGTTCCAACTTGCCCCCATCAGGTGATGTGATGTGATTATTTCTTTAAAAATGTATTTACAATCACTTTCACATCTCTCATACCACCTCATCTGCTCAGCTTACAGACTGTGCCAAACCCAGCAGACCTTGAGGTTAATGGCTTATTTATATGTTACATAAACAAGTGGGGCAAATGTGAGAGCTGTGAACATACGTGTATGAAGGACTATTGACAAGTGTGGTGAACTTGACTGCTCACTGTGTTCCACAGCTGAGTGTGGTGGTGAACTAACCTTGAGCTTGTTTGTGGGTGAGTACTGTGCCAGAGCGTTGCATGTGTGTCTTCAGTAGCTGTGTAGCTGTGATCAGACTAGACTTTTGTGCTGGAGACAGACCAGAGGTCTTGGGTTTGGGACTTGAAGTGGGACTGCTACACACACTGGAAAGATCCTTAAAACATGGTGAAGAGGAAAAACACCTGATGAGTAATGATCCATTAGTCAGTCACTGAATGTGTTGAAAGTGTAAACTTATTTCCATTATTTTTATGGAAAATTTTTTTATTTCCATAAATGTATTTGAACATGGTGCCAGTGAGCCCCAATAAGGTCTGTATAGTTTGCTATAAATTATGTATAAAAAAATAAAGAGAATGAATATAATAATCAGTTGAGTCATTGGAGTGACACAAAAAGTTCTATTGAGATGTTTTGAATGATTTCGCGGTGGATTTACAGCAAGGTAAAAGCAAAGCAAAGCAAACATGCTGGACATTAATAGAAAATTCTTTAACTCTGATGAGTGGAAGTCTGTCATAAACTTGCCCTACTTGAAAAACGTTACTTAATTTTTCATAATTTTTCCTTAATTGAAGAGGTAATCCAAAACTGGCCAAAAAGAGAAGGCATTCTATGTGATGCAAATGTGTAAGAGTGTATGCATAAATAGCAAATTATTATTTAATTTCACCTAGAAATGTTATATAAAGTTTTCTTACACACTGCTTGTATAATGTGCACACTAATATTTAACTGGACTAACTGGCTTTGATTATGGCATGCACTCAGCATGGCATTGTTTTGACCACCTTATGCACAACATTTCTTTCTTTCCAAAGTTGCATTATTTCTTTAGATTTTGCATTGATGACTGGAAATTCAAATCACTTGGTAAAGTCTTTGCCAGCATATTCTTAAGACCTTCAATGGGGTGAAAGCTCTGTGTTTCGCCAATTTAGGCACTGGAAAATACCTGTCATGAAATGTCGTCAGCTGACTTCATATTTCAACATAATGTTGCTGAGTCTTGACCTGAACAACTGAAGCAACACTGGATCATAACACAGCCTACAGAGGCTTGCACAGTGAGCACTAAGTATGTTGGCTGCATTGCTTAATGTGCTTCCCTTCTTACACAGACGTGGCCACAACGCTGAAGCAGGGCAAATCTGAAACACATGATCTTTTCCACTGTACAGAAGGCCAATCCTTATGCTCCCTAACAAGTGCAAGCATTTTATTCCAATTAGCCTCATGTCAGCTTTTGGTCTTAAATTTGACCAAGGTCATTTAAGATTTTCTTCTGATCACATTTCATCCACCAAGTTGATTCTTCACCACTATGCTTGCAGTCTTGAATAATGCAATGGGCAACTCTTATACCAACTCCAACAATTTTGACAATCCCCTTAGTCATCTGGTTTGCCTGATGCACACAAATAATTTGACTGAAACAACTGCAACATCTTATCTATGGGATATTTTTGATGATTGTTTAAGAAATGAGAAGCTACTCTTTGTATCAGTTAGTTGTTGCCAACCAAAACATAACTACAATAGTTATCCAATAAAAGTTTCTGATGTTTTTGCTTATTTTATTTAAATAATTAAATTCTAATGGCAACTTTTTTTTAGCCAGGCAGTATTATAAAATAGGGCTGCAACGAATAATCGACAAAAATCAATGAAAAAATTAGGTGCCAACAAATTTAATGATCAGTTATTTGATTACATCATCTCACGTATTTTTCATGGTCAGGATCTGATGCTGGATTCAAATGCACTTGGATCCCCGAGGTCGACGGCTGTTCATTGCATTTTTTCATTCAGATTTATCGGATTTTCACGAGAAATTGAATGCAACATGAGCTAAGCAACAAAAATGGTGGTGGCCGATACAACACACACATGCCTGAAAACCTCCGAAGTATGGGAGCATTTCACCTTTGACAAGGTAAAGAACAAGACCTCCTGCAACATCTGTAATACAGACCTTGCTTGGCATGGCAACACATCTGTAATGCTGCAACATTTGAAGAGGAAGCACGTTGGTGATGCGGAGTCGGAGTCAGACTCGTGACCTGACCCCGTAAAATAGGGACTAACCTAGTTAGTTGGCTTTCCATGTAGGATTGCTGAAGCAATAACAAAACTATTGTTTGAGTGAAGATCTTAACGGCATATTTTACCTTTCCTTAAAAATAAACATGTAGTTCAAAGAAGAGTCAATATCAAAACTGGCAAGATCTCTTCTGTGTATTCCTGCTACATCCACCCTATCGGAGAGCAAGTCTTTTCTGCAGCAGGCAATATCTGCACGCAGAGGAAAGCAAGCCTCACAGGAGACCATGTGGAGATGCTGAGTTTCTTAAATTTAAATAAACTAATATACTTCATGTTGTTGCATATTGCAAAAGATGCTGTAGACAAATGAACAAAGAATGCTTGATATTTTTTTAAAATTTAATATAAGCACCCTGCCTGTCCTTTTTCAAAAACAGGATATCTAATTTAAGTTTTATCTAATGAGCAGCAAAGCTTGTTCATAAAAAGTTTGTTCAGGTTGTACAAGTAAAATAAATAACATTTTTAAATGAAGTAATCATTTTTAATGTTGTTGTTCTTAGTTCTTCTTCACATGCTTTAACAACCTAAAGCTAATTTTAAAACATGACAGCCAGGTAAAAGCCATTCAGTTTATCATCCAATTAGTCGATTAATCATTTCAATAATCAATAGACTCTAAAAATAGTTGTTAGTTGCATCCCCATAATAATATAAATTGGATGCAGCTCTGGTGGTTCATTTAAAAGCTAGAAATGAAAAATATTAATTTGAACCACTGGAAAACTGTTGGTACTTGTAGCTGCTGTTTACTGACCTCTGAACCTGATGGTGAGATGGGAACTCTAAGCGCAGGGGAGGAAGGTCGTCCTCTCTCCATGTCAAAGGGAAGCTCACGCCGAGGCCTTTTCTTCTTCTCTGTGTCCAGGTCCCTCATTTCCCCTGAGCCATGGCTGTGGCCTTCTGCCCTTGTGAGGACACCTGATAAGAAGTCTGCTATTTCATCCTGTAGGTCAGTAAAGGAAGAAGAAATAAGCTTTGTTGTCAACAATATCGCTGTTTGCTTTTTTTTTTTTTTTTTTTTTTTGGTATAAATAATTACTGTTGAGGATTAGAAAAATTGCAGGTAAACTGAATATCTACAGTTACAAGGACCAACCTGAACGCACCGGTCCACCATGGTTTGTGTCAGACCCTCTGATTTCATCTTTGCTGAATTAATTCTGTGGAGGGAAATGACTTAGTGTTGCTACAGAACCATATGAACTTTCATACAGTCAACTACAAAAAAAAAAAAAAAAAAGATGTTTTAATTTAGTGCTCTTTAAAAGGCCCACTGTGTAACAAATTTGCTTGAATATGGGCCAGTGGCAGCATTTCAACACACGCTTAGCCCTCAACCCCTCCCTCTGATGTTCCTCCATCACTGTCGGCTCAATGGCTTTGTCTAGTGTTTGGACACCCACACTGCATCGGTAGACCACCTCAAATGTTTGGCAGGGGCCTTTATTCTAAATTGTTTGCTACGGACATATTAAGTTACTCATGAAAGCCACGCCAAGATAAACTCGTTTTACTTCTTTTCATGTCACATCTCTTCTTCACCAAGGAACACGGTTTCTCCTCAGTAATGCTCATCGTAGAGGGAGATAAAGTAAGATAAAGGTTGTTTCCTGCTAACATAAGCCATCTCCACAGTTATACTAGCAAGTGGTTTTACAGTTACAAGGACGAACCTGAATCCACCGATCCACCACGGTTCTGTGGGACCAAACAGGCAGGCCAAGCACTACAATTACTCAAAGTACGATCTAGTGTCATTACGTGAGAATGGAACAAAGACGGAACAAAGGACTTTAAAAAAAAAAAAAAAAAAAAAAAAAAAAATTAAATTACAGTGCACCTTTAAGCCACCCATCCCATCAGATGCTATCACTGACCTGAGGTTGTCATCTGCGCCTCCCACTATTACCATACTGTTGTCTGCTCTTAGTTTCTCTCTGAACTCCTCCATGCCTTCTATAGTACACTGAAGAGCATTCTGGCCGACAACAAACAACACTGGGGTTTTCATATCCAACAGTGGGTCATCCACATCCTGTAAACCAGTACAACAGCAGCAATTATCACAACTACTGACAGATGCCGAAGTTCAGTTTTCTTAAAAGAAACACTGAAAAGTGTGAAGGAGAAATCCATTTCAATGGAATATACTTTTCAAGGTCTTACCCCTCTTGGCCCATTGACTGTTAGCAGGGGGAATCCCAGACACACGACAGCAGTCAGATACTCCATAAGGGATACCTGTAATTAACCAGTAACAAATTAAGGAAAAATACAGGGTAAACACCCTTCAGCCTCACATTTGATCACTATGACGTGTTGTTATAAGTCTTACATGACAAGCGATGAGGGACCCAGCATTCCAGCCGACCAGGATAATGGGTTTGTGGGGGAAATGACTGTGAACCTGGTGGTTACATTTGTAAAACATAATCACTACAACTGCTAACACATCCAAGTATAAAAAAAGCGTTGTACATTACAGAATGTGTATTCTGCATGTCATTTCTTTTGACTTCACAGATATGATTATTGATGGGCCTAGACAAATTTGTGTAATTTCAACAAGCATGCAAATACAAATAAGAACAAAACATCCTACCTCCATGACCTTGGCCCTGACAGTACCCAACATATGCTCTAGACACTGGGTGATACCAATATTGGCTCCACTGTTCACATGAGTGTGGACGGGGATAACCTGACATAGAAACAACTGTCATAAGCACCGAGGTACACAAAAATCCAAACTGCTACAAACACACATAGATTGAAGTGAGTGAGACCTTTCCCAAACAGGAAAACTGTGACTGCCAGAATCTCATGCGCCGTGAGGTAGACAGGGCAGGATTGGTTGGGCTTGATGGTGCAATTAGAATGAGTGGGGATCCAGGAAGCTTGCTCTGAAAGAAAATGAATATGGATCTGGTCGTTAACTGTTATTGATCATTAAGGACAAAGTATAAATAGTAGTACAAGAAAGTGTTTTCCATTAGAAATGGTGAGTGAATGGTTTAGATTTACAGGTTTGTTTTGGGACAGAACTCCAACTGCTGGATCCCAAGGCCGCTTCAGTAGCAGTGCCAGAGCCTCTGCACTTGGAGCTCCTGTCTTTGTCGAGGACAGTAACATTCTGTCAATCAGTGATGGCAGCTTCGGAGACAGAGAAGGAAGTAATAATGAATCAGCTATCCTACATGTCGCTCAGATACTGCAGCCCATTGCACAGCTGAGAAGGAAATATATATCCATTCTTAATCCTCATGATACCTTGCTTTTGAGAGTCTGGAGCACATCAAGGTAAGCAGCAAGCATTGCAAGGCTTAAGGATTCAATCATGGTGGTGTGTAACCACTGCGTCAGTTTAGTGTCCCAGTTCACACTGGCTAATGCATGCCGCACCTTCCTGGCACACTTGTCCACTGCTATCCTCCGTAAGATTGGCTCATTGGAAGCCTAAATGAATAAAACACAAGAGACCCTGTAAAATTTCAAAAAGGTTGAATGGAGAAAAAAAAAATTAAATATTGAGGCATGCTGTTCTTTTTAAATTGACAAACCCATAAATGAATACCGCTGTGCCAACAATACGATTTTACAAATGGCTCTAGTCTTTGCAGGGTGATGCTTTGCCTCAACTTTGAAAATGTGAAACCCAAAATAGCTTGCCAGGAGCAGTATAAAACATGATACCTCCTGATTCAGCAATAACTGCTGCATCTGATTATGCAGATGTTTAGTATCTGACCCAACCTCGAGATGGTTGACTTTATCTGAACTGGAGCAAACATCCAAGTAGATAAATCAAATGTGCAGAAAGGCAACAGGATCATCCTCAAAGACAATGAACGTTAAGAAGCTGGTGCTGTTTCTGCAGTAACTGCTCTGTCAGTCAGCCCACAAATTACCCCAGATTAGCTAAAAGGTCATTGCGGGCAGCTTCTTTTTGGGTTCACTTAGACGCACCGAGTCACATTTTCTGTAAGGTTTGATCACAATGCCAAAGCCAAGCACAGCGCCTTTGGTGTTAAAATGTTGTAGTGATTCACAACATTTTTCTCTGGTGAAATGATATGTGTCCTCCCTAAAGTAAACAGTTTGTAACAGTCTCTGACATATGGCTGCATTGATTTTCTGGCTGTATTGGATATGAAAATCAATACATCCATAAAGAAATTCCAAACATGTAGTGACAAGGCCACTAGAGTCCCAACAGTCCTCAATGTACAACATATTTCATTTGACAGTACCCATGTTACAAACTGGGGAGCATTGTGTCAAACCTTGACTTGACCAATATATGATTAATGACTTCAGAGAGCAATAAATATTGAAAATCCAGCAGTCATAAATGGTGCTGATGAAGTTACAAAAATGTCTTAAAAGTCAAAGCTCTTAAAATCATAGCAACTTACATTTTCATTGGCCAGACGAGCTAACCTTTCAGCTTGTAGAGCTTTGAGGACTTTGTTGAACAGTTTGTTCTGAGCCACTGACCATCCAGTCCTGAAACAACATAATGACAGTGATAGTTTCAAGCATAACTTCCATCCTTGATGAATACAAGTACCTGGGATAACAGTAAATTTTATTTGAACAGATTGGTTCAGATCTAAGATTACTTGTTTATATGTTCTTCCCAGTCATCAGGAGGTGGAGGGCTCTCAGCAACAGTACGAGCAAACAGGACATGTCGCTCACACTCCTTCATCACACTAAGAGCTTTCTGGTTGTCATACAGTGGAACAGGTGTTGGTGTGACAGTTTCCACATCAATTAAAGAATCTGAGTCTCTGTAGACAAAGAAAATATCAAGCTACTGCAGGGCAAAACAACAGTTTCATGATCAAACCAGTAGTCACTAGTATAATTTTACTAGAGCTAAAAATGAACAGCATATTCTGTTGATGACAATCCCAATTTGTAATCTCACATATAGCTCATTTAAAATTACAATCAACTCACGACAAAGCTTCAGGCTGGCGTCGAGGGGTAACAAACAGTGTCCTTGTGGGCCTGGCACTGCTGGCATCTGGGTGGGCATTCCATGGCTTAGCGTAGCTGTGGTCCAGAAACACCAAGTCTAGCTCTCTTTCATGAGCTGACAGCTGGAAAAGCAAAGATGTGCCCATCTTTCGTGCCGATATCTGGAAGTCCTTATCCCCACCACGATACATCCTCTTCCTGGGCCCCAGAGGGCCCCGGGAAGGGCTCGACAACTTGTGTGGGTTCAGGCCAAACTGGGAGGAAGAGATGTGAAAATAATGTTAGTCCCTTTCTTTCCATTTCACCAATGAACTTAATAGTTTAATTTACATATGAAATTCAGCTTACTCATCATGACATTTACTACACAGAAAATATCATGTCCTTGTTGGCTCTGAAGGTCTTCTGTCAGGTCTAAGAGAATGTGGGGTATCTCAGCATGGTCTTGATTTTGGACTATCATTTTTCTTGTTTCTTATGTTCCCTAATTTATGTAAATACCAAACTAAATCACTGCAGTATATTATGAGAAAACTAATTAGTATCAATTGTTTTATGGACAATAACTTGAATAAATGACACCTGGCAATTTAACCAATAACAACTTTAATAATTAACTTCAGTAATTAAAAAGCAAACAAAAAACTACTGGCTCCAGCTCCGTAGTGTAAACATACGTTTGGTTTCAAAGTAAACAGCGTATCTTTGAGTTTTGTAACTGTAACGTTATTAAAGCAGAACTTTTCTCAACTTATTGGGAATACAAAACGAACTGAGTTAAACAGAAAATAAGAGGTTAAAAACAGTGAATAATATAAAGATGAGATGCAGCTCTGGCGTTCAAACACGCAGGTGCTTTGTCCACAGGGAGCACCACCCATTACCGACATGTAGCTACTGCTACTATTGTTAGCATACATAGCTAATAATAACAGTGAGCTGTTTCCCGTCGACACATCTTCTCAAACAGAAACAAACCACGTGAACAGGTCGACTTATTGTAGTGACTAAGCGCTGAACATTTAGCATTAATGTTCAAGTTGTGTAAACGGACTGGAGGCTGTGGGCTGGCCTAGCATGCTAAGATTAGCACAGCTAAAGCTAACAGAATGGCGCTCTCTCCCATCTCACCTTTTATTTTTCTTACTCCATCAGCGTCGGGACGGTCTGGGCTCCTGTCTGGAAAAAAGGACAAGCCACAGCAAGACGGCCTTTCTACTAATTTATATAAAATACATACAAGACAAATATTTAGTGCGCATTGGTCTCACTTCCTTTTGTTACGTGATCTGTTGCCATAGAAGACTGCATATCCCCCTTTTTCGGCCACTAGAAACAAGGACTACCACGGGCTGCGTTTAAACCAAACTGGCAACCCAGTTTGTGGCGCGTTAGCGCCTGACGCAAAACCAGGCCTGGACTACGGCTGCAGTCTGGACTGTTTACTCAAACCTATTAACAAATAACAATTAGTGTGTTCCGGTTTTATTTTATTTTATTGATTATTATATTATTTCTTTATTTTGTTTACTTATTTTACTTATTGGTAAATTTGAATTAATATACATATTGTTTTTCTTTCCTTTACGGAAGTAAGAAATGTAGGTAGTTCGTTGAAATTATCTGGTAGTTTGTCAAATTTTCTAATTTATTTGAACTATTTAAAAGACAACTTTGTTGTACACTGTACTGTGATGTTTTGGCTCTGGTTTTATTTTTTTTGTCTGTTAATACAAATACAAGAGGTAATTATCATCCAATAGGTTCAGTGACCAGTCTTCCATTGTCCGTGTTTGATTCCAAAGGTCACTGCACACACACTGTTAAAAAGCAAGAGCCCTTCAGAATAATCAGTCTACTCTATCATCTTACCTGTACTTTCAAAGCTAACAAGTGTGATTGCCAAAATGGTAAGTTTTAATACTGTTCATTTATGAAATTCTGGCTACAGTTGTTTGCTGTCAGTTTTATTCTGATGTTTTATATTATGTATTTCTATATGGTTTTTCTTTTCTGTGTTTTATATGAAGAAATATTTGACTCTGGCTCTGCTGCTGTGTGCTCTGCTGCCACTGTCAAATGCTCAATGCGCTGTTATGGGTATAAAACCAGGTAAAATAAAAGAAAAACACCTGCATACTCATAGGACACAGTATGTTTATGGTGCATACACATTTTATCTTCGGTAGAACAATATCAAAAATTCATACAATGTGGCATTACAGTTGTGTCAAAATGTTTTTAGACACCACTATTTCTTCCACCCATAGGCATGACCCATTGTCAGGACAGTGTGGATAACACCTGGCATGAAGTAGGATCTACATGGCGAAACAGTCGGTGTATGGACTGTACTTGCACTCAATGTTGTTCTGCGTAAGTACACGTTTTAAAAATGTTACAGTGTTTAAAACGTAGGAAAAATTGCTTATCTGTGTATTTACATATTGTACTATTTACTTTAATTGCAGATATGCCACACCCACTAACTTCCCTGAAGACTGTGTGTCAGTGTTTGACCAAAAGGCGTGTAAATACATAGTGCACAAGAAGGATGACCCATCTGTACTGTGTCCAATATTTGGTGCAGTAGGGAAGTGAAGAAGTTGTTGCTTTCAGTCCTATTTTCTTGTCTTGCTGATGAGAAGATAGATGGATGTTGAAGTGATCCCTCACTGGCTTCCCACAGGGAAATCTGTTGTGTTAATTTGAACAAGCTACTGGAAAATGAGAATAAAATACTGGTGAAAATTTAAATGAATTAATAAATCATGTGATGATGGGTTGACTCATTTTTGCATAACTTTGTATGAAACATTTAGGACATTTCTAAAAATGCTAAATTTCTAACAACTTGCAGAATAAACCAGTTTGTCCAGATAATGACATTGTGAGAGTAGGTGGATGGAAAAAGGAATGCGATCTACAGTATAATAAACTCCAAAAGATTTTGTGTTTGTAGAGTAAAAATTTAAGTTGTGAGTTTAGTTTAGAGACTTTTTCCTGTCTGAAAAAACAGCTGGCCTCCATGTTAGCAGATGATGTTACACTGTTAACCTTGAAAACCAGTGTTACAACCCTCACTTTGGGAAGGGTAGGGCTCATAGCAGAGGCTTCACAAGAAAGTCCACTGGCTCCAGTAATTCCCCCCATATAAGATTTCCATTTGAGCGTTCTCGTGATTATATTCATGATACTCTTTAATACGATATGGTACTAAGGAGCATGATCACGAAGGGCTTTGTATGTGAGGAGATCCTCACATCCCAGTTCGGATAGTAATGAGTTACAGCAATCTAGCCTTGAAGTAACAAATACATGGACAAGTTCTTTTTTTTTTTTTTTTTTGCATCATTCTGAGACAGGATGTTCCTCAGTTTGGAAATATTGCACAAGTGAATGAAGGCAGGAATAGAGACTTGTTTGATCTGTAAAAATGACTCCAAGGTTTAGTAGTACTGGAAGCCAAAGGTATCCCATCTAAAGCAGCTATATTGTTTAATAAGCTAATTCCGGGGATTTTAGGCCCAAAAACAATAAGTTTTGTTTGTTTCTGAATTTAAAAGTAGAAAGTTACTAATCTTCTAGGCCTTTATGTCACAAAAATGTTGCTGAGGGAAATCCACTTGGTATGCAAAGACAACTATCACATGAAGAGGGAAAAAACATTTGAAAAGGAAAAAAACACAGTTTGAATGTGATATGATATGAACATGCATGCAGCTCTTCTTTCTGTGCATGGGAATTTCACATTTGTGCCTGCACGCTTCACATTTGCGCTCGCAAATGGGATATTTGCACTCCTAAACTATCAAAACATGCAGGTCTATATTTTTCATCCTGTGTTTTTGTGCCATCTAGTTTTGACATTGATGTAATGCCGTATTGGGTCACAATAAGTTGGGTTTTGATAACTTTTCATTTGAATGACCTTATTTTTAAGGTTTAATACACAGTTTAAATGTTTTTACTATGCTGAATTTAGCATTTCAGGTAGTTTGTTGAAATTGTCGGGTAAAAGTATGACGTGAGTCCAGGGAATTTTTGTTTTTCGAATAAGCAAAGTATTTAAAAGAAGACTGTTGTTGTTGTTGTTGTTGTTGTAGTACACTGTATTTTCTATTTATTTTGTGTTAATACAAATACAAGAGGTAATTATCATCCAATAGGTTCAGTGACCACTCTTCCATTGTCCATGTTTGATTCCAAAGGTCACTGTTAAAAAGTGTTGTTTATTACAGAATGTATTGTTTTTCTTTCCTTTACGGAAGTAAGAAATGTAGGTAGTTCGTTGAAATTATCTGGTAACAATAGACATGAGTCCAGGGAATTTTAGTTTGTCAAATTTTCTAATTTATTTGAACTATTTAAAAGACAACTTTGTTGTACACTGTACTGTGATGTTTTGGCGCTGGTTTTATTTATTTTATCTGGTAATACAAATACAAGAGGTAATTATCATCCAATAGGTTCAGTGACCAGTCTTCCATTGTCCGTGTTTGATTCCAAAGTTCACTGCACACACACTGTTAAAAAGCAAGAGCCCTTCAGAATAAACAGTCTACTCTATCATCTTACCTGTACTTTCAAAGCTAACAAGTATGAAATTCTGGCTACAGCTGATTTTTTTTCTTATGTTTTGTGAATCATGGAGTTATAACGTGATGTCGACTAGTGAGCAGAAGTTATAAAAATTTATTTATTTTGTTGCTGTTTATTGATGAGGTTTCCCTGCTTTTTGATAAATGCATGTTGAGATAGACACAGGCCCATTTAGATTTAGTAGATCAAAAGTTAACACTATGTTAACACTATGTTTTCGCATGTTTTGTTTCTTTTCTGTATTTCATGTGAAGAAATATTTGACTGGTTGTGCTGCTGTGTGCTCTGCTGCCACTTTCAAATGCTCAATGCGTCTTTTTTAAGGGCATAGAACCAGGTAAAATAAAAAACACCTGCATACTCACAGGACACAGTATATTTATGGTGCATACACACAATTTTTCTTTGGTAGAACAATATCAAAAATTCACACAATGTGGCATTATAATTGTGTCAAAACGTTTTTAGACTCACCACTGTTTCTTTCCACCCATAGGCATGACCCATTGTCAGGACAGTGTGGATAACACCTGGCATGAAGTAGGATCTACATGGAGAAACAGTCGGTGTATGGACTGTACTTGCACTTAATGTTATACTGTGTAAGTACACATATTAAAAATGTTACAGTGTTTAAAATTGCTTATCTGTGTATTTACATATTGTACTATTTACTTTAATTGCAGATATGTCACACCCACTAACTTCCCTGAAGACTGTGTGTCAGTGTTTGACCAAAAGGCGTGTAAATACATAGTGCACAAGAAGGATGACCCATCTGTACTGTGTCCAATATATGATGGAGTGGCGAAGTGAAGAAGTTGTTGCTTTCAGTTCTATTTTCTTGTCTTGCTGATGGGAAGATGGAGAAAGGCATGGAAAGGAAAATGAAAAAACATTGGTGAAAATTCAAATGAATCATGCTTTTCTAAAAATGCTAAATTCCTAATGTCTTGCAGAATAAACTGCTGCAGTTTGTCCAGATATGATGGAAAATAACATTGTGAGAGCAAATTAGACTGACGGCCAGAGGCAGGATCTGAGAAGAGCAGAATGACATTAATGTGGATGGAGAAACTCCAAAAATCTAAAACTCCTGTAGATTATATGTCTTCATTATGTGACAGAGGAGACATAACAACATCTGTGGTAGGTTTTGTGCTTGTGGAGTAAAAATTTAAGTTGTGACAGCAGTTTAGAGACTTTTTCCTGGTCTGAAAAAACAAAACAGCTGGTCTCCATGTTAGCTGATGATGTCACGCACTGTTAAACTCTGAAAACCAGCGTAACACCGCTCACTTTGGGAAGGGCGGGGCTCATAGCAGAGGCTTCACAAGAACGTCCACTGGCTCCAGTAATTCCCCCCATATAAGATTTTGCATTCGAGTGGTCTCGTGATGATACTTATACTCTATGCTTTGCTGCTGACCAAGTGATAACAGTTGATTGTCACGTGGTCTGCCTAAAGGCAATGTGAACACTTCCTCTTTTTATAATAATCAGAGATAGATTATATAGGGTGAAGCACAACACCTAGACAGATGAGGAAATCAGCTAACTGTTGGTACCAAAAGCTACCAGGAAATGGTTTTCAAAGTTATAACTCAATGGAAGGGTATGACAAACAGGGGGTATGACAAAATGCTATAAGGTGTAATGGCTCGGTTCAACTGAACAGGCATACTTATATACATAGATGTACACCGTTGGTTCTTGTTCACAGTGCCAGTGGGTTAACCCACTAGCAACTCTAAAAGCACTATTATACCCTCAGAAATTATTGGACTCCATTGAGAAATTTAGTATGGCCCACACTGAGCTATTTCAGTGATCATTTTCTGTTAGTCCTGGTGAATTCTGCAACACAACACCCAGAAGCAGTGCCACTATGCAACATGTCTGCCAAGAGTGTGGCACAGGCACTTTCAGGTCATTTCCTGAACTGAAATCCGAAAAAGAGATTCTGATTGACCAGGCCACCATGTTTATGTATCATACAGTATCTCTTCAAACCAATTTCTACCACCCACAAACCGAAGGGTTGGTGGAATAGTTAAACAGAACTTTGAAATGCATGGCCCAAAAGGGGGTGTTGGATCTGCTTATGGAACACAGAGGAGGGTCTAAGCCCCCTTAAAAAAAAAAAGCAAACTTATGACATGAGAGCAAAATTACATGTACTTAGTACCTTATATCAATATTTGCTCCAGGGCAGTGGCAACAGCACCCCCCCCTCAACAGAGGAATAAGGCTGAGGTAATTTTCACTGGGAGATAAGGTGTGGGTATTGCTTCCATCTTCCAGTTCAAAATTACTTGCCAAGTGGCAAGAACCCTTTCAGTTCACATGGGAACACATGTGGACTATCAGGTTGCATAGTTGGACTGGAGTCATGTGGATTTACCGCCTCAACTTCCTGTTGGAGTCTGTGTCTCTACTGAGTATGATAAAAGGCAGAGATGACCACAGGGAGAAGGAGATCAAGGAAACTCAGGAGAGCGTGGTCATTCACAGGGGATCAGGAGACAGGTGTCATGGTACTCAGGAATCACTGGGAACCCAAATCCAGGGAAAAAGGAGTCAGAACATGTGGCACTCACGAGCCAGGAGAAGACCGGAAGCTGGAGTCCAATTACACCAAACGCAGGCACAGGAAGAGGTTCAGGAGAATTAGAAGAGGGCTACAGACTCATGGGGGAATCAGAACCAGGGAAACAGGAGTCAGGATGCATGGCACTTATTAACCAGAATAAATGCAGGGAAGCCAGAACCAGGAAACACTAGAGTCAGGATCAGGAGATTGTACCCACATACAGAGAAGTCAGAACCAGGAAACCAAGGCACAGAGCAGATTAAATCATTTAGGGTAATCAAATGTAAGGTTACAAAGGACTAACTAGGGGGAGACAGGAAATAAACCAAAAATAAAAGTCCCAGACAGGAAGTCCAAAATCAGGATCCTAACAAATAGAGGAGTCTCATAGCACTTGGAGTAGCCCTATTATTTTGGTGGTGAGGAAAGATGTGTCTATAAGGTTTAATATTGTGGACTAAAGGCAAGTGAATGAAATTTCACAGTTCAATGCCTTGGCTATTGATTTGAGGAAAGTAGAGGGAAACTTTCTTCTCTGGTGTAACCTACTACAAAAGCCAACAGTGACCAGCCTGAGCAAAAATGGAACTGCAGGGAACAAGTGGAGCTGTCAACCAGAAAGAGAAAGGTTCTACTGATGGGACTTCACTGAGTGACCAGAGTGGGAGGAAGCTCACCATCAGGGGGAACATAAAGAACAGAACTGAAATCACTCAAAAGAATTGAATAAAGTGTTTCTAAAACTGTGACATGATGTCAGTGTGTATTGGGTCGGACAGATGATCCCATGGGAACTGAAGAAACTTTACACCTTAGGAGTTTAAATATTTACCAAATGAAATAAAATTGCTCATTTACCTAGATAATCATGCTTGAATAGGTTATTGCAGGACTTGTTTAAGTAGTCACACGCTGCAGGTCAAATTAAGAAAGTGGCTGTTTCACTAGAGATGGTTCATATACACACACATATATACAGTGGGTACGGAAAGTATTCAGACCCCTTTAAATTTTTCACTCTTTGTGTCATTGCAGCCATTTGCCAAAACCAAAAAAGTTCATTTCATTTCTCATTAATGTACACTCAGCACCCCATCTTGACAGAAAAAAAACAGAAATGTAGAAATTTTTGCAAATTTATTAAAAAAGTAAAACTGAAATATTACATGGTCATAAGTATTGCAGTGACACTCATATTTAACTCACATGCTGTCCATTTCTTCTGATCCTCCTTGAGATGGTTCTGCTCCTTCATTGGAGTCCAGCTGTGTTTAATTAAACTGATTGGACTTGATTAGGAAAGGCACACACCTGTCTATATAAGACCTTACAGCTCACAGTGCATGTCAGAGCAAATGAGAATCATGAGGTCGAAGGAACTGCCCAAGGAGCTCAGAGACAGAATTGTGGCAAGGCACAGATCTGGCCAAGGTTACAAAAGAATTTCTGCAGCACTCAAGGTTCCTAAGAGCCCAGTGGCCTCCATAATCCTCAAATGGAAAAAGTTTGGGACGACCAGAACTCTTCCTAGACCTGGCCGTCCAGCCAAACTGAGCAATAGTGGGAGAAGAGCCTTGGTGAGAGAGGTAAAGAAGAACCCAAAGATCACTGTGGCTGAGCTCCAGAGATGCAGTAGGGAGATGGGAGAAAGTTCCACAAAGTCAACTATCACTGCAGCCCTCCATCAGTCGGGGCTTTATGGCAGAGTGGCCTGATGGAAGCCTCTCCTCAGTGCAAGACACATGAAAGCCCGCATAGAGTTTGCCAAAAAACACATGAAGGACTCCCAGACTATGAGAAATAAGATTCTCTGGTCTGATGTGACCAAGATTGAACTTTTTGGTGTTAATTCTAAGTGGTATGTGGGGAGAAAACCAGGCACTGCTCATCACCTGCCCAATACAATCCTTACAGTGAAACATGGTGGTGGGAGCATCATGTTGTGGGGGTGTTTTTCAGCTGCAGGGACAGGACGACCGGTTGCAACTGAAGGAAAGATGAATGCGGCCAAGTACAGCGATATCCTGGAAGAAAACCTCTTCCAGAGTGCTCAGGACCTCAGACTGGGCCGAAGATTCACCTTTCAACAGGACAATGACCCTAAGCACACAGCTAAAATAACAAAGGAGTGGCTTCGGAACAACTCTGTGACCGTTCTTGACTGGCCCAGCCAGAGCCCTGACCTAAACCCAATTGAGCATCTGTGGAGAGACCTGAAAATGGCTGTCCACCAACGTTCACCATCCAACCTGACAGAACTGGAGAGGATCTGCAAGGAAGAATGGCAGAGGATCCCCAAATCCAGGTGTGAAACACTTGTTGCATCATTCCCAAGACGACTCATGGCTGTACTAGCTCAAAAGGGTGCTTCTACTCAATACTGAGCACAGGGTCTGAATACTTACGACCATGTGATATTTCAGTTTTTCTTTTTTAATAAATTTGCAAAAATTTCTACATTTCTGGTTTTTTCTGTCAAGATGGGGTGCTGAGTGTACATTAATGAGAAATAAAATGAACTTTTTTGATTTTGGCAAATGGCTGCAATGACACAAAGAGTGAAAAATTTAAAGGGGTCTGAAAACTTTCCGTACCCACTGTATATATAAAAAATTTCCCTTCTCACCTCTATGGGTGGTGTGTGTGTCTTCTTCAATCTCGGGTCCTCTACCAGAGGCCTGGGAGTTTGAGGGTTCTTCGCAGTATCTTAGCTGTTCCTAGCACTGCGCTCTTCTGGACTGAGAGCTCTGATGTTGTTCCTGGGATCTGTTGGAGCCACTCTTCTAGTTTGGGGGTCACGGCCCCAAGGGTGCTGATTACCACGAGGACCACTGTTGCCTTCACCTTCCACATCTCTTCTAGCTCTTCTTTAAGCCCTTGGTATTTCTCCAGCTTCTCATGTTCCTTCTTTCTGATGTTGCTGTCACTTGGGATTGCTACATCTACACTATGGCTTTCTTCTGTTGTTAGTCCACCACTACTATGTCCGGTTGTAGCCATCACCAGTTTGTCGGTCTGTATCTGGAAGTCCCACAGGATCTTAGCTCGGTCATTCTCCCTCACCTTTGGAGGCGTGTCCCATTTTGACCTTGGGACCTCCAGCCCATACTCGGCACAGATGTTCCTGTACACTATGCCGGCCACTTGGTTATGGCGTTCCATGTATGCTCTGCCTGCTAACATCTTACAACCTGCTGTTATGTGCTGGATTGTCTCAGGGGCATCTTTGCACAGCCTGCACCTGGGGTCCTGCCTGGTGTGGTAGACCCCAGCCTCTATCGATCTTGTGCTCAGGGCCTGTTCTTGTGCCGCTACGATTAGTGCCTCTGTGCTGTCTTTCAGTGTATGCAGGTGGTATGCATAGTCTATATGTGCAGGTGATAATACACATACCCACACACACATACACATACACACTCAAGCACATATTATGTTTGCTATGTTCCCAACACACTTGGGATGCCAGCAAGAGAACTAATAGTTTTTTTTTAGGACTAAAATTTTTAATTTTTAAGCCATTAAGGACAACAAATTGTCCAATGGCCACATGCAGTTGTGAAAGATAGCACAGGGTCCTGAGGATTCTCCTGTCATGAAGTCAGTTACCAGCCTAAACATGGCTAGCTAGTTGTGACATTAAACTGGGAATGGAATTCAAAAATGAAGGGAGGAATGGTTTTGTTGTATTTGCCCAACCCATCAAATGAAACCTCCATGAGTTCACGGTTCATTATTGAGTTTGAGGGTGTGTGACACAGAAAAACAAAGTCACTAGGCTATTTTTCTTAGGAGTTTAAATATTTATCTTATCAAATGAAGCATTTATCTTCATTTATCTTGATAATCATATTTGAATATTCTAGGGTTGATTGTATTAGTTACACGCTGCAGGTTAGCAAGAAAGCCCTTAGAAAAAGAAGTTTATTCTTTTAAATATACTTTTTCATAAGTTTCATAGGTGAAACTAGTACCTATGAATTCATCATAGTATACTACACAGTATACTAGTCTGTTGGGTGGTTGTACTAGTGAGGTTTCCCAGCATGCCCCAGGGATAGAAACTGTGTTTGACCACTAGTATTGTTCAAGTTCGCATTTTATTTTCCTTTTGATATTTATATATATCAACTTCCACTTCTCTGGACCCCTCCCCAATCTGACCAGCGATGACATGTTTAGCCGCATGTCGTCGTTCCGTCGCTGGCTGTCTAGGTGGTGTCCAGCAAACGATGTGGGCTTCATAGACAATTGGGCCACTTTCTGGGGAAAACCCGGTCTGATAGCGAGAGATGGCATCCATCCCACTTTGAATGGTGCAGCTCTCATCTCTAGGAATTTGGCCGAGTTTCTTAGCCGACCTAAAGCCTGACAATCCAGGGTGGGGACCGGGATGCAGAGACTCAGTCTAAAACGCTTCTCTGCAGTTTCCTTAGAGCCGCCGCCCCCTTCAAACCACATAGAGACTGTGTCTGCCCCTCGAACATATAAATCAAATAAATCAGAAGTTAACAGAAGAGGAGTTATTCATAAAAACTTAATAAAAATTAAGACCACTCCTCTTATTGAACAGAAAAACAGAACTGTCAAATGTGGATTATTAAATATTAGGTCCCTTTCTTCTAAATCCCTGTTAGTAAATGATTTGATAACTGATCACCAAATTGACCTACTTTATCTTACTGAAACCTGGTTACAGCAGGATGAATATGTCAGTCTGAATGAATCAACCCCCCTCAGTCATAAAAATTATCATGTTCCTCGAAGCACAGGTCGAGGTGGAGGAGTAGCTGCAATCTTCCAGTCAAACTTATTATTAAAGTTTCATCCTCAGAACAGTTATAACTCATTTGAGAGCCTCACTCTTAGTCTCTCACATACAAACTGGAAAACACAAAAACCAGTTCTACTTGTCATTTTGTACCGTCCACCTGTTCCTTACTCAGAGTTTTTAACTGAATTCCCTGACTTCCTGTCTGATTTAGTGCTTAGATCAGATAAAGTCATTATAGTGGGAGATTTTAACATTCATGTAGATGTTGAAAATAACAGCCTCAGCATTGCATTTAATTCTATATTAGATTCAATTGGTTTCATTCAAAACGTTAATAAACCCACCTACTGTTTTAATCACACCCTTGATCTTGTTCTGACCTATGGCATCGAAATTGAACATCTAATAATTTTTCCCCCAAATCCTGTTTTGTCAGATCATTCTTTAATAACTTTCGAATTTAAAATGATGGATCATGCAGCGTCTGGAAGAAAATTCCACTACAGCAGATGTTTATCCGACAACGCTGTTAATAAATTTAAGAAAATGATTCCATCTCTATTTGCATCTATGCCAAGTATAAACATAGTGGAGGGCAGCTGCCTTAATCCTACTCCCTACCAAATTGATCATGTTGTTGACAGCGCTGTAACCTCACTGCGTGAAACGCTTGATTCTGTAGCCCCTCTGAAAAAGAAGTTAGTGATTCAGAGAAGACTAGCCCCATGGTATAATTTACATGTTCGTACCTTAAAGCAGGCATCACGAAGGCTGGAAAGGAAGTGGCGTTCCACAAATTTAGAGGAAATTTTTCTAGCCTGGAAAAACAGTCTACTAACATACAAAAAAGCTCTCCGTAAAGCCAGAACTGCATACTATTCATCACTAATAGAGGAAAATAAGAACAATCCCAGGTTTCTTTTCAGCACTGTAGCCAGGCTGACAAAAAGTCACAGCTCCGTTGAGCCCAGTGTTCCCTTAGCTCTCAGCAGTGATGAATTTATGAGTTTCTTTACAAATAAAATCACAACTATTAGAGATAAAATTCAGCAGATGCTTCCTATACCTGCAATAAATGAATCTTTTACTACAGTAGCTCTTGAATCATCTGTAGGACCTCAGTTATGTTTAGACTGCTTCTCTCCTATAGATCTCTCTGAATTTACATCAGTAGTTGCTTCATCGAAATCATCAACGTGTCTCTTGGACCCCATCCCGACTAGACTGCTTAAAGGCACCCTGCCATTAATGAACTCATCTTTATTAGACTTGGTAAATTTATCTCTAGTATCAGGCTACGTACCACAGGCCTTTAAGGCTGCAGTAATCAAACCTTTACTCAAAAAGCCTAGTCTTGATCCAGGAGTCTTGGCTAATTATAGACCAATATCCAACCTGCCATTTATTTCTAAAATCCTAGAAAAAGCTGTTGCTAAGCAGCTATCAGACCACTTACACAGGAATGAACTATTTGAAGATTTCCAATTAGGATTTAGAGCACATCATAGTACAGAAACAGCACTGTTGAAAGTTACCAACGATCTTCTCTTAGCCTCAGATAATGGACTTGTTTCGATACTTGTCCTCCTAGACCTTAGTGCAGCATTCGACACCATTGACCACAACATCTTATTACAGAGACTGGAGCATGTGATTGGTATCAGAGGAACAGCGTTAAAGTGGTTCCAATCCTATTTATCGGACAGATTCCAGTTTGTTCATGTCCATGATGAACCTTCCACACGAACAAAAGTTAGTTATGGAGTTCCACAAGTTTCTGTGCTAGGACCGATTCTGTTCACCCTGTACATGCTTCCTTTAGGATATATCATTAGGAAGCACTCTATTAATTACCACTGCTATGCGGATGACACTCAGTTATATCTATCTATTAAACCTGTTAACACAAACCAGTTAACCAGACTTCAAGCCTGTCTAACTGACATAAAGGCCTGGATGACCAGTAACTTTTTACTTTTAAACTCGGAGAAAACAGAAGTCATTATATTTGGGCCTAAAAATCTCAGAAATAACTTTTCTAAAATTATAGCTACTCTAGATGGCATAGCCCTGGCCTCCAGCACTACTGTAAAAAACCTTGGAGTTATTTTTGACCAGGACATGTCCTTTAACTCACACATAAAACAAATCTCTAGAACTGCATTCTTTCACCTGCGCAACATTTCCAAAATTAGGAACATCCTGTCTCAAAATGATGCAGAAAAACTAGTCCATGCATTTGTTTCCTCAAGGCTAGATTACTGTAACTCATTACTATCTGGATGTCCTAATACCTTAATAAAAAGCCTCCAATTAATCCAGAATGCCGCAGCCAGAGTCCTGACAGGAACTAGCAAGAGAGATCATATTTCTCCTATATTGGCTTCTCTTCATTGGCTCCCTGTAAAATATAGAATAGAATTTAAAATCCTTCTTCTCACATACAAATCCCTTCATAATCAAGCTCCTTCATACCTTAAAGACCTCATAGTACCATATTATCCCAATAGACCACTTCGCTCTCAGAGTGCAGGCCTACTTGTGGTTCCCAGAGTTCTCAAAAGCAGAATGGGAGGCAGAGCCTTTAGCTATCAAGCTCCTCTCCTGTGGAACCAGCTCTCAGCCTGGGTTCAGGAGGCAGACACTCTCTGTACTTTTAAGACTAGACTTAAAACCTTCCTCTTTGACAAAGCATATAGTTAGGGCTGGCTTCAGGCAACCCTGAACCATCCCTTAGTTAGTTATGCTGCTATAGGCCTAGACTGCCCGAGGACCATCGGTGCACTGAGCTCCCCTACCCTAACCCCCCCCCTTCTCTCCCACCTCATGTATATTCCACCATTGAATGTTACTAACCTTGTGCTCTCTCTCTCCCCTAGTTTGTGCTCTTTCCCTCCCTCTCTCTCTCTCTCTCTCTCTGTACCTTCTGCAGGTGTCCCTGGTCCTGGAGCTGTTTATCGCTGATGTGCAGTTACTGGCCCCACCAACTTGCAGTGTCTATTTGTTGTTTATTGTTGCTGTTCTTTTCTCTCTGCTCTATCCACTCACCCCAACCGGTCGAGGCAGATGGCCGCCCAAACTGAGCCCGGTTCTGCTGGAGGTTTTTTTTTCTTCCGTTAAAGGGAGTTTTTTCCTCTCCACTGTCGCCAAGTGCTTGCTCATAAGGGAATTGTTGGGTTTTTAGTTTTAGTTTTTGTAAAGTGCCTTGAGATGATTTGTATTGTGATTTGGCGCTATACAAATAAAATTGAATTGAATTGAATTGAATTGAATATGTATACAACTAGTATCAACAGGCAGAGGTACACATAGAGACAAACAACCTCACGCACTCACACTCACTCCTATGGGCAATTTAGAGTCACCAATCAACCTGACATACATGTTTTTGGACTGTGGGAGGAAACCAGAGTACCTGGAGAAAACCCACACAAGCACAGGGAGAACATGCAAACTCCACACAGAAAGGCCCCTGATGGGTTTCAAACCAGGAACAGTCTTGCTGTGAGGCAATAGTGCTAACCACTCATCCACCATGCTGCTCTTGCTCTGAATCATCGATCCATTCATCTATTATCTATATACACTTATTTTTCACCAGGGTCACGGGGATCTGCTGGAGCCTATCCCAGCTCTCTTTGGGTGAAAGGCCCAGTCCATTGCAGTCACTGGTATACTTACTACATAAAATATAAAGATACTTGGACTTTAGTTAAGTTTATCTAACAGAATAATGTTAAATATACTTTTTTGGTATGGGAGTGTCATGTCACCATCCCAACTACAGATGTTTTGTGCTAGAACTTTTCTGCAGAGACATTAAAGAAACATGTCCGCAGAAACAAAAACCTAAATGGCATTTAACCTCCTCCCTTCCCCACACTGAAACCTGCCACAAGAGGACTATTTTACAAAACCTAGATAGAGGGATAATTTGGGATTTACAGTATCTGTGACATAGTTTCATGAGAGCAGCAGGACATAAATTACCTTTGAGATTCATTCTGTGCAATTAACCTGCTAACAGCCAGGGTTGATTAATTCTGGTGCCATATTTATGTACTCAGATTAGAAATAATTGTGTTTTTACACTGAAGTCATAATCTTATATGCTTTTTCTAAAATCTAATTTTGGCTTGCATTAAAATACTACAGGCTGTAACTGTAAAAATTACATACTGAGTTGTAATTAGAAACTTTACTTTCATGTCAGTACAGGCATTTCAGCAAACTGAACACTCCTTGGACCTTGGTTCCTACCTGTGTTCATGGATCATGGACTTTCTGACAGACAGACCACAGCAAGTCAGAGAGGGCAAACACACCTCCTCCACTCTCATTCTGAACATAGGAACACCACAGGGCTCTGTGCTGAACCTCTGTGCTGTTCACATAAGACTGCACCCCCATCTGCACTTCAAACCCTATAATCAAATTTGCAGACGATGAAACTGCCTAGAGGCTGGAAGTGGACCAATCTGACTGAGTGATGTAAAGACCTGGTCAATAACACCTCTCAAACCAAAGAGATGGTCATACACTTTGGGAGATCTAAGGTCCTCAGAAAAGAACATCTCCTGCTCCACATAAATGGAGATCCAGTGGAGATGGTAGAGAACCTCAGGTTCCTTGGAGTCACCATCTCTGCTTGGCTGACGTGGTCCATTAACACACACCAGCTGGTCAGGTAAGCTCAACAGAGGCTGTTCTTCCTCAGGAGACTAAAACAAGCTAAATCTCCTCCCACCCTCCTGCTGAACATCTACTCGAGCACACTAGAGTCCATCCTGACCAACTGCACAACAGTGTGGTATGCCAGCTGCACTGCTGCTGAAAGACAGGATCTTCACAGAATAGTGAAGGCAGCTCAGCGCATTGTTGGAATGGAGCTCCCACAACTGGACTCCATGTATGCCACCAGACTGAAGAAGAAAGCAGGGGCGATAAGCACAGACAGTACTCACCCCGGACATTTCCTGTTTGAACCACTGCCAACTGGCAAACGCTTCAGTGCAATAAGACAAGGACTAATAGACTCAGAGCCAGTTTCTTTCCCAGAGCTGTGCTCTCCACCACACCATGTCCCATACTAAACTGTTGCAGCACTTATATTTGCACACCTGCACAACTGAAAAATGCTGCTTTACTTATTTAATCATTAAATATTTATACTTCTTTAAGCTGCTTTAAGTATGAATCAGTTTTTTTTTTTATATTATTCTCATTTTTTTCTCTAATTTATTCATTCATTTTAGTGGCTGTGTACAAATTACTTATTGAATCTGTCCTCACCTCCAACTTCACACCTCATGTAGACTGACTAATTACCCTCAATCTCTTTGTTCTGCTTTTCTTAAATACCCCTCAGGTCAGGTAAATAGTGTGAGGTGCATGAGGAAAAGACATCAAAGTCACAAAACAAAACACGAACCTAAAACACTGCAGCTGCTGTAAACTTCTCATTATTCCCTTAGATGCACAAACCACCTCAAGGTAGAACAAATTAAACCAAATGCTATTTAAGGTAAATCCAGTTTACCTGTGCCCTTCCTACTTTCTGAAACCCCGCCTCTCACGGCTAAGAGGACCTAATAAGACAAGCGTGTTTACACTAGAGTTACTTCTGCAAGCTGTGTTTAAGTTTGACCACTGTGGAACCATTCCCTGGAAGACAGGAACACAAGCTGCTACGATGGTAAGTTTTAATATTGTTCATGTAAGAAATTTTGGGT
This sequence comes from Mastacembelus armatus, assembly GCF_900324485.2. NCBI lineage: Eukaryota > Metazoa > Chordata > Actinopteri > Synbranchiformes > Mastacembelidae > Mastacembelus > Mastacembelus armatus. The sequence goes on along the minus strand of NC_046641.1, from coordinate 9,209,621 downwards.
ACAGTTTGTTGTGGGGATATTTTTCTGAAGTTTTGTGAGGCACAGAGCTAAAGAGAGATGTTATAGAAAGTGATTTTTAATAGTGAATAAAAGTCAAAACTTTTTACCATCGGCATCAAGCAGTGGTATCTAGAATGGGAGCCTGTAGCTGCTCCATCATTTTTCACTGGCTGCCCAAGCTGCCATGCACCCACATGCTGCAGAAGCAGCCACAGTGTTAATGTTGTCCTCTTTTCTGTTAAACAAAATAGAACATACACAGTTAATACACAGCAAAATGCCACTGGTTGCTGGTGTAACCACAAACTGAGCCAGGCCTTGCTGAAAAATATTCTTTTTCATCTGTGACCTTTCCCTGCATTTTGACAAATGCATGCTGTGATATCTGTTTTCCATGTGAAGAAATATTTGGCTCTGGCCTTGCTGCTGTCTGCTCTGCTGTCACTGTCAAATGCACAGTGCTACAGAATGGCCATAGAACCAGGTAAACTACAACAAAAAACACCTGCATACACAGAGCATATGGTAGCTATACATATGGTGTATACACATGCAAGTTTTCTTTAGTAAAATAATATAAAAAATGTACAAAATGTTGCATTATAATTGTGCCAAAAATATTCAGTCTCACCAGTTTTTTTATCCACTCATAGGCATGACCCGTTGTCAGGACAGTGTGGATAAGACCTGGCATGACGTAGGATCTAAATGGAGAAACAGTCAGTGTATGGACTGTACTTGCACTCAATGTTGTGCTGCGTAAGTACAATTATTAAAACACTGTTACAGTCTTTAACAGGAAAGAAAAATTTCTTATCTGTGTATTTTCTATATCCTGTTTACTTTGTAATTGCAGATATTCCACTCCCACGAGTTTTCCTGAAGACTGTGTGTCAGTGTTTGACCAAAAGGCGTGTAAATACATAGTGCACAAGAAGGATGACCCATCTGTACTGTGTCCAATATTTGGTGCAGTAATGAAATAATGAAATCGTTGCTGAGACACATTTTCTGTTCTTGCTCAAATGACTTAATAAACAGATCGAGTAACCAGTTTCTCTGCAGCATGGCCTTATTGCTATGCATCTTCATGGTTTTACTCCTTTTGCATAACTTTGTATGAGAATTAAAAGAATTTCTAAATCATAAAACACAAGAAATTAATATAAAATTAAATCAAATGTTATTTCTATAGCACTTTTAAAACAAAGTTGTGTACAAAGTGCTTCACACACAGCTTTGACGCTACAGTTTTAAAGGCTCAAATCTCCCCAGCAGACATAATGATATGTTGATAACAAGGTGTGTCAGTTAAAATCTCACCACAGCTTGGCAGCTGATGAGGGTCTGCCAGATTCCTAATGTCTTGCAGAATAAACTGATGCAGATCCAGATACAGTGGAAAATGACACCATGAGAGCAAGTTGGACTGACGGCCAGAGGCAGGATCTGAGAAGAGCAGATTGACATTAAAGTGGATGGAGAAACTCCAAAAATCTAAAACTCCTGTAGATTATATGTCTTCATTATGTGACAGAGACATAACAACATCTGTGGTAGGTTTTGTGCTTGTGTAGTAAAAATTTAAGTTGTGACAGCAGTTTAGAGACTTTTTCCTGGTCTGAAAAAACAGCTAGTCTCCATGTTAGCTGATGATGTCACGCACTGTTAAACTCTGAAAACCAGTGTAACACCGCTCACTTTACACTTAATATGATAAAACACTATTAAAGAATTCACAACACAGGGTGCAACTATGATAGCTTAAGGATTTTTAAACTGTTGTTGTGTTAAACTGTGATTTTTGAAGCACATAGTGATTGGGCAGTTGAGCTACTTCTCCAGTCCACAAGCTTCATCTAATCGTTAGGAGGCTACAACAGATGAAGCAGTTTATTTTTTCAAGTGGAAAACCAAACAAACTTACAATAGGGGAACAACAGCACACAGCAAAACCACATACAACAAACTTTGAACAGTAATCAACTACACCAACACACAACTGAACATTATTTATAAGATTTTTGAACAGATTTACACTACAATATATTCCATGTTGACATCAACCGTCTAAATCTTCCTTTGGATGTTCACCAAACCACACCTGTATTGATGTCATCAACAATGGACCACTTGCTGCTCAGTCCCAACACCTGTAACCATGTTAACTATACACAGCAAAGATGGCGATGGTTGTTACCACAAAATTCTGTTTTGACAGCTTAAAATATTAAAGTTAACAAATCTCCATTTCCTGATGGATACGCATGGTTGCTGTGAAACTATTTTGCTGCTGATGGTTCATGGCCAGGGCAGCATGGTGGCTGAGTGGTTAGCACTGTTGCCTCACAGCAACAAGTTCCTGGGGTCACAACCTGGCTTTTCTGTGTGGAGTTTGCATGTTCTCCCTGTGCTTACATGGACAACAGGCTGACAACATAAACATTTAAACTAGAGGTGAGTCTGAATACTAGTTCATACAGAGTTTCACAGTACTTAGGTGACCGAGTTCATAGTGGTCACTGGTTTAAAAGGAACCACAAGCCACTTATTGCCACTAGGTGGCAGGACAATCTAGCAGATTATGGTATTTCCACTTTTTTGTCTTCAGAGAGAGAGTGTGGGAGAGACAGAGAGAAAGACAGAAAGACAGAGAGAGAGAGAGAGAGAGAGAGAGAAAGAGAGAGAGAGAGCTGAAAAGGAGAGTTTTGTAGACTTGTAAGGAGTTCGACATTCTGGGTCTGATGGTTTCTCTCTTGCATGGCCTTATCGCTAACAAAAAGCAGCACGAGTGGGAGGTTGAGGAGCTCTTCTCCTCTTTGTTCATGCTCTGGACCCAGTGATGACAGGGTCCCAACACCACTGAGACCCACAACAGTCTTTCACTATTTCCTCTCCTGCAACTCCTGAATTACACTCACTGCTCTCTTTTGGATTATTACTTTTTTCAGTGCTGACGACACCTGTGGTGGACTGAAAGAAGAATCTGCAAGGACAATAACATTTTTCTTTTTTTGATTGATTAAATTGATTATCCACCATATCATCTGTATGAAAATTTCTTCAGCTGGAATAATGCCCTCATGCTGGAGTAGAAGCTCCTGGTTTCCAGTGGTATTTTGTGCTACCCTAGTTGTTCTTACTGCTGGACAGAGCCAGGCCAGAAGACTGGCTGGGTCGTCCTCATGCTACGGAGGCTTTGATCTCTACTTTGTTTTGGACAAGTGAGTTACCTGAGACACATTACACTGAGAAGTATTAGAGCAGGTGGACGAAGGTTCCTGTTGATGAATGAAAGCATTTCATGTCAGACGCTATTAGAAACATCAGTTAATATGTTGGTTTCAGTAAGAATCATATGGTATTTTGGATTTTTTTGTTTGTTTTCTTACTCTATTTATCTCCAGTGACTGAAGTTGTCACTAGTCTCTGCTGATGGCCTTGCAAATGGATCTTGATGTAATTATCCGTGCATGATTATGAAAGCATATAAATGCACAAAGTCGTCATGCATTATATTATGCACTTCTCCCAATGAAAGTTGTGGTCTGCCAAAAATGTTCATGATGTCATCACTGTTTCTGATATCATTGCGCCCTCTGGTGTCATGTAATGCAGGAAGTTAAATGGAGTCTGACAGCGTCTACGTTTCAGCATGGCATGCATCCATCAGTTGTTGCTGATTAACAGTGTGTTAGGTGTTCCCCCTATTCGTCAATTAGGGTTGCAGCTTGACACTACTCCTGAATGTTGTGTTTGGTGTTTCTCCTTATTAACATTTGCCATGTAGGCAGTTTGTATCAGACCTGCTTGCCAGTAAGTGCTTCTGCATCATTATTGGAGATGAAGGTTTAGCCTAAGTGCAATGTTAAAAACACTTTACTTATGTATGTAGTCTCTTTTCAGCCATGAGACACAGGCACCTCAGTGAAGTTTTATATGAATAACATTTTTGATTAGTCATGACATGGTTTCTCATTTCTTACTTTATGAGCAATAATCTCATTTCCACGCTTTACAAATTTAGATAAACAGGAAATAATCTCATCAAAACAGTTTAAATTTCCCATTAAGGGTAAGTCCACGCAGTGGTTACCTGCATGGACTTACCTGACTAGGACTTATAGGGAAAGCACTTAATACTAAAGGTAAATATGTACACAGCTCATCTGGCACTGACAGTTAACTTACCCAGACTATTGCCTTTGGACTGCAACAGAGTGCAAACTTGGCTTAAACTTGTTTTTATTACTTTTTTTTTTAACCAGAAGGCAAAATTTTTCCAACTAGGTCAAGACACGTACACACACACACACACTTATCCTCTTATTCTCCAACTCAATCAATTCATTATTTTTTCTTATCTGGAAGATGTGATTGAAGATAGCAGTCTTCCAGCTCCTCTTGTAGATCCATTTTGCAGAGGCTGTCCCTACTTAGATGGTGATGGATTTTCCAGTTGCCCTACAGCACAGGTCACTGTCAATTCCAGGCAGACTAGTTTGTCAGAGGGAAAATTAGGCAAATGTGTGTAATAGAGAGTAACTGTGAGTGTGAACCATGTTTTGATTACAGATTTCTAAAACATTGGTGACCTGACAGCATTTGCTGTCAGACATCAGTTCACTGCATTAGCTATTGCTTTTCCTTTTTTCTCATGAACTCATCTGCCCTTTTTTGCACTGCTGTCCTCCACCTGGCCTCACTGTCCTCTCACAGTATCTGCCTTAACTCTCTTCTCTTCTCGCTCTTCTCCAGTGCTGCACTGCCCTTTCTCCATTAGGTCCAGATGTTTCAGTGTTTCAGCTTGTTGGCTGGCCGGTTTGTGCTGGGACTTGTGTCATGGCAACAATGGAAAAATAGGTGTTTTGAGAAGTATGTCAGGGTGGGAGGTTATAAAAACATAGTTTAAATGTAAGACATTTTGACAAGCATCAACAGTGCTATACTGTTCATTATTACCCTGATGCCATTCTATGTTGATATATGGAGATAATTAGATTAGATGATACATTAAGTATACTGGCAAGTTAATGTATTCCCAAACCTTTAATCCCGTTATCTTTATTTTCTAACAACAACAGAGCAACATCCAGAGGACTTTTGTGGCTATTGTTCTACAATCCAATAGAAACATCAAGTAAAAATGTGAATAACATCAGTTTGGTTTCAACTTTATTAACAAAGGGGGAATAGAGTGCAAGATGGTAAACATCCACACTGACCTAGTTGTGTTCACAAAGCTGGTTGCAGGAAGACTTAATGACTCCAATAACATAGATGTAATTGTAGGAGTATTATAAAGATATTAACAATAATCTTTCCAAAGGTAAGCCAGCTGTGTTGCCTGAAGTATGTAATCATTCAGAACTATTCTCCATGCTCTTTATATTCATCTGTTCCCTATATAAGCACTCTATTTCGTTGATGGATTACTAAATTGTCCCAGGTGCCCAAGGGGGCACAGAAATGCAAAAAGCCTACAAAGAGATACTAAACAACCACAAAACAACTACAAAGATGTGCTAAACAAGTCCCAAAAGGCATTAAGTATCTACAAATGGATGTAAAGAGATGGAAACCAATACCAAGACACACAAAATGACTACAAAGAGACACCACACCACAGAGAGCCACAAAAAAATGGCAAAACAACTTCAAGAAACCACAAAGGCATGAAAAACTACTGCAAAGGGATGCAAAACTATTAGAACTGTTAGAATTATTACTTTTAGACAAAGATGTGGAACAACATACACAAACAACTGCAAAGAAAGATGTGATTACTATGAAGAAATACAAAATGACTACAAAGATGCAAAACAACTACAAAGAGTCCTAAAATTACACAAATCAACCACAAGGAGAACGAAAGAGACTATATCTCTTATATATCTATACAGAATACAGCAAGACCACAAAGAGATACAAAATAACACAAAACGACTACAAAAACATTGAACAACTATTACATATAAACTACTACAAAAACTACATTAGAGTGCAGAATGTGTAGTCATTTGCATCTTTTGTTGTCTGAGGGACTAAGGTGGAGGTTAGGGGGCCTTTAAACATCTATTCTCCAGTCCATGATCTATTGTTACTTTGACAGGCACTCAAACAGTAGCACAGAGATGTAAGGTCATGTAGTTTAGGTGCACAGCAGTGGTTGAAAAAGACATCCTCATATTATTATTATTATATCCCCTCAGATCTGGGAGTGTGCAGAATCACTGGACTGAAATCTACCACTTTGTTGAGCATCTAGCTCATAAATTCATAAGGTAACAAAATCATGACTGTGTCATCAACCATCTGTGGGAAAACATGCAACAAGTTGAAGAGATGACCTAAGCTGCTTTTTCTCTTCTCCTTGCTCCAGCCCACAGTTGCGGATGTCCTTCATTGTGTTCTCCACTGAGGGAAGGATCTTAATGAGCCTGACAGAAGACAGGTGGGTACAGAGCCCCTCAAACCACTTTTAATCCATTGCTGTTCCAACATCCAGCTGAAAGGAATGAGAGTAATACCAGATCTGGACATGGGTCACACACAGTTATAATCCCTCTGCATTTTTATGCCACAAAAGATTCCAGACAGATACTTTCCCTCAACTGTGATCTTTCTATATTGTCGTCAGTCTGGACAACTACTTCATCATGTGGTTTTCGACACAGATGTGCATAATCTTTCCTCAGCAGCCACACAACCCCTCCGCTATTTCACTGCCTCCCTCGTAATGTATTCTACGAAGGGCTCCTCTCTATTTGCGTGACAGTTTCTCAAGCCAATACACACCAATACAGTTTCAATTTAATCATCAGTTACACATTGCAGGTATTTTCCATAAATGCTGCCCTTGTGGAAGCTATTATTCTGTTACCTCGCCTTTACAGTGTCTGGTTTAAGTCAAAAATATTTTCATGAATCTGACAAAATAAATATTGTCAAATAAATTCAATTGTCAAATATGTGGATTACTTTGTCTTCTGAATGTCTGCACAGGGAACGCATACGCAAAGGTCTGGAGGAGCTCCAGAGGGTTCGGCCAGGGGGAGACACCTTCATGCATGAGGGCATCCTGAGGGTGAGTTGCAGCTCAAAGCTGGCATCTGCTTTGTCTCTGCTGTGGTCCTAGAACAAACACTGTACCACAAATGTCCAGTTGTATTACAGCATGGTGTTCTTTCATTCACTGCATACAGCCCATATCTTCTTTTTTCACAGGCCAGCGAACAGATATACTATGGAAACACAGAAGGTGAGTATTATTTATTATTTTATTATTTACTCAGCTAGAAAAACACAGTAAACAGTTTCTAGCGTTAAATGTCGTCATTTTTTTGTGGTCATTTTTTTTTTTTACCACTACAGTAATAAATGATAAACCAAACCCTTTTTCAATTCATGCTTGATTTAGTCTATTTCTAGGAATTTGCTTTAAGTCAGTGGTTCACAACCTAGAGGATGTCCAGGGGGTCTCAAGTTATATCTGAGATTTGCAGTAAGCTCACAAAGTTAGTGAGGACACTGACTTATCATTGCACATTAAAGTGTCACAGGCCAGCTCAGAATAATTATTTCTAAAATGGGAGGTCTGGTGCATTCTTCATAATAGTGTGATATACACACACAATACACCCAATCAAGTAAATTGTGAGTTATCAGAAAAGCAATTAGACTTTACCAAAACTCTAAATAATCAAAGTAATCTTAATCATGTGGCATGTTTATTTTCAGTGGATAAGATGCAAGCATGTGTGACCAAATTCTGTTTGCAGGTTATCGCACTGCCAGTGTTATCATAGCTCTGACAGATGGAGAACTGCACGAAGATCTTTTCTACTACGCTGAGAGAGAGGTGAGAGACATAAAGAATAGGTTAAATGGGTCACACAAATTATAACCAGGCGAAACATGTGACTGAAGATGTAATGGACCACATCAAACGCTGCCTCTTTATACATCATCACTTTGATCCTTTAATCTGGAAAAAACACAGTGAAAATGCCTGTCAGATTTATACATCTCAGCCCAGTAGTTCTCCTTTGCATTTGTAGTGGGATTTATTGATTTATTAGCTCCTCAGACAACTCAGGCACTACAGGTGAAGGTATGTGAAAACCTGGAGATTTCATCAGTTTTCAGTGCCCTCAGAAACATGTTGACAGCTGGGACTCTGATGTTCCCAGTAGCTTGAAATGTTGACTTTCTATTGTCATATGAGTTATGAATAATATTTTCTAATGGGGACATGGTGTTGCCCAACTTGTTATAAATTCTTTGTAGAGACCAGATAAACACAAGCCTTTTTTCGACCTTGTTTTGGATGATGTTGTGCAATACAGAGGTGTAATTGAATCCAGGTGTTTTTTTTTTCCCCCTGTTTTTGCTTTAAACCCATGTGCATACCTGACAGGCCAACCGTTCCCGGAGTCTGGGTGCCTCAGTTTATTGCGTGGGGGTGAAGGACTTCAATGAGACCCAGGTGTGTTGTTGTTTGTATCTTAATGTCTCATGATATCTGGGCTACAGGAGTTGAAAGAGATAGTAAGACATTAAATTTGAATCTTAATAAATCAAAACAATACTTTAAAAACACCTCCAACTATAAAATGCCTTAGATTACATCATTTCACACTTCTGCTCTCATCTTAACATCTATTCTTTCATATCAGTTCAAACTGTTTACACAACCGTTGTAAGTTACAGCCTTCAGTTTGCCAACTCCAGGACAACCAAAGTAAACATATTCTAGTGATTTCAGTTCTCCATGAGAGGTATTTCAAAGTAACAATTTTTACATCACTATCCACAAGTTGATTAGCCTGAACTTTGCAATGTGAGTCAAGAAGTCTATTTTCCTCCTTTGTGTGGTGTGAAAATTGTTTTGTCTTCTGAAACGAGGAAATTACATACATTTGAAAATTGTGTCCATGTGAATTGTCCTAATTGAATCAAGTCTTTTAAGCTTAACTAACTGTGTCTCATTGGACAATTTGAGAGAAACTCCAGCTAACATCTGGATTACCACACAATCACTGTGTGCAGTTGTCATTAATGATTGTAATAACTGTTTTCTTTCTAGCTGGCAAAGATTGCTGATAGTAAGGACCATGTCTTCCCTGTAAATGATGGATTTGAGGCCTTACAAGGCGTCATTGATTCAGTAAGCATTTCAGTTCTACCTATAAATAGATCCAAATAGCTACTGTAATCAAGATATGGTGCTGTAAACATCCATAGGATTTTATTTTATTTTTTTGCTTTATTGAACTTAATTTAGCCTCTACTATCAGTTCTCCTTTTCTCTGTCTCAGCTGCTCTCTATCTTTGTTACACTAATCAGATAGCATGTAAGAAACAAGACAAAATAGGTTTAAAGGATGATAATGTTATTTCATCCATGGAGCCTGGTCAGATTTCCAGGAAAACCAGCTGGGACTGTGACTTTCCTGCTTTTTTCAGTGCAGCCAAACATGAAAAAAACATGTGTGTTGTGTCTCTTCAGACCCACCTCTCTCTTGTTGACTTAAAAAATGTTATGCACTTGCTTGAGAAATGAAAAACAATTTGTCATGAACTTGTTGTTGTCACTGGGATGGGAGGTTTGTTGAGCAGAGTTAAAGGTCAGGCAGCTGACTGTCATCTGGAGTAGATTAAATTCAAACTGACAGCTGTTGTTTCTTACTCATGTGAGTGGGGCAGTGGGTCATGAATCAGTCATTTTTGTCTTCAGAGTTATAGTAGATGTGTTCCTGGGGAGGTGCTATTACAGATAGAGCTGTAGAGCACAAATGAGAGTAAATGGAAAGTTCAGAGACTCCAGTGGCAAACACTTACTTAATAGACACATAAAAGTCACAGCAATAGAACAGATTACCACAATCCAGAAGAAACAGGCACTGATCAAATAAAGAGTCCCAAAACATTATTCTTAAATGGTTTTGAAGCTGTAGGTCCTATTTGTGTGTTTAATGAGGCTGCAATACAAAGGCTGAGAACTGTTGCATTAATGAGATTATTGATTGCTCTTCTCCTCAGATCCTGAAAAGGTCTTGTATTGAGATCCTGGCAGCAGAACCTTCCAGTATCTGCGCAGGAGGTAAGACAAGGATGATTTCCATACTTATGAAGATGTTAAAAAATAAAACTCTTCAGCAAAATGCTTTATAGCAAGCACAAACAAGCTGTCTTGCCAGGGCCAATGTAACACATGCCACACACAATATCTGTACTGGTTCAGAATGACTTAATCCATAACATATGCCAATATGACACAAATCATATCCGTGTTTTTGAGGACTGCTCAGTCATTGTTATACAGAAGAGGCAAGTTTCTTTATTGTAAAGACGTGTTGACATGGCGTGTGTTGGGTTTGTGGTAATAGTTCTAGAGGAACATCAGCATTATACCACATATCAACCATTCAAGCTTTTTCTGACAACAAAATCTCTCTGTCTCTAAAGGCATTTTAAATCAGTAACCACATCGACAAGACAATAGTGGTTGCTGAGAGTGTTCCATATTAAGGTGATGAGGGGTTTGGGTATTCCTTTGAACCAAGAGAACAAAAAATAAACTATTATAAAGTCAAATAATGATTAATTAGTTATTGAGGTGGTATTTCTGCTTCTCTTCCGATCATCTAGAGTCCTTCCAGGTGGTGGTGAGAGGCAACGGTTTCCTCCACGCCAGAAATGTGGATAAAGTTCTGTGCAGCTTCCGAATCAACGACACCCTCACAAAAAGTGAGTGCAACATGACTGAACATCATTGAACTGTTGAAAACAACACTCTCTTATTCACTACATGCTGTTTCTGAATGCATGAGTAATTACTTATTTACACTAAGAACAGCTGGAATGGACAGTTGAGCTAGCAATTCATGTGAAATTGATCTGAATTACGCTTAATTGTGTTTCCCAAAAGTCATTCACAACGTACCCCACACAGCTGGAGTCCTCTTTGATCAAAGAAGCAGCCATGCTGACATTACTGCAGTCACGCTTTTTTCTTTTAAACAACATACTGTGTAATTTTGCAACCTGGAAGAGAGCCAGAAACAAGGCATAAAGGAGAAACAGTACCACACACGAGGCAGGGGGAAAGAAAAGACCTTAAGGATGCAATCTATATACTTACAGTAATAGCCGTGATAACCACTTCCTACCATACACACCACAGTAGCTGCAGGACAGGCTGGTTACATTACAAGATATTTACCAGTGAGGGGGCACAAAGAAAATGTCTGCACCTCTGAGGCAGAAGCAATGAACAGACATGTTTCCACTTTAACCAGGTAGCATGTCAGTGCCAGTGTTTACCCACCCTCATGTCTCAATCTATCAAATTTGGAATCCATAATTTGACCTTAGCTACATTTTTATCTGTAAAATTATCAATCAGCTCTCTTTGAATGTGTTTCAGTGTTGCACTATGGTTAAACAACTGTCTACTTTCATGTTTTTTAACCTCAGTCGTGTAACCAGCCATTTGGTGACATCGTGAGCATTCAGCACAGACATCTTACCCTGTAGATTAAAACTTTGCAACACAGGAAAAATGTCTTTCCAATATTAATCAAATATTAACTAATCTTCAGGATTATTTTTGGCTTGTGCGTGACACTGCTTCCAACTTCTTGCAGACAAACAGCATGGAAACAATTTAAGAAAAATTACCTCCTTATGTCACTCCTATTATACATCCTCCTCCAGATTCATTCACTTCTCTAGATTGTTTAGACACAATTCTCTGGAACTTGTTTAGCTCACATTGGGGATAAACTTTAAATGAAAATAATTAGGCCACAGTTCGCCTGCCTGGAGATAAATATTTGATAGTATATAAGGAAAACCACTTCTTTTACAAAACATTGTGACTCGGCCTCACTGACGCCACTGCTCCAGCTCTTGTACATACTTTGCAAATATGGTGAAATGGTAAAAAGGAAAGCAGCAATATGTAACTATAACATGTGCTGAGCAGATGAACTGGTGTTTGAGTTTCTGCGTCCAGGAAAAAGTAGCAGCAAAAATACAGTCAGGCAAACTGGTGGAGCCATTCCTGAGCGATCCATTGTTTTGGTGACAGATCTTTCAGTGGATAACACTGAACCGTGTGAAAAATGAGGCTTAAAGCAGTTGACATTGTGGAAAATACTCTTCTTTGTTTTCTTTCCAAAAGTCTGAACAATAAAAATGAAGCTCCAGATAGAAGCTAGTTCACTTAGTTTAGCATAGAGACTAGAAACAGGAAAAAATGTAGTCTACTACTGTGAGAAGGTGACAAAAACACCTCTAAAACTCACTGGTATATTGTGTTTAATTAACCTGTACAAAATCCAAGTCTAAAATTGATTGGTGGTTTTACTGTCTGGAGTTTCCACTGTCACAGTGACAAATTATTGCTTCTAGGCAATAAAATGTTTGCTTTAACAACCCATAAATGTGTCATTTATACACAGATTTTTGTATAATTAAGCAAGTAAGTTGTAATATGAGCTACGCTACGAGCCAGGCTGTTACACCTTGGTTTGAGATCAATATTATATATATTGATGTTCCATCTTGTCAAGAAAGCAAATAACTGAATTTCCCAAATAAATGAACTATTGTCAAATGTAATATTAGCCAAGTGTGATAAGTTGAAAACATCCTAAGGAAGTCATATATACAACTAAAATATGGTGAACTTATTGTCAGTCTATTGTAGTTAGTAGTCTCTCAAATGATAGTTTACATCTGCCATTTTAAGCAATTATTCCCATCAAATCTATCCTGGATGTTTCTGTAAAGTGTCCTCTTTTCTTGCTTTAGGAGTGTAAGGCCATTCTGAAGGGTGCAAAGAGTGGGTGCAGAGATGAAGTCTGAGCGAGACCATATCTGGCCCTGTTTGTTTTGGCACAGAGCTGTTTTGGCAGCGTTGATCTCCCCCCTCCTCTCGTCGTACAGAGCATTTCTAGGGAGAAGCAGTTGCATCCTATGTGACTGCTTGTGTTGATTTCCTCAGTACTGGGGTATGCTCTCCACTTGCCAGAAGAAACAGACAGGCTTGGGCGACAATGTTTGCTGGAGCCACTTTCCTAAAAGCCAGCTGGACAGTGAAAAGACCTACATTTTTCCTGAAAAACAACAGCTCTGGCAAAATAATTGTTCAGATAGTATACTGATGTTTCAGAAAACAGATACAGATGTGCTTGTTTTGAAGAAACTCATCAGACAGCCTGCTAATTGAGTTAAACTGAAAGATGTGGCATCATTAACCTTTGTGAACATGTGCCCCTCTCTTGTTGCCCAGTACTTGCTGAAATACAATAAAATCATGTGGGGGTAATCAGTAGATTAATCTTATTGTAATCAAGCTAAACAATGACAGGACCTGAAATGTGATTCAAGTCATTATGGTGGATAAAACCTTTTGGTTCATGAGCTTTGTGGATCAGTGGATAATACTGACCACTTGGCTGATGCTTTTGCTGTTTTTAATGATCCCATTCCCTCTTCTCTTCCAGTGGTGAAGCCTTTGACTGTGGAAGATACATATCTTCTCTGCCCTGCACCAGTGCTTCAAGATGAGGGGATGTAAGTACTATAATTTATTTAAATAAATGTTGAGGTTTCATATGACACCATCTACTCTATTTTTCTAAGGCACCGCGCAAATGACAGCTGAGACATTTTCCCTTTTCTTTTCCAGGGCAGCAAACCTTTATGTCAGTATGAATGAAGGTCTTAGTTTCATCTCCAGTTCGGTCACCATTACCACTGTGGGCTGTGTGAGTAACGTAACGGCATTTACTTTCAAAACTCTGGTCCTTTTGCAGTCACAACGCAATACAAAAGAAGCACTTAATAGAAAACAAACCACCTGAAATAGGGCAACACAATCTTAAAAGGATGTCTAAATTATGGCTGCAACTAAATAATTTAAGTGTCAGCCAGTAACACCAAAAGAGGCTCAGAAAACATTAGGCTTTGAGAAACAGTTTACATCTGTTTAATGCTCTCTACATATCCCATCAGTCTGTGTTGTTCTGTCTCTGTCATAGTCTGATGGGACCATCCTGGCCATAGCACTGCTCATCCTGATGCTGCTCCTGGTCTTGGCACTTCTCTGGTGGTTCTGGCCTCTCTGCTGCACTGTGGTGAGTTCTCTAAGCCACTAATGCAATAATAACATGCACACATGTTGCGTTACAGATAGCTTCTGGTCTACTTTCTGCAAATTCTAGATGACTTCAAACACTTTTTGGATGCAACACTGTTGCTTGCAGACAAAGGGAAGAGAGAAATGTCTTTTCTGGCTAAGGCATCTTCTTAACATTCACATGGTGAGGGGGTTAGGGTCTATGAGTCAGCACGGGCATATGGCTGGTTTGGATCTTTGCACAACAAAAACAGGTTTAAACTTCCAGCTGAATGTGTGTTTAAGTAATTGTGCATCTGTTGAAATTGTTTGTTTACATAGGTCAAAGGTTACTTCCAAGTAGCTCAATACTCTCTCACTAATTCATTGGAAGAGCTACAACTTAGCAATCAGTAACGACTGAATGATTTCATTTTCCAGCTATGTATGAAAGCAAAAACCACACAGGCTGAATAGTTGGGGCTAATATCTTTGTTACAAAGGCTTTTACAACAACATTTTCCAGAAATAGAAACGGTCCTCTGCTCTGCATACAGTAAAAAGAGGAAATGCATCTTGAAAAAAACATGTCTCTGCCATTATTTAGACAGTGGTAAAACTGCCAGCATCACAATACTTCAACAAACTCTCTTGTTACCAGCTGCTCTCTGACAAAATCTGTATTTCTCCTTTCAAATAAATAGTCAAATGTCTTTTCAAAACCCACTCCAACATATCTAGTGCTGCCAAAGAGAGATGTCAAGTTTTACAACATGGCTATCCCACTCTTTACTTTTTCTGTTCTCGTCCATTTGGTTGCACACTCAAGTCCGTGCAGCAAGTCTGTTTAGGAAAGCAATGCTGAGTTACCATGGGGAATCGTTTTGTGTTCCAGGAATTGGAGAAGCATCTAGGAAAGTCACAAATAAGATTCAGAATCATTTAATTTGCCAAGCGAATTTAATTTAGAAGAGACTGTCTTTATTACACTGGGGGAAAAAACACTGACAATGTGGCAACATACTGTAATATGGAGGCAAAAAGGTAAAAGGGGACAGTGCAAGATATAGACTAAACTATGCATGCTTAAAAATACATCTGTAGTCCAGCAAAGTTGGCAGCTGTTCAATGTATTTTGAAAACAAAACTACCTGGAAAACGAGTAAAAATCAGAAAAATAGGAAAAACAACAATTACAAATACTATAAACGTTTATGGATATCATTTCTCCATACAGAATAAAAGACTAAATACTGCAGTATTTACGAGCCCATTACCCCTCTAATCAACAACCTCAGGCCAAAAAAATCTGGATAGCAGATTTCTAGGTCAGCGCATTGCTCTTGTAAGTAGGAAAACACAATTCCTCAGCCATGTGCTGTTGTGTAACTATCTTGTTGCATACAAAAAGCACATTGCTCAGACATGCAGATTATATAAAAATATCTTTTGATTCACTTGTTTGTGACTTCTGTCGTCTTCTGATGCATAACTTACACCTTCCTTTTTTTCCCCTCATGATGTCTGTGTTTTTTTTTCCCCTCAACAGATCATTCATGAACCGCCTCCGCCTGCTGTGGAGGACAGTTCGGTAGGAGCTGCACCATCTACACTTGATCTGTTTCTTATGACTTGAAAAACAAAGCTCATTATTTAAGATTTAGACAGTTAACAGTGTTTAGGTTCTGTAATTGTTGAGTTTTGAGTGATATTGTAAACCTCAATGACTGCGTAATTCACTCACTCCCTGATTAAAAAAAAACTCACTTGTAATAACATTGAAATCCAGATTTTTTTTACTGTTTTTCCACTTTCTTCTAATTTACAGACAGTAGTTCATGTTTTTCCAAGTCAGTTTCCATGTACAACTGAATAATAACATTATTTCACATGAATGTAATTGACAAATTCATGTCATTAAAATAGATTTTTACTGTCCAGAAACACAATGCAATAGCACCCTGCTAGATTGCAACTGTGGAACATATCAGGCAGCAATTATTTGCACTACTTAAATAAGAAGTAGGTTTAACTGGGGAATTTATTTCAAGACTCCAGTGGCAACCATGGCTGCAACAACTTTCAGCCTCATTATGGCTTCCCCTGTATGACATCAAGGCAGATTATGAGTCAGACAGGGTGTATTAAAGAGCTGAAACTTTGCAACTTTGGGCCAGTGGGCTTTCTAATTTCCTCTGATCTGACAACCAGCACAAGGAGGGCAGAAATGAGGGCTGGGGTTGGAGTAGGGATTGCAGGCAGAAAGGTATTTACTTCAAAACTACCATGTGAGCATAGTAGTGACAGGAGATATTTTCACTACATGATTATATGTGATGTTATATATTGTTGATTATATATGTATATGCATGTAAAAACTGAAAAATTTGAAAAAATGATTCTTTTATGTAAACGAGTCAAATATAAACTGCACTTCCTCTTACTATTTCACAGGATGATGAAGACTTTGAAACCCCTAAGAAGAAATGGCCAACTGTAGATGCGTCATATTATGGAGGAAGAGGAGTTGGGGGCATCAAAAGGATGGAGGTGAGATCTAGAAAATCACAAGTAATCTAAGTTATCTGTTGTTTCAATTAACAAGGGTAAGGGTAATAAAAATAATCTGCTAAGATCTAACAGGCATTTCTAATTAAGGATCACAACACATTCAGATGGTTTACAGAACTATAGAGCTCTTAATCTAACTCACATCAACCTGTACTGGGCCTGCACTGCAATGAACTGTCTCATCTATAATTTCCAGATCTCACTGACCTATAATTTGCCAGTGATCTAAAACACCAGTGATGTGGCACCGTCACATATTTCTGACTGTCCATTGTTAGGTTCGATGGGGGGAGAAAGGCTCAACTGAAGAAGGAGCTAAGCTGGAAAAGGCCAAAAACGCTAAAGTGAAGATGCCTGAGCAGGAATATATGCCACCTCCCACACGGGTTCTCAACAATGGCATGCACAAACCCCCGGGCCCACGCAAGTGGTACTCGCCCATCAAGGTACCACAGCAATCAGCAAGAAAGGCTCTTTAAACTGTCTGTTTAAAACAAAAAGAATAAGAAATGGAGGATTTGTGACATATTTGTCACAGTAAGTCTATGAATATAGCTCAGTTGATGCTATTTAACATCATTTAGCCCTGCTAGGACAAACCTTTATCAGCTGTTTGCATGTGCACTGCTGAATATACAGTAGAGCATCTGTTAGGAATTACCCAATGTTAATCTGGCAGAGGATATGTAAGTAATAGCATTATTAAAATGTAGTGAAAGTAGAGGGAGATGTGTAAAGGTAATAATGCTTAGGTGACTACCAGCACAGACCCTTTCTCCAGGGCTTGCATTGGGTTAAAGGAGTCATTCCAAAGCCTCCCCAGTCAGCAGGGGATTGCTAATAGAAACCAGACTCCTATTGGACTAACCTCCAGGGAGCAAGGCTGCACAGCCAGCAGTTTTGTGAAGAAAAACAGCTGCATTGTCTGCCCTTATCCTCAAAGTATGCTGTGCTTAAAACTATGCAGTTAGTTCAGACTGAAGTGAAACCATTTCAGTTTGTCACTTTGGAAGGATATAGGGATGAGATGATACCAGTCATATTGTTGCAACTCAAGTTAGGTGCTCAGCATGGAACTGAGTTTCTGAGTAGCACAGAACACAAAAGGAATGATGCCTAAACATGTTTTTTCAATAAAGAGGAGCACTTTTTTCTTAAGAATGAAAGAAATCTAGGACCACTGTAACAATATTATTTTGACTCCTCCTCTGTTTCCACAGAGCAAACTGGATGCACTGTGGGTACTTATAAGAAAAGGCTATGACCGTGTGTCTGTAATGAGACCCCATCCGGGTGACAAGGTAAGCACAACACAAAAGGTACAGAGGTAAAAGTTAAACATGCATCACTAACCAGCCTGTATCTCATTGACAGGCATAAGGCCTTGGATGAGTGTTAGTGTTTGGCAAACGATGAGATTCTTATGTCTCTAAAAATGTTGAAATAATGGACCAGCTGTGAACAATGACTTGAGCACAGTAGGACTCAATGGGAAAACGTGTGGTGAGTTGGGATTTAGACTGTAGTATGTGGCTACAGTGCATTATAATGTACAGATGTCTGGTGAAGTCATAATAAAGAGGCCAGATGTAGTGGGGTGGGGGGTGGGGTGGATGACTTTTACTGCAGAGTTGACATGTAGCCTGCGAGAGTGGGAAAAAAGTAAATAAATCTGAGGGAATTCTGTATATAACAATCTGTCACCCGCAAGAGTTTATGTTAACGGTCATGTTTCCCTGAGTAAGACAGAAAATCACACTGCAGTAAGACGAGTCAATTCTCTGAAAGTTAAAAAGAAACTCTATGCATTTGTATTTAGGATAATTTGTCAGTAAGGCTACTTTACTTTACACACGCGCAGCTTCGAAGAATATCGAGCTGAAGGTTGGAGAACAATACAATGAAACAATACGTATTTGACTAAGTGTAATGCATGACAGTCAGCAGGACAAAGCTAACTTAAATAAGAAGGACAAGGAAATTTTTAACTTGATTCTTGACTTATGTGCAAGTGAGGATTCACTGGATCACAGAAATCCTTCCCAGACTCTTGATAGGAATAAACGGTATAGATCATAGATGCATAAATGGCAAATGCTGCCAAACTAGCTATGAAAAGCAAAAACTCTGGGTCTAGTATGATAGGCTGTTAAATCACAGAAAGACTAGCATACCTTACTGCACTCAGTGAACCAGTGTCACTAACTATAGCAAACCCACTGCTCTAGAGGTAAACGCATGAGTTCTCCCCACTTTGAAGCTCTTCATTAGTGCACTGGGGGGAAAAAATCATTTCTACTATTCTATTGTACAGACTTGTTTTCCAGTAAACAAGTTTGTTCTGGTTGCAATTAGGATTCTCTTGTCAAAGCTGTGCTTTTATAACTTAAAACATGAATCTACTGATCCTACTAATTTATTAAGAGAATTAAACAGCGCAGCTATCACATACATTTCTTCTTTCTACTGACAGATTTTGTACAGTACTGCGCAGTGGTCCCACACATATGAAGATCCATGATATTCATTGTCCATCAGGCGCTAAAGGAATAAAAAAAATGTATATATAGTTTAGGGTTTGTCTTTCCATCCTCGCTTCATTATTCCAGATATTGTCTCAGAAGTTTTCATCCTGGTGGTAAACGAGAGCAGCCCTGTCATTCTTTATCAGTCCAACTCCCTGATGGCCTAAGTGCAGCTGCTCCAGGCTGTAGCTAGTTCCTGGATAAAGATGTTTTACATGACATCACTTTGGTTTGGACCCATGACAGTGGCGGCAGGTTTACTTGTCCAGCTGAGGACATACTGTACACATATAACTGTCCATAACTCAAGCTGTGATTGAGAATTACAGCACATGTAGACCTATCAATAAAATGCACTCATGTAGCCTACTGTAACTGTGTGTTGACAGTCAGAAAGGCGTCCCTGTCTGAGAGACAGTACCATCTGCTGTAGTCATCAGCCCAAGAAAGCATCTTTGACTAATGTACACTACGTTTTGCAGAAAAATCACAATGGGATGTGCTGTATTTATAGATGTAATGTAGATATTTATTTTGTGTCGTACCCTTGCTGCTGTAACATTGAGAATTTCCCCGCTGTGGGACAAATAAAGATTCATCTCATCTTAAAAATGACTGAGGTGCAGCCATGATGCAAAGTTAATATGGTTTGTGAAATGTCCAAAACTAGATTTTCTGCTCACTAAAGTAAGCCAGTGGGTGTACATTATTCAGATTTATTCTTAATCAGAGAGTGATTTTCAGACCAAGTGGTTTCAGTTAAGCGACCTAGCCACATGGTCCTCTCTGTCCTTTTAATTGCTCCACTGATTTACCCACACGCAGTCACTGCTCTGGGCGTGCAGAGACATGCACATCTTATTATGCGTCAGAAAACTTGGCAATGTAGTGGGGTATGATGCTTAGGGAAAACTGGCCTTTTAGCAGGACAGAAAAACTAAGTGACATCGTCAATGGAACAGAAAATACATTTCCTTAGTTTTCATACAGACCAGTGTTAATGGTCATCACTATGTTCTTCTAAAACCTGATCTGTTTTCAAATTTCAGGGCAGATGCATGAACTTCACTCGGATAAAGTCTCCCCCTCCTCGCTACCCACACTACAACCACCATCCATCTCCCATCTACAACCCTTCCAGCATGAATCCGCCTCCGCCACAGGGCACTCTCCCACCGACTCCCAGCAGCTCTCCATCATCTCCATTGTTCTCCTCTACCCTTCCACCACTGCCTCCAACACCTCCTCCGACCTCCACCACACCCTTCCCTCTGATCACTCCTCCCCCTTACACACCACCTCCTGACCGGGCTCTTCCTCCGACCACTCTGCAAATACCTGCCCCTTCAGCACTCACACCTACCCCTCCACTCTCTGTCTCCCCAGCTGGCTCCCTGCCTCCTCCTCCACAGGGACCTCCACCTGGGCGAGCTCCCCCACCTGTCCGCCCACCGCCTCGCCCTGGTCTGTAGAGTAGTGACGGAAGACAGGAGGGTCTTACACAAATTTGGAAAAAGGCAACATGGGTCACATTCCAATTCCCTTAACTAATTGTTCTTTACTCCTGGATCGTTCCATCCGACAGCTCTTATTCCTGCTCTGATGAGCGAGGAGGGAGGAGGCTGCAAGGAGGAGACATAAAAAAGGACACAGAAACCATCCTTCGTGAAAGTTTTTTTATGGACTCACACACCCGTTTATCGGAAATCAGTTTATTGAATGCTTCAGATGAAGGATCAGAGGAAATTATGGACATCTCATGTCTTTTTAAATGCATTTTCTTGATTTTTCTATCCTCACATTTTTTCCTTGCATCTTAAGCGGCTGGGATTAAGATGCAAGGAAAAGATGCAAATGAAGGAAATGTGGATGCAGTTAAGGGAATTGAGATGTGCCTGTGAAGTCCCACCAGCATAAAGCACTTGACCATCCTTGATTGTACCTGCAAGCGAGGACATGTAAGTGCCTCATGCCATGCTCGGCAGGCTGTGTCCTATCTGCCTTGTGAAGAGGAGCAGTAAAGACTTATTTTGAGCTATTTGTCTACAGTGACTTTTGTACACATCTAGCAACTGCTCTGATGCTTGAATTACACATTCCCTGTAAATGAGGTCATGCAGGCCAGCGCAAAAACATTTGCCTTCATGATCCTCAGAGCTGCTTCAAGCCCTGTTATCCCCTCCATGAATCCAGACCACGCAGCGGAACAACAACTTGTACTAATGCCTCTGTACATACATCTTCAACAAGGAGCACAGTCTTGTTTATATCCTGACACAAACATTCCCATCTATCCTGATATCAGATTTGGAGGAATCTGCAAAGCCCTGCTTTTTGTATTCTTCAATGTTGAGCAATTGCATGCAAAAGTGTTTGAGTCAGCATTTTTTATAACATTCCTACCTTGTTCTATAAAACATAAATACATTTGCCATATTGAGAGTTTTCATTTCTGGGGTTAGAAAAGCAATAATTACTGATAAACATGTAGGCGTAGAGAAACAGCAATATCTATACTTGCATATTATTTCCAGGCTGTCTCAAACCATCCTCATATGAGTTATAGCTGGCCCATTTTCTGTGAACATCAAACAAAATATAAATAAATAATATAAATTCTATAACTATATCTGACCTGACTAAGGCCACTGTAGTCAGTGGTACACCTGCATTTGCTGTGCGTCTCAAAATATGGAATCAGGGAAAAGCTTTGCACATTGTCTTGTTTATCCAGCTATAGCCTCCTACAACAGCTGGGTTTCATGTAAATAATCTTTTTGATTTAACCAAGTGTGTTCAGATATGTGTGTCTGAGTGTGTGTATGTCCGTGTATGTGAGGAAGAAATTCACTAGTCTATATTATGTATCACTAACCTCCAGTCCCACACCAGCCTAACCTGAGTCCATTGACAAGTTTATCAGCTTAAAGAAAAAGTATTTCTGTTCGTGCTTTCAATTTCTCAAAGCCTGAATGATGATAAACACATGCTGGTTCATGAGTCACATAATGGTCCTTGTAGGTTAAACAGAAGGTTAATATGAAGTGATTCGTCGATATCAGATAGTCACAGCAGAATGCAAAGCAGGTTGCAAGGCCAGCTTTAGCTATCAGAAATGTACGCAACTTTTCAACCATACAGTATGTAGACACCTGTCTGTTTCATTCATGAAAGTAAAACATTCAAGTATAAAAGACTGTGTCTTTGTATGTTTTCTTTGAATATAACTACTGGCTTATAAACCACTGGGAGTTTCTCTCTGCCAAGGTGAAAGCAGCCATTGAGTCATAGTTTGCTCTCTAAGCTTTCATCAAAAACCTGCAAAGACTTTTATGAGATACCTACATATGTCCTTCTAGGATAAAACCAGCAATTTTCTGTCTTTACTTTCCACAAAAACTATACAGAGAAATGAAATATGTGGTGTACTTACTTTGTTATGAGTAGCGTCAGAAGCTAGTGAAGTAGTACCACCAAAACAGCATGTGCAGATGACTCTTTATGTCAGAAAGTATAGAAAATAATGGCCATTCTAGGTATTTGGGGAAAAAAAAAAAACATGTGACCCAGTGCAGTGCTGTAGCTCAATAGTGTGTTTTCAATAGTTTTTGGGAAACAATGCAAGCCAGAGAAAAACAGTGAGCAAGGGGTGGGTGGAGTTCTTTATTTTTTCAATACACTTCAGATCAAATAGGCTCTAAAATAAATTTAAAATAAAATAAAAAGAGAAATAAAAAGAAGTAAAAATGTGTGATAAACTCTACACCTTAAACAGTGTTTAGTTTAGTAGAATTGTTTTGCCATCTTTGTAAGTAAAGCCAATTTTATCCGTTACCAACATTCCCTGGTATCTGGTCCACATTGATTAGATTACTGAAGGTTTAGCTTACTGGTTACACTTGTGCGCTGTTGTGTATTCAAATAGATATCCATGTGATTATGTCTCCAAACTATTCATCTGCTTATTATGACTTTTTCTAATTAATCCTTAAAATTCTAGTTTTCAGGTCTAAAAGCATCACGTGTACAGCTTTATAAGAATTAATAAAACAAAAGAAGATCCTGGAAAAATGTGAAAAACTTTACCAGTAAAACCATGTACTGTCTGTGAGAAATGTAAAACAAATTTAACTAAACATCAAGTGCCTTTTGTAATAATGTGGCATTACAATCAGACCTGGCTGAAAACACCTAATCCAGGTAATCAGCAGTGGGTAGAGCAGAGAGCTGGAAAACAAGTGGGACAGTTGCCCACCCCTGCTCTGGTGGAAATCCAGGGTGTTTCCTAACTTCATTATTTTATCTGCTCCTCCCAAAAATAAGAGCTTTGGGTTGTCCTTCCACATGGCAGACTTGGACGACTTCAGGGTCGACCGAAGAGCGATAAAATAACGGAACTGCAATTCAGCCTTGTTGCTGCTCTAATAAGTGAGGAGTGTGGAAGCTGCCTGGAGGCGGCATAACCAAGGACAAAGTGACATGCCCCTTTATCACAAAACAGTTTGTGATTGGACACTGTACCTACCACCACCTGGGCCCAGGCCCAGGTCCACCCAATCATTTACAGACACACACACACAGAAACCATGGAAACTTCAAAACCCCCCATCTCGACTAGCACCGAAACAACTAGTAGCTCTGTGTTGGTGGATCTGAGAGCAGACCACAGCAACCTCCCTGAACAGGACCCAGTAACCATCACAATGGCAGATATCCAAGAAAGGGTCTCAAGCATGAAAAACTGGACAGCACCGGGACCTGACATGATCCACACCTACTGGCTAAAGAAGCTAACTGCCCTCCATGAGCACCAGGCAGCTCAAATGAACCAGCTGATAATAGATGGGACTCACCCTGAATGGCTGACTGAAGGCAGGGCAGTCATGATCCTGAAGGACCCCAAAAGGGAGCAGTCCATCCAACTATCACCTGATAACCTGCCTCTGCACAACACGGAAGCTCCTGCCAGGCATCCTAGCGGCTAAAATGAGTAAGCTCAATACATGAGAGGGGCCCAGAAAGGAATGGGTAAGGACACCAGGGGAGCAAAACATCAAATACTTGTAGATGAAGCAGTCGCTTGAGACTGTAAGACCAGACCTAATGGATAGAGAATCGGACTTGTAACCTGAAAGTTGCAGGTTCGAGTCTCAGGACCTGCAGGAATTGTCGGTCACGATTGAGGTGAGACCCTTGAGCAAGGCACCGAACCCCCACTGCCCACTGCTCTGGGTGTGTGTTCACTGCTGTGTGTGCACCTTGGATGGGTTTAATGCAGAGTACAAATCACCATACTTGGCCACAAGTCACTTCACTTTCACTGTGCACTGCCTGGATTGACTAAAAGACAGCCTACGACTCACACATGAATCCTGGAATGCTTGGAGATATACAACACCAAGAGGACTCTAAGAACCTTCATAAGGACCTCAACAAACAACCCTAGTGGCCAACCTCAAGCCAATTGCACAAGTCTCCATCAAGTACAACATCTGCCAAGGAGATGTTCTGGCCCTGCTGCTGTTCTGCATAGGCCTGAACCCCCTCAGCCAGGTCATCACTAAGACTGGCTTCGGATACCGACTACAAAGTGGAGCAACCATCAGTCACCTCCTGTACATGGATGACATCAAGCTGCATACCAGGAGTGAGCGAGACATCAACTCACTGATCCACACCACCAGGATATATAGCAATGACATTGGAATGTCATTTGGACTGGATAAGTGTGGTCGGATGATAAACAGAGGGAAGGTTGTCTAAAGGAATTGAAAGGCAGCATAGCGGATGTTGAGGGAAGCTACAAGTACCTTGGAATCCCACAGGCAAATGGGAACCAAGAAAAAGCTACAAGGACAGCAGCCGTAGACAAATATCTACAGAGAGTAAGGCAAGTCCTAAGAAGTCAGCTAAATGGGAAGAAAAAGGTCCAAACCATCAACACCTACACCCTACCGGTCATCAGACACCCGACTGGCATAATAAGCTGGTCAAAAGAGGAGATAGAAGCCAACGATGTCAAGACAAGGAAGCTACTCACAATACATGAGCAATCACCAAATGCACCAAATCCGGCATCTTGTACACTAAGAGGAAGCAAGGAGGCCGAGGACTGGTGAGCGTCAGAGCCACCATCTGAGATGAAACAGTAAAGATTATATACAGAGAGTACATTAGGAAGATGGCCCCAAGCGATGGAGTACTTAGTGAATATCTCAATCAACAGAAGCCCGATGCAGAGGAAGAGGAGCAAGAACCATCATGGCAGGACAAACCCCTGCAGGGTATGTACCACCGACAGATAGAAGACGTGACTGATATCGAAAAGTCCTACCAGTGGCTGGAAAAGGCTGGACTGAAAAACAGCACAGAGGCACATGAACAGGCCCTGAGCACCAGGCAGGACCCCAGGTCCAGGCTGTGCAAAGATGCCCCTGAGACAATCCAGCACATAACAGCAGGTTGTAAGATGTTAGCAGGCAGGGCATACATGGAACGCCATAACCAAGTGGCCGGCATAGTGTACAGGAACATCTGTGCCGAGTATGGGCTGGAGGCCCCAAGGTCAAATGGGACACACCTCCAAAGGTGGTGGAGAATGACCGAGCTAAGATCCTGTGGGACTTCCAGATACAGACCGACAAACTGGTGATGGCTAACCAACCGGACATAGTAGTGGTGGACTAACAACAGAAGAAGGCCATAGTGTAGATGTAGCAATCCCAAGTGACAGCAACATCAGAAAGAAGGAACATGAGAAGCTGGAGAAATACCAAGGGCTTAAAGAAGAGCTAGAAAAGATGTGGAAGGTGAAGGCAACAGTGGTCCTCGTGGTAATCAGCACCCTCAGGGCTGTGACCCTCAAACTGGGAGAGTGGCTCCAACAGATCCCAGGAACAACATCAGAGCTCTCAGTTCGGAAGAGCACAGTACTAGGAACAGCTAAGATACTGTTCCCCTGGTAGGGGTGACAAGGGAATTTTTGTTTTTTTTTTTTAAATAAAATAAAATGTTTGTTTTGCCTTTTCTCCAAATATCACCGTAACTAAGTTACAACAGTTTGCTATGGGATGGTACGGAGACTTGTAGCTACTGTGCTAAGCTTATTATAATTATGGTGAAATAAAGCACTTTGTTCAAAGGGAAGACAACGATGAAACTCAGACACGCCAATTGTTAGTTAAAAAGTTTTGTCTGGTAGCTGTGTGTGTTTATATCTGCACACCATTTCCAGCATTAATGATGTTACGTTATTTAACAGATTTTATTGAGAGGCTGTAGTGTCTTTTCTCCCTCGTTCTTCTGGTGCCAGTGATGCTGTGGCTTGTAACAAATGAGGAAAATGCTACACACAGTTGTAATGGTGTTATTTTGGCTCCTGTCACTAGACGGAAGAGGACCACCTTATTTCAGGTAGGCACACCTATACTGTGTTTTCTATGCTGCACATGAAGGACTGGAGAAAAGGACTGCTCGCGTCTCTTAGAACACGACTTTGCTTTTTTTCCTCACATCTTCTGTGGGCGGGACTAAGACGCAAGGAAACGACGCAAGGGAAAACCGGCCATGCTCTCCGGTGTTAGGCCTGCATTCACACATTTAACAGCGTCAATTAAGGTCACAACACCACCTGGGAACAGTTACTCAATTACACTTGTCTTGACTAAAGCCGCTTTTGGCGCTTTGGCCTTATTTTTTTACTGGTTACTGAAGGACGTGGTTGTTGCAGGGGATTCTTACCTGAGTGATGCTTTTTTTAGAAGAAAAACTCTCCGCAGTGTTCGCCCTGGCCGAAAAGTGGAGGTTGTCTTTGTTAAGAGCCGGGGCTGTCTTCTGTAGCTGCTCCAAAGCTGCATGTGAAGCCATTGTTGTCATTAGTAACTGCACCGAAATCCTTCTGAGGACCGCGCTTGCTCTCACCAACAGCCTAGCCCTTTATCTGTCCACCCTGCTCAGGATCAACGCGCTCCTCAGGCTCACGCTGGCAGGTGTGCTCTTCTCGCGAGAGGAGCTGGACCAAGGACCACGCTCGAGCTGCTGCACGCGGGCTTCACCGCACCCCTCGAGCTGCCATGTGCGCAGGGGCGGAGGGCCACCTTTGAAGCGGGGCTTTGTACCGTCAGTGCTGCAGGCCCTGCACGCAGTCTACCGGTGTTGCCTGTCTGTGGGCTCCACTATCTTAGACGGTAACTTCACACCTTCTGTCTCCAACGTTATTGCGATATTTGGCTGCATCCGACCGATGCTGTTCGCCTTAATGACTGTGACTGGTTACGCTACACAGGTGCTGGATCTGGCATCGAGTGTTTCCTGTGTCAGAACTTTGTATACGTATGTGCATAAAATTAGCTCAAACTAATTTGTAAACTTTTTATTATTCCAAATGTAGTCAATTAATTTTTAAAAACTGTAATAAAAATCTGGTAAATATTTGCTGTCCAGTCTAAACGAGCACATTTGGTATCGTTCTTGTTAAATTATCTGACTTTAAAAAAAAAAAGAAATAAAAAGAAAGAAGTATATGACACTTTATTGCATCAGTTTCACTAATAAATAGCGATAGCCTCCTATATAACCTAACAGATGTTCACTGAGCAGCCTGTGTCAACATCATCATCAAGGAATCACAATCTGTTTATGTATGAGAGTTCCTAAAGTATATGTACCAACGTGGTCTAGCTTTCAAACCTTTCTACTGGCTCAGGAGAAAATGAAATTGAGGA
This sequence comes from Mastacembelus armatus, assembly GCF_900324485.2. Taxonomy (NCBI): domain Eukaryota; kingdom Metazoa; phylum Chordata; class Actinopteri; order Synbranchiformes; family Mastacembelidae; genus Mastacembelus; species Mastacembelus armatus. The sequence continues at coordinate 9,181,671 of NC_046641.1, read as the reverse complement.
GAAATAAAAAATAAACCCAAGTTAAGGCTTGATTGCAAAAGACAATTATTTTTACAATTAAAATATGTAGACAATGGACTCTGGAATAAACAAGCCACTTCGATTTCCTCAACATACACACTAACGTACAAGATCAGTCTTGGCTTTTGAAACAAAGGCATTTGGGATCACTCACACAGCTGGTTTCTGACTTTGTACCAAAACAAACATATTACAGTATGACATGCAACTGTATACCCCCCCACCCCCTTCAGGCCTCAGTGTCTTCACACCACAGAGGCTACCAGCATCACACACACACACACATTTGAATACAAACACAATATAGGATAAACATATAAAAATAGTGCTGGGCGGTATACTGATTGAGAAAGGAAGTACTGCAGTAGACTGACTTAAAATGGCCGATTTTGTCGTTTGGTTGACATCAGATTTTTTTGAAAACAAAATACCTCCGAAAAACAAACACAGCTCCTCTTTTTGGCACAAATTCTTTGTCAGTTTCGAAACTTTTCTCGCCTTCTCGTCTGTCCTCTCCATCTCCACCGTCACCCAAACAGTAATGCCCTCACCAAACAGTGGTCCACTGAGAAGGGGCCCCTCTCACAGTGTCACACCGCACTGCATTCTGACCCTTGCGTAAGCGACATACACCGGTTTTGAGGTATGTTAAAAATTCATATAACAAAAAACATCTGTATTTGGTTTGAACCAGTATGCCACACAGCACTAATATAAAATGTTTTGGTTTACAACTGCCAATGCCACTGCAGGGATATTTGGTCTGACAGGACATGTCAAATGACAGTAACATTCACATTTCAACTCTAACTTCATTCATGTAAAATAACATTTCCCCCTTTAAAAAAAAAAAAATGAAACAAGGAACACTAGCTACAAATGGTCCCAGTATTGCAGCTGTCATGGTGGCAGGGTGTGGGGCTGGCAACTGGGTGCAAATTCTACTTCAAGCTAGTAACTTCCTCTCACTTGATTTACTTCAATTTATAGTTTTACCGTAAACTGGTGACCAGAAACGGCCTTTTGAGCAGCAAGTTCAGAGATTAACATGAGAAACAAAAACTAATCTGCACGCAGAAATCTCTACAGTGTCTTCTCTAATGTATAGAGAACAGTAAAAGCAGAAGTAGGGCATGGTCACAACACAGTCTCACACCCTGGTACAGGTGGCTCAGTGAACAAGACTTATTCTCATTAATTGAGTGGGCCAAGAACAGAGAAACACTAAGTTTATACACAAGAAACTGCTTTGGTAAGCTACCCATAAAGATTTTACACAGTAGTGTATTCACAAAGTTTGTGATTTAAGTTATGATGCTGCATCTGCAGTAACTTGTGTCCTCAGAAGAAAGTCCAAAAGAAAAACTGAGTCAAAACTGGCAAACTGCACTGTAATTACGAAGATGCGATGACCTGTGGCTTGGAATGATTTAAGATTGCCATTTGCTTCAACTGTGAAGTAAAGACACTTGAAATGATTAGCTGCCAAAGAAAAGTATCCCAGTTAAACTACAAATCATTACACTAAAGAAGGGGGGAAGCCAGTAAAATCTTCAAACTGTAAATACCATCAAACAGCTTTCACATCAGCTCCCAGAGAGACCAATCAGCACAAATAAATATGGGCCTGCTCACAGGTTTTAAGCATGAATGTGAATAAAACCAAATGGTCACTGTCAGTCTTCACAGGTTCACAAATCCTGGGGAAAAAAGTGATAGATATGTCACCATAAACCCAGACCCTGACACCACAGACAAAAACAACTTCTCTAACAATATCAAAGGTTTCTGAGGAAAAAAAAAAAAAGACAGCAAGATACAGATAATATGCAACAGTGAGATATACAACTGTTGAGTAAGAGATTGTGTTTAAAACAAACAAAAAAAGCCATGACATGAGACATACACAAACACAGACACTTCCTTCTTTTCTCCTGCACACAGATGCTCCCTTGCTGTCTGTTTTTGAATATGTGTCCACCAGGCTTCTGTTGTTTGGTGATGAATGGTGCAGGTCACTCTACTGTCACGGACTTGGCCAGGTTTCTTGGACAGTCCACCTGTATATAAATAGAAGATATTTACTAGATTTCATACAACACCCAATTACTGTAGTGTTTTTTTCTCTTGACTAAACGCTACTGTCAAACTCAAGTACAATTTAATTTACCTAAACCTTAACAAAAGCACATTTTAATATGTGAGCCAGGGATAAAGCAGCTTGACAGGGATGGCTTTTATGTTTCTCAAATCCTTGGCCAGAGAGCTTGTCATGACTCAAACTTAGAAAATAGAAAAAGAGAATGGGTTTGTGATAGGGCTAAGTGGACATAAATATTTGCTTATGTGAGAACAGCGGCACAATTTGTTATCATTACCAATACTAACATAAAAACCAGTCCTAACAGTCCAGGACTGACCTCTGAAGTGCTTTAAAAACAGTGTCAACGATGGTTGTATTTACATGCTATACTTCACTTAAGCTGTTTACTTTGACCTTTGACATCCTGCGGTACAGCAAAGCAAGGTCTGCAAAGGAGCAACAGCTAATCCAACCCTGTTTAGACAGCAAGCAGCCTCTTAACCCAGGAGAAAGAAACTAATAATAATAATAATAATAATAATAATAATTGTGGTAAGTTTGGGTTCTTTTATGTTTTATTACAATCAAAAAGAACCAATGACAATGAATTGGTGTGGCAGTTACCTTTACCACAGTATTGTGAGTTAAAAAGTTAAATTACTTGTTTATGTGACTTAGCACACATATAAACACTGCATGTTGTTTAGGGCTTTGTGTGTTTGTCAGGAAGTCCGGAGGTACGCCTGGCTTAGAAAAACCTCTAAACATCAAAATTATTGTCACTGTATATTTCAACTTCACATACATGAAAACACTGGTGACACAGAAAGTTTTTAGCTGGAATAACAATTGTGAATGATTAGGTGCACTTAGTGAAGCACTGTGAAGTGATGGTACTTACGTCGTAACCTCGGAGGACAGCCAGGTGGAAGGACAGCAGCTGCAGAGGGATGACGCTCAGGATGCCCTGCAGGCAGTCCACACAGTGAGGCACTTTGATGGTGCGGCTGGAGTTCTTGATGGTTTCGTAATCATCTTTGTCACAGATCACAATAGGACGGCCCTGCAAAAAATTAAAGAAAACCCTTGAAGTGTCGAGTACATAATCTGCCGACATGATCCTAAACCTGCACACAAGTCACAAAGGAAAATACCTGCCCCACCCCTCCCAGTTGAGTTTCACACCTCTAAGTCCACATCTGATGGGGATTACTGAAATGATGTCATGATGAAGCAGCACCTCCCCTGTATTTACTGAGGTGAAAGATCAGAGGCACGTGTTTTGGAAATTTATAAGAATTCCCATTATTCTATGGAGGATCTGAAATAAAACAGTGTGGACTTAATTGCCTTTCACGTATGTTATCTTTTCAAAGAGGTCACTCGTCACAACAGGGTGCAAAGGAGTCTGCAGGAGTGTGGCAGAAAACATAGGCAGTTTTACGCTGTATCATCAGAATGGGTACTCTGTTGCCTACCAGAATTATTTCAAATCAATCTGGGAGAACACAGTAGCTGTGGGAACAGACTGATAAGTGGATTACATGTATGGATGAGTCTAGTTGTTCTAGACAAAACCGCAAAGTAATGACAAGCAGTTTCAACGACAAGGTTTACACTGAGCAAGGTCATGGGGAGAAAATCTTCCATTACATGTGGTACAGGCTGCACTGTGAACATTAACCTAACATGGAAACTGTGCTACGGACAGCAAATATTCATAGTATTTTTAACACTTAAATAATACACTGGAAGTTTTGATCACTGCTTTAGTGCTTTAACAAGAAGTTTAAAACTAGTACACAATTTCAGAAGAACAAAAACACAGCATAGTATAGTAAATATTCATTTCTTGGGTGGGTTTATAGATCTTACCTGGCGGGCAACAACTTGCTGCAAGGCATTCTGACATTTGGTGTAAGTGTGGTCTCTCATTATGATCATGATGACCGGCATCAGCTTATCCACCAGGGCCAGTGGGCCGTGTTTCAGCTCTCCGGCCAGGATGCCCTCTGAATGCATGTATGTGATCTCCTTGATTTTCTACACAGGATGGGGTACACCAAAAAATAAATAGACAAATAAATTGTACAAAAAAAACATACAAAATAAATAAATAAATAAAAACCCCAACCCTAAGCAGTCATTCTGGTTTGCATTTTAAAGCACAATCACAGTCACACTGTCCAAGCACAAGTTTTGACTTCAACTTGCTTTGGTCAGCCACAACAGGAGTGAGCAGTCTGAATGATCTATAATTCAACCTTAGAGAACAAAGGGTAAAATGTTTACTGCAGTGTGATATTGCTTTTAAGGTTAAAATAACAGGGCTGTACTTGCTCACCAGTGCTCCTTCCAGGCAGGTAGCATAATGGTAACCTCTGCCCATGATCAGTACGCTCTTCTGCTGGTACAGCTCTGTTGCCAACTTCTGTATCTCATCATCCAAACTGAGGACCTCCTTGATTAGATCTAACAAGACATAACACAAAAATATAAATTTGTAGATGTTTAATTTAAATGGAAGCAACATTAAAACTAAAGTAAACCTTGAATAAAATATTGGACAAACATGCTGCGGAAGTCACGTGCTGGAACACTGGGCAGGGAATGGCAAAGCAGCCAGACATTCCTCATTAGTTTACCATTAGACACACAGCATCACATGCTTTAGATCCAGAGAAGCGTGCAAGAGCCTACAGTCAACAGCAACTGACCCCCCCCGCCCACCCGCTTTCTCTTCTTTTGATCTCTCTTGACGTTCTTCTCCAAGAGGATTTTTTTCTTTGAACAAACACAAATGAAACAGGCTTTAGATGTGTCTAATCTTTGCTATGACGGCTTGTTTTTCCATCCCTATACATTTTAATCTCACATGCGATCAGGATTTTTCGGTCTGAACCAGAGCACTTGTGGCTTGATTTACCTGGAAGCACTCTCAGACCCTGGATTATCTCACGGCGTCTGGGCTGCATGGAAATCCTGTCGTCGCACATCAACAGCGCAAACATGATCAGAGCCACAAACTGGCTGGTGTAGGCCTGCAGAACAAAAAGTAGAGTGTATGTGAGAGGTTCAACTGCACTGTTTGTGAGCCAAATCTTCAAACTGAATTGTTCTTATTGACCAGTTTATAAAGATGATAAAAGCACACAACTAGTTTGGAACATCTCAATGCTGGAATATTGTGAGCCGACTACTAAACATTTAGTTGCTTTTGTTATTTTGTAGCACCATAATGAAACCAAAGAGCAGCAACCCGACCCTGACGTGAGATTTTCTTGCGCTTCATGTCTTCACGTTTATATTGAACTTTGCCTCCAACTAATAATCTGCACCAGATGAGAAATTGAAGGAGAGATGGGTTTCAGTGTACGCCAAGTAGGATTAAAAACCATGCAGTTGAGCTCTGTCATGCTAGTGCTGCTCATCCTGGAAAGCTTGGTTAGACATGCACAGCGTCACATCAGAGGGCATGCTCTCTGATCATCCTCTGAGACTTGATGCCAGTGCCGGCTCGCTTATTCTCTCTTTCTGAGTTCCCTCATCTCAAAACACAATTGGAGGCCTCCCATGCCCATCTGGGAGATTTAATCTGTGTCTGAGTGAAGCCAAGTCATTTCAGGGGACCCTCCGGACTCAGAAATGCCAGTGTTTGGGGCCAAGAAAGCTGCTGTAAAACCTTTACACTTTTTATTTCCCCCTTGACAGCACACTAACCACATTAGTCCCTTAGAACTTCAGCAGTCTCTGCTGTCAGCTCAGATGTGGCAACATAATTAATCCATAGAGTAAAGTGTGGGGCGTTCTGTGATCATGTCATGACTGGTTTTGTGTTTTCCATGCAAAACAGGCCAGCTATTACCCGCCACAGATGACCACCCTTCCAGACAGTTGAAGCCTCAAGCACCAAGCTTCTCTCAAATGACACAGAAAACTAGCCTAGAAAATGAACTTTCAAACTCTGTAAATTCCCACTGGATACCATGAGCTGTTTATAAAGGTTGTCTTCTTCCATTTATTGTCAGTTGAACTGCTGGCAGGATTTGCCTTTTGATAGCATCACAGTATTTTGTTTTAAATCTCAAATAATTCCAAAAATATTGAATATAACCATAGGAATTGGAAAAAGTTCTTTTGCTTCTTTTCTGTTTTCCAATGAAGAAAAAAAAAAAAACTCAAATTAGCATGAAAGTGAGAGAAAAGAGGCCAAGTAGATGAAATTGAAGTAATTTAGTGGCTGGGTGCGATACATATTCTCCAGTGATTTGATGAGCTAGGTTGTGCAGGATTTAGTTGAGTTGGGTGTGGGTGTGTGGCTCAGTCAGCCAAGCAGTAAATGATGGCGTCGCTGAGGCGTGCTCTAGGGCTTTGGAGCAGTGCGAGAGTCATTGAGCCAAGCCCAAGGGCTGGGCCAGGAAGAAACCTGCTGCACTCTCTCTCTCCTCACAAACTGGGGCTGGGGCTTCACTATTTTTCTGCTCCGAGTCCAAACTGGCAAATCCTTTTGGTTTCGAGAAATTGAAGGAGGAGAGGCAGAAAACCGAGGGTTGAGATGAGAATATCAGGGTTCTTCGACTACCCATGGGATCAGAGCAGAAGAAAATATCCGTTTCCAAGAAGTGGGACCAGTCTCACAAAGAAGCATTCATCTGGGTTTCATTCAGTGTCAGTAGGTGTTGAGCTCAGTTATGAGATGATGCAACAAACTGCTGTAGTGTTGCTTTAAGCTCAGTATCAAAAGAGTGATGTCACCCAAAATAGAGAAAGCATATTTCTTTTAACTTGCCAAGTATAGATGCAAATATTTTTGATGTGAGGTACACCTAACTCAGAAGAAAATGTATACATTCTCATGGTCACATGCATGTGACAAGAGAAAAACATGCATTGTTTCCTCAACAATAAGTTCACTGGGTTTTTGTGATCTGATTATATAAACACAGATCTCCACTAGTTGTTCATGCCCACTTGTCACTGACCAGTCTGGGTGTGTCCAAAGGTACTGGCATCCTGCAACATCTTACACTGAAAGGGCTGCTACTAACAATTATTCTAGTCTAGAAAATACTGACCACACTACATTTGATTAAAAAGTTATGGATTTTGATTAATAACATACATCTGAATGTATTTTGCATGATCCCTTCTGTGTCACTAACAGTACCTGACCAACCTTTCAGCCTGGCAATGAAGAAGTGTTGTATTGCAGTCACTCAGGGTTTAGGAAATGATGCGTGTGGAAAAGTGTATTGTGGTGAAAATATTAAGGTTTATATCTACCACAGTCCATGAAACCCAAACTCACGAGAGCTGAGAAAATAAACCAGAGCTGCGATTGCCTTGGTTTACCTTGGTGCTGGCTACGCCGACCTCAGGCCCAGCATTTATGTGGACTCCACAGTCTGTCTCCCTAGAGATGGAGCTACCCACTGTGTTGGTGATACCCACAGTCAGAGCCCCTCTCTCCTTACAGTAGCGCAGGGCCATGAGGCTGTCAGCAGTCTCCCCTGTAGGAATGGCCAGGAAAACACAGCAGTTTGTTTTTCTGACAATAAAATCATGCTGATTTATTAGTGTGTTAGGAAACTGCTTTTGCCTCACACAGAAGTCTGATTTGAAACAGCTTCACAGAAAAACCACAAGGCTCACCACACAGTTATGATACATAAAATGACTCAAAATAAAATTAAAAAAATATATATATCACACATTTCCAGGCTGCAGGCAAAGCAGTATGGGTAGAGAAAACTGTAGAACACCAGAACTAAAACTCAAGCAGAGTACAAGGAGAGAGAAATCAGAATGAGAGAAGCTCCTCTAAACAGAAAACAGAGGACATTTAAATATGAATGTGCACTAGATGACAGATAGCACCAGCCTTCCCACCTGACTGGCTGATGAAGAAACAGACGTCGTCTCGGAAGACGGGTGTGTTTCTGTCCAGGAAGTCGCTGGCCAGCTCCACCATGACGGGCAGCTCGGTTAGCTCCTCCAGGACCTGACGGGTCTGGGAAAGCAAGAGACGATTGCTTATAATGCTAACATGAGCTGGCAAAGTTCAGATTAGACAATGTGCCAACACAGAAACCTCACACCTACTAAAATACAGACTTCACCTTTCCTGCTAGTCAGATAGCTTCAGCACAGATGTGCATTTACACCAAAGGGGGGAAGAAAAAAAAAAAAAAAAAAAAAAAGTAAAGTAAAAAGTATTTAGTTAGTGGATACTCACTGCTACACCAGCATGGTAGCTGGTTCCACAGGCAATAAGAATAAGTCGCCTACATCTCTGGATCTCTTTGATGTGGTCCTTCAGTCCTCCCAGTGTCACTTGAAAAGCAAATCAAACAACACAATGGGTAACTTTTACAGGTTGGAGGTGAATTTAACCCTTTCTGTTTGAACACTGAGATTAATGCTCCATGTGGTACAACAGTCAGGTTTTTGTGCCTTCCTTTTCAAAATCCTGACCTGAAGGTATTTGAGTGTGTGTTTGAACAAGTGCATAAAGGGAAATTTGCACAACAGGAGTGACTGTTTGCACTTTTAGAAGTTATTCAGGTCTTGGCAAAAATGGGACAAACAGACTATAAAATAGTGAACTTATAGGCATGTTATTACATTTACACTTGGCTGAGAACTCCAATAGGACACCACTCTAACCTGTGTTATTGTCAAAGTTGACTCTCCCTCTCATCGTGTTGACCACAGACTCTGGTTGCTCGAAGATCTCCTTCTGCATGAAGGAGCTGTAGTTACCTACAGTGGGAAGATTAGATATGAGGAAAACGTTTCCAGCACTAGTACAAAAAAAAAAAAGGTCAATGCCTCTTAACAACATAGTTATGGACATTTTATATTACACTATGAGGCAACTGTAGAAAGGTCCTGTTAACACAAACCACAGCCTTGAGGAGGAGCAAAAACAAACAAAAAAAAAACCATGATGATAATCGGGCTTTTGTGGAATTGTATGGAGTTTCTGTCTTTTTGTTGCTTTATTAAGACTCCCAAAGCCAAAGTGTTAAGGAATTCCTTAAATGGAGGAAAAACAAACTTGAGACATTAGGATGATAGTGTTTTTTCATCAATTACAAGCTGTAGCAGTGAAATATGTGAGCACTTTTTCTGCCTGCCTCCAAAAGCAATTTAGGTCATGCGAATTAGGTTATTCAGCACGAAGGCTCCAGAATCTGAGACGGAGGAGAGAGGCTGAGTAATGACAGGACTACAAAGGAATGTCAAGTGCAGCCAACATCAGTTTACCTCTGCCCTCTGCTGGATTACTGAGGAAAAGTCACAATTTCTATGCTCAGTTCCCAAATTTAAGATTATTGAAGCAGGATAAACCAAATGGTTTTTAAAGTCAGCACATACTTGAATAACAGGCTATAAAATTCATATACAGTATTTAAACATGACCAAGAGAAAACATGAACAATACAATGGCTCTCCATCCGCTCACCCTTCATGATCTGCTGTAGTTCCATCTGAAGGGTCTGGATGGCACGGGCTGGGTAGTCTCCAGCCCTGCGTTTTATCCTGTGGATGGACAGCCGGCCGTCCATCACAGCAGCCACATCGTCATCCTCCAGGAAGATCACCCGGTTTGTGTGCTCAATCACTGCACTTTGGAGATGAAGAGAGACAGACCACAAACCACATCACACATCTAATGACAGATAGAGTGGAAACAAACTGGGGAGCATGCTTCCAGGAGAATTTGGAGCTGTAAAAGGTAGGAGACACAGGTATCTGCTAACCTTGCATCAGAGGCGAAGTAGTACTCCACTGCTTTCTCATCTACAGGGAACAGACAGGTGTCTTGGTCTGTCCTAGGTAGGGCACCGCAGCTCTTTTTATCTTTGCCAGCTGACAAAAGAAGAAACTGGATCTCAGTCACACAAATTCAATCACATATGGACAAATTAGACAACAATAGACATATTTAAACTTACAGGAGCGGTACATAACAGGAATATGATCTGTGGACAGCTTGTGATCACTGCGCACTCCAATCAGCAGAGGACTTCCCCTCCTGCACAGCAACATTTATATGAGCCAACAATACCTTATTGTGCAATAGCTAACAGTCTGACAGGATTAGTGGGACTGTACCTTGTGCCCACTGCCTCCCCGGGAAAGTGGACACTCTTAAATACCAAGGCAAAAGCTCCTTCCTGGCAGGTGGGAAAACAAACATATCAGATTTTTTTTTTTAAATCTACCGCTCAGTCAGGAGAACCAATGTGCTTGCGAAAGGCTTACCAGCTGCTGGGTCACCCGTTCTACCAGTGTGGCAAAATTGATTTCGTCACTTTCTCTGTTGTCATACATGTACTTCACCAGCTTAGCGATGGTCTCTGTATCGGTCTCTGACTCAAACTCATAGCCTTTGCTCTCCTGTAGATATGGAGCAAAAGAGGCATCTTGTCTATTTTTCAGAGCGACTCAAACATATCTAGAAAGATTTAAGAAAGAAATTTGCTTACCAGGAATTTCCTCAGGTCCTTGTAGTTGGTGATAATTCCATTATGAATGACAATGAACTCTGCAGACCAAAAAAAGATCATCAGACACATCTAGATACCTATACCCAGATAAATAAAAAAAAATACACAGACTGAGCTGTTGAAAAACACAGGGCTAAGGTTTAACTGTGTTGAGTGAGTCAGCTTTCTATCTTTAATAGAACAGACCATTGTTCTTGTCAGATCTATGCGGATGGCTGTTGAGTGGGCTGGGTTCACCATGGGTGGCCCAGCGTGTATGTGCAATGCCAAGATGAACATCAAACTCCACATCCAGGTCAATATCCTGCTGTTCTAAAAGGTCAACAAAACATAGGTAATATTTAGTGTCCCAGTTGTGTGACACCAAACCAACTAACAAATCAGGGCTTCAATTATAAATGACTGAGCTTACTGTGGATCTCCTCATCAAGAGCCTTCACTTTTCCACGCTGCTTGATCAATTGGATTGACTTAGCATTTGACTCCCACTCCTTGTTGTTACCAGCATCAATACCCACACCTAACATAATAGAAAAAAAAAAAGCATGGGAATTACACAGATAACTGTAAGTACAGTAAAAACAAAAAATGTATTGTGGCCTTACAACCACTTCGCCAGCCATGTACAACATAAAATGGTGCAACACAAAAAAACCCTTCAGAACTGAGTGAAATGCAAATGGATTTAACTTACAGTGAATAGTAAATAAATAGTGTATAAATAAAGTAACATAGGAAGACAATAATGCCTGCTCAATAATCTATCAATTTCAATGTGTCCTACTTTGTTTTCCTAGTTTATCAGAACAGGTGATTGTGCTGCATTAACATTACACAGCACACACTATCAGCAAACTGCTGGCATTATCAGACTTGACAGTGAAGGGACAGAAAAGGAATGAGGCCTGATAAACAAGCCAGAGTGCGTTGGTGACACAAGTCTTTGCCACATCACTCACCAGCAGAGTCATAGCCTCTGTACTCCAGTCGTCGCAGACCTTTAAGTAGAATCTCAAGGATCTCACGGCGAGTCCTTGGCACATGATAATTGAGATAAGCGAAGATTCCTGGGGAGAGGTAAACAAAACTCAGAAACTCAGAGCCATAAAGAACAGCAATCCACCATAAATAGATTTTTCTTTTTAACTCTATTTGCTTAGGGGTGCAACTGAAAGTGCAGATTGACTGAAATGTCTGACAAACTGGTATATTTTCAGTTCACTGCAGAGTTAATTCAGCAATAAAAAAATAACTTGGACAGCATTTATTTAAACAAAAAAAATGATATGACCCAGTTATTACGATTCTACCATAAGTTAATATCTATGATTTAAAATAGAAACCAAGATATTTTTGCTTTGGTCCAGATAACAGGCTACACACTGAAAGTAGTGTGACTGAAACCTGTGAAGGGACAAGCATGAAATACAGCTCTGTTACACAGCAAGGCACTGAGAAGTCATTGGAAATGTAGTGCCAGACAGCAGCCTGGGTCAACAGAGCATCCATTCAGAACAGCTGCTGATGGAGGGAGGCACCGAGGGGCAACTTGGAAAAGCAAAGTCCTGCAGTTTTAAGCAACTCTAAGTAAGAGCTGATCGCTGCAGTATCTACAGAAAAGCATTTGTTGTGGTATTTTAGGACTGGAACCAGTCCGTATAGTCTAAGAGGTGCACTCTGATTGTGACAGAGAGATATCAGTTATCAGCGAGAGACAAGGAGAGAGACAATAACGGACATTATCTCACTAACAAACCAGATGACCTAGATCTCCTGAGGTTTGGGTTAATAAAAGCGTCACTTTCCGGGGAAATCGATCATTTAATGGACGTTTACGCAGCATGACGGCGACGCATGATATACATCCAACTAGTGCTCATTTCTCGTCACGCTTTGATTCTCACAGTCTAGTTTGAACTAGTGGATCGTAGCTAGTTTAAGCATTTCCATCAGCAGGGGGGAAGGTTTAGTGGAAAGTTACGCGATGGGCGTAACGAAACGTAATGTCACTGCAAAGCACGTTAGCTGTCTGCAGTTAGCCGGAAGAAAGCAGGTCATTGTTGTATAGCAACTTTCAGATATCGACATGCAGGTTGGCACTCTTTAATCTCAAAACACAAAGACGGCATGTGCGGTAAAATGACAGACTGGCGGCATTATATTTAACTTAGCCAGCTAGCTAACAGCAGCACCAGCTCATCTTCGCTAACTCGGTTAGCCACCCCTAGCTATCTTCAACTGACACTGAGTACACCAGCAGTAACTAGCTCACATCAGCCCGCCTTGCTGTTCGGGTACATGAAGAACAACATGCTAACTAAAATAAACACAGCATATGTTCAGGACTCACCACACATGTTCGCTGTTTGAATGCCAGGGAAAACTACCAAGGTAGCTGGGGACGCCTATCGTATGAACTCCCCCCTCTGATATTACTGAATCACAGCCAACCGCCTCCTGTCATGGCGCCCGCTGATTGGTCGATAGGACTGTCAGTCAGGTTACACCTTCCTGACGTACGCAGTCCTGACGTGGCATCAGGAAGTAGATCCTGCTCCTGCTGCCATCAGCCCCCTAAAATAAATATTAGCGCACAATGACAGGCCTGTGCCCTCTGAGCTAATTTTACTGTATTCTTTAATTTAACTAGCTTATTTCTCAAAAAATGACAAATGCACTAACACTAGAATAAGTCTAAGTACAGTTATAAAATACTGAGGCCTACACATCTCTTTTGGAGACTATGCAGTAAGTTCTATTATAAACAAACTAGTATGTTTGCAGTAGACAAGGCTTTCAAAAATAATATGGAAATAAATTACTTACTCAACATACAAAAGCGAGGTACACTGAGCAAAAAGAATACTTAAATAAACTTTTATTTCTATACATACAACATATGCAGAGGTTTAAGTGGGACGTAAATAAGCAAAGCCCCTGGCGTAGTACTTCGGGTTGTTTCCACATTTTTAAGAAGACCTGCTACATTTCCTCAGATAGATTCTCTCCAATGAAAACAGTAGACAGTGTGATCTGGTAGTGTAAGGAACACTGGCTGCTAAAAGTCATTTCTTTAACAAACTAAATTAATTCACTTGATATTTAAAATTGATCTAAATTGGCCAGATGCTACTAAAGAGAAGTGTGAAGACTTTCCTCTTCTTTGATCTATTTATTAGTAATTCAAGTAAAATGGCCCTTTGATTTAAATAAGAAAATCATCCATTGATGAATAATCTAAAATTTCACCTCCATGAAACACTATGAAGTCTGAATAATTAGCTAATAAAAAAACTTAAATGTATAAGTCTTCACTTAAATATACTATTGGTGAGTGACAATTTTGATTTGTTTTGAATGGATTGATTCAAAGCATTGAAATTTGTGTTTTGGTGTTTTGGCAATCACAGAATCTATAGTAACATCTGAGCTAAGCAAAACAAATAGTGCTGTCATTCTTAGGCCTACTATCTGTTGCCTTATTTTTTATTTACTTCAGTGATTTGCTTTTGCTTCATGATTGCCATAATATTTACTACTACAAATATCATTGCACATATGGAGAAAAACTATAACCTTCCTGTAATAACTAACTTGACACACCAGATGTCAGAAGGAATTCTTGTCATTCCCCAGAGGAACCAATATTTGGACTTGAGCTGAAAATAAAAAATGTGTGGGCAGCTTTGATGGTGCTGGACTGTGCCCACTATGATTTCACTGCATAAACTGTTAAACTATGTGCAACAGCTTCCCATGAGTCATGCCAAAAATTAATAAGGCTGCAGTAAGACCACAGTATTAGAGATAAAATTCAAAAATAATTAATGGTAATATCGCTACTATTTCATGCATAAATCATGCTGAGCCCCTTTCTCCATTTTGAGCCAATGTAATCATCCTGCTGCTGTATAATCGCCAAAAATATTTAACAAAGTCAGAAAATTCTACCTTTGTTCGATGAGTATGAGACAGTGCCCTGGGGCCAAGATTTTCAAGACAAAGGTTCTGCTGTGATACTTGAGAAGACAGAGCTGAGCTCCAGCAGGGTGTGACGTTAATGTCATGAGCTGGAGCCATTTTAACCCCTGAGTAAATACATTTTAAAACCTAATTGACTGATTCAGAGGGTGTAACAGTATGAAATAATAAATACAGCTCTTCTGTCCTCCAAAAAAAAACAAATAAAATCGGATGAATGATGATAATGATGACGATGATGTTCTTCACACAGCTATTTGTATGACAGCTCTATGGGAGGGGAATGTGTAAATGTGGTGCTGGTGTCAGAACAGGTCAAACTTGTGCAGCCTCCTCCTCTTCGTCATCCTTAACCTGTGGAAAAATTGGTAAATACTGTAAAGTTGTACCGTTTTTTATTTTTTACCTCAAAATTGCAGTTTGCTTGCTCTTATAATGTGACAGTAATGTAAGCATGTGCAATTTAAAACAATTTAAAACAATCTTAAAAAGAATCAAAAGACATAGTGCTAAATGACAACACAAAACATATTTGTAGTCTAAGACATTTCAACAGGTGAGAGCAATAACTTATGCAGTAACTTCAAACTGTAGAAATCTGATAACCTAATGTTTTTATCCTTTCAATCAATTGTTGAATTGGAAGTTAGACCTTAAGATGAGTGCACCTGTGTAACTATTGTTCATTGTGCAGTGCAACATATGCTGTGCATAGGCTGTGCAATTACTCAAATTTCAATTTCAGATCCAAGAAAATAATGTAATTGAGAAGAAATGTTTAGCCACATTTTGTGATGCTTCTGTTGTTCTGAATGACACATACACTTTTGCTCTCACTCAGCCTACACCGTCAGTGATCATGGTTTCAATCGACCAAAATAATGCTAATTATGATTATTTCCATAATGGAGCAGCCCTAAACACATCCTCCAGCTACAGAACAAACCTGCTCCACTGATTCAACTTCGGGGATGTAAAACTGCAGCATGTTTTGGATTCCATTCTTCAAAGTAACAATGGAACTGGGACAGCTGGTGCATGAGCCCTGAAGTTTCAGTTTTACGACACCATCCTGAAAACCCCGATACACAACATCACCTCCATCCTCCTGCACTGTTGGCCTGCGGAGCAAGAACATCAACATGTGAGAGAAAGGGACAGAAAGCTGAGGCAATAGGGTACACATATCGATATCAGAGTATATGAAACCACTACCTTATACGAGTATCCAACAGTTCTTTGATCAGAGCAACTACTTCATCGTCTTCATCCGATGGCGCTGAAAAGAGAAATTAAGATTTCTTAGCGGTCACAAACAGCTTGATCTATTTAAAGGTTTTGCCACGTGCAGTAGTTAAATCGCTTACCTGTATCTGCATTTGGTTTGCTGTCCTCATTAACAACTGGAAGTCCAGAGGTGAAAAAGTCCATAATGGCAGCAAAAACATCAGGTTTGATAACTTTCCATTCCATATTTGCATCAGACTAAATAGAGGGAAAAATGAAACAAGTTATTGAAAGCAATGGCTAACAGTGCTACACTACTATGAGGTTCATATAAACTGAAGCTGCTTTTACCCTTGTTATGGTTATAAAGTCCGGGCCAAGGAAGACACTTTTGACCCCATCAATCCTAAACAGCTGCCTACAGACAATACAATATAAAACAATACAGAACTTTTATTGAATTTAAAAAGTTAATTTTATAATGATTAAAAAAAAAGAATTTTGCTGGTATGTTTTGGGTCCACTTAGAGGACTGTGTATACATCAGCTATAATTAATAAATCTATAATATACTTCACAAAGCTTTAATAATATGTAAAGATGAATTAGAGCTAAAAGCTCTAAAAAGCAACCATAAAGTCTACAGTGCATTCAGAAAGTATTCAGACCCCCTTCATTTTTTTCAATTTTGTTATGTTGCAGCCTGATACAATGTTTAAAACCTTTTTTCTCCCATTAATCTATACTCGGTACCACATAATGACAAAATGAAAACAAAATTTTTGGAATGTTTTCACATTTATTAAAAAGAAAAAACATAAGTATTCAGACGCTTTATTCAGTACTTAGTTGAAGCACCTTTGGAAGCAATTACATCGTTGAGTCCTTTTGGGTATGATGCAACAAGCTTTGCACATCTGGACTGGAGGATTTTCTGCCATTCTTCTTTGCAAATCCACTTAAGCTCAGTCAGGTTGAATGGGGACTGTCAGTGGACAGCCAGTTTCAGGTCTCTCCAGAGATGTTTGACAGGGTTCAAATCAGGGCTCTGGCTGGGCCACTCTAGGACATTCAGTTGTCCCTAAGCCTCCTGTGTTGTCTTGGCTGTGTGCTCAGGGTTGTTGTCAAGTTGAAAGGTGAACATTTGGCCCAGTCTGACGTCCTGAGCGATGGGGAACAGGTTTTCATTGTTTCTTCGTCACCTCTCTTACTACGGGCCCTTCTCCCACAGTTGCTCAGTTTACCTTGGCAACCAGCTCTTGGAAAAGTCCTGGTTGTGCCAAACCTCTTCCATTTGAGTATTACGGAGGCCACTGAGCTCCTGGGAACCTTAATTGCAGCGGAACTTTTTTTTATAGTCTTCCCAAGCTGTGAGCTTATCAACAACTCTGAGCTCCGCAGGCAGCTCCTTTGAGCTCATGGTTTGGTTTCTGCTCTGATATGCACTGCCAGCTGTGAGGCCTTCTATAGAGAGGTGTGTGTCTTTCTGAACTATGTCCAATCAATTTAATTTACCACAGGTGGACTCCAATCAAGGCGTAGAAACATCTCAGCTGAGATCAAGAGAAATGGGAGGCACCTGTTTTCACCTGTTGTTGCAAAGGGTCTGAAAACTTATGTAGATGTGATATTTCAGTTTTTTAAAATAAATATACAGGCATTTCTAAAATTCAGTTTTCACTTTGTCATTATGTGGCACTGAGAGTAGATTGATGAGAACTATGAATATATTTTAAACAAATTTAGTATCACACTGCAAAATAACAAAATTAAAAAGGTGAAGGGGGACTGAATACTTTATGAATGTACTGTATACCACATGTAAACTGACACAGTAACAGAACCAAATCAAGCCTCTGAAAGACACACAATTGTGAGTTGGACCACAATACAAAATGAACAATGTTTTACAGTAAAGTACATAATGCTTTTATTCTTTGTCTAATTGCTATCAAAAATAATAATAATAATGATAATGGTTATATTCCATTTAGGTGTTAAGTGGAAGAACATAGTTCTCATCATCCAATATTATTATATAATCCTGTTCCTGCTGTCATATCAAAAAGTGATTTTAGTACTGTCTGTAACCTTGTACTTAAGCAGTCATGTACCTGGCTAAGGGTGAGCAGTACGCATCACGAGGGCCAGCAAAATTCATAGTTCCTGATTCAAGAACTGTACGGCCAGGCAGAAACTTTAGGCTGTTTGGATTTGGTGTGTCCTGTGTCTGCACAAACATGGACCTTCCTGGAAAAAGACAAAACACAAAGAACAAGAATAGAGCAACAATCTTTTAACAATGTTTTCTCTTAGAGAGCCTTGGGATGTTGCAAGATACAAACCAGGAACAAGCCACTGGGGGTGTTGGGGCCATGTCTTCAAGACTCCGATGTTATGTGAAGGCCAGTGTAATCTGGTGCTCTGACATCCACTGCCAGCAAAACTGAGAGCACATACAAAAGGAGACTCAAAAGGTTTCTATAGTGAAAATCACACTAAAAACGTGTGATGATAAACACGTGAACATCCATGGCTTCAGATCAATTTAAGCATGTGGCATTAATGAATTAAAAATGTTACGGATTATGCAAAATTAATCTACTTAAAACTTTTTGAGCACAGTTTTAGCAGCAGACAATCCACAAGAAAAGAAAAACACTACAGGTCAACTAGGGCGACAGTGACCAACATAGCACATACGTTCACAAAGTATGGATTTTATATTTTTTATATGTATTTTCCCGACCAAGGAGAAAGCACAGTTCACATGTATAATGGATTTTAATAACACCGGACTATAAATCACGCATTTTCTTTTAGTTCATCTCTTGAAGTGCGACTTATGTATGTGTATTTACTGTCAGTCTGTCAAATAGTCATTAAATTCTGTAGATTAACTTTCTTTCTATACATTAAGCTTCTAAAAAATCGACTTAAATGTCAAAACGAGGTCTACACAAATCAACACACATTGAGTATGCATGTGAATCACGTAACACAGTACAACAAAAGTTTCTACTTCCACCGATACATCATTATTTTCCAACAAGACACATAAAATCAAAGCTCCAGTCAAAGTCCAGTCGGAGTCAAGACCTCCACCCAGTCGAGCTGGTTTCTCACAGTCTACATTAAACTTTTAGCAGAAATATTGTAATGCAGCTAACTGTAGACTACATGACATAACTAAACTACAACCTATTTCTTGGGTACATTACTTAACTATGCAAAAGCAGTTGGTAGTTTAAACGTTAAACATTTATCTTTTAACTGGTGTGAAAGGCTTTAATAACTATCCCTGCTGTCACACAGCAATTCACCTCCAGTCTCACTTCGTCTCTAAAACGGTGCTGCGCCGCAGCTAGCAGCTAGCTAGCAGCCGCTAACAGATAAAGTCAATAGGACTGAAGAGGTGGATACAGTTGGGCACGTGTTAAAAAGCAAAATGAGATGACACATCTCTCACAACTGGCAAACAAATAAACTTACGAACGCGAAAGTCTTGCTGAAATACCCAGCATCCTGCTCACGCATCTGTTAGCCGCCATGTTTGTTATGGTTAGCGACGAAGAGCCGGTCTTCTTCTTCGTCGGTCTTTTACTGACAGACTGCAGCAGGGCGGAGCAGTATCGCCGCCAGGTGTTTAGGTGAGGGAATTGCAACCAGTCCTGTATCTCAAACAGTTAAATAAATCTTTTAATGCAGAGTTTCCAGTGCGGTTTGAGAAAGTTGTGACTCATGGACGTTTAAAGAGATATCAATGTATATCCCATCTTATTCCCTAATAACTTTCATTTGTATTAATAACCTTCCATAGTTTCCTTTTGATTGCATTTTGCATGCTTTTCAGGTGTAAAGTGTAGATGCATTTAATTATTGATGTGTGTAACATGAATAATGAATTTAATATCAATAATAAAAGAATTTAATATGAATAATGATTGTAACATGAATAATGCGCAGACCATAAAGCTGAGTATCTTTGTGTGTCTCACTGTAATCTTTCTTTCCTATTTTTCCCCAACGATCATAATGAATATCTCGTCAACATGCTTTGAGACTCTCCGTACTTGTGTTGGATTCTGAGCATGCATCAGTTTGCATAGGTTTTGATCTACACTATCTACTCAAAGCAGTAATCTATTTAATTTAAGTAATTTAATCTCATATTTAATAACTGCTGTAACAACTGAATTTCCCCTTGGGAATTAATAAAGTACTTCTTCTTCTTCTTCTTCTCCTACTGTAGAAAACAGACTAGTGTTCATATGAGACAGTAAATTCTTTTTATTTCTGCTTGAATGGACTACATCCAAAACAGAAATATCCGGAGCTGCGTGAGCTTTACTACTGTTGATACTAGTCTGTGTACAAACATATGAAGTGTAGCCGCGATGCTTGTGTTTACCTGCAGAGGCAAGTCATACGCCGAGACGCGTCTGCACTGCCGGAATAGTAGGTGGAGAAGAAGAAGCTTAAGGGCAGTTCCTGTCAGCGGAAGTGACGTGGTATTATTGTACGTTTGCTAAACCTCCCCTGACCATTTCCTCCGCTGTAGATCAGAAACAAGTTTAAACTGCGTCAAAAATGCCGTGTGGCAAAAACATTAGGAGGAGAAGAGACTCGTCGGATGTGGAGGAGGAAGAAATAACTGAAGAAGTCAGGTGAAGTGTGTTTTTTAAACTTCAGCGTTAGCAGGCATGAATAACAACATGAGCTAGGTTAAGCTTAAACGTTACATTAGCGCCATGCTAACCGCTCACCAAACTAAAGACTATTTATCATTTTCATCTTGAGCTGTATATTTAAAAAGGTGCCTGGTCCTAATGACTTCATTTATGTTCATCTCTTGGTCGTTTAGATCGAAAGTAGAAGAGGCCAAGGAGCTTCAGAGTTTGCGGAGACGACAGAATGGAGTCAGGTAACATCAATGTTAATCTGTAGGGTATATTAAGTACATATAGTATACTAAGTATATCAGGTACATATTGTATACTAATTATACATAGTATATTAAATATATACAGTATATTAAGTATACATAGTATATTAAGTATATATAGTATATTAGATATATTGATACACAAGTATTTATATTTCCTTTTTTTTTTTTTTAGCGTGACTGCCTTGTTGGTTGGAGAGAAACTGCCACCAGAGGCTGAAATTGATGTATGGGACCATTCTGGGTTTTAGTTCATTTTAATTGACCTGATTATATATTTATAGACCCTGCTTGTTTGATCTTTAGTTATTAACAAAAACATTTCTCACAGAATGACCCATTTAAACTGAAAACCGGAGGGGTTGTGGACATGAAGAAAGTCAAAGACCGGAATAGGGACATGTAAGTCAAATTGTCACTGCTTTATAATTATTTTGATGTGGTTTAATTTACATTGTGTGTTTGTGTACTAGTGTGTCATTACTAAATGGATCTGGTCTGACACAAGTTGGCTTTTGTTCCACACACAGGACAGAAGATGAGACAGACCTCAACCTGGGCACCTCCTTCTCTGCTGAAACTAACAGGAGAGATGAGGATGCCGACATGTATGTATGCACACCTTGTCCAACTGTCTCTCTCACACACACAGACACAGTCGGACTTCTAGTCGGACTTCATTTAGGTGAACATAGACAGGAGCAATTAATTGATATGCTCATGGTTGTTTATGAAGTGCTTATTAAATCATTTCATACACGTATTCTCACAGGATGAAATACATTGAGACAGAGCTGAAAAAGAAGAAGGGCCTGGCTGAGGCTGAGGAACAAAAAGTTAAGGTGAAAAACGCTGAGGACCATCTGTACGAGCTGCCTGAGAACATCCGAGTCAACTCGGCCAAGAAGACAGAGGAGATGTTATCCAATCAAATGCTGAGTGGTATCCCTGAAGTGGATCTTGGCATCGAGTATGTACAATGAAGATTCTCAAAATGATCCTTTAGATGTATTTTATTTTGCAGTCTTAAAAGGTTCCATTGTTAAAATTGGGGAAGGACATTCTGCATTGTGACATGCCAATGACCAGCTGACAGAAAGAAGGCAACTCTTATTACCGATAGCATGTTTCTGATTTCTTTCTTAGTGCAAAGATAAAGAATATTATCCAGACAGAGGAGGCAAAAGCCAAGCTTCTAGCAGAACAAAGGAACAAGAAAAAAGACCACGGCACATCATTTGTACCCACCAACATCGCTGTCAACTATGTCCAGCACAACCGCTGTGAGTTCTGTCAACCGGTCAATACTGGGGTTTAGAAAGTGAGTAAACAGAAGGCAGTGAGAGGTGTAAGGGTTGCTAATCATTCTGATTTGCTATTGCAGTCTATCATGAGGATGTTAATGCACCACAGAGGCACCACAGACACAGAGAAGAGCCTAAGGCAAGGCCGCTGCGTGTGGGTGACACTGAGAAACCAGGTCCAGAGGGTAAGAGGCTATACACAGCTGCAACCTTACTGTTTTGTATAGAGTTTAAATCACCCCACTATAGAACATGGTTATATTCACCACACTAGACAGTATCAATTGAAAAGCACTTACATTTTTATTAAAGTTTTTCAAAAATATTTACACAAATCATCAGAATCACACACCGTTTTATACAGTGTCTTGTGAATTCACAGCACCATCGCCACCCAACTATCGCAAACGTCCAAACAATGAAAAGGCCACAGACGACTACCACTATGAGAAGTTCAAGAAGATGAATCGTCGATACTAAAGAGCTGGATGTTTTTGTTTGAAGAATAAATTACGTTATAACTCAATTACATTTGTTATAGAAATTGGTCAGTAAAGATAACTTGTGGACTGCATTCTTCCAACAGCTGTTAATGACAGGACTCCAAAGTCAGTGTTGTACTCTGTAAATATTGTATATAGCTCTCTGTGGTTGTCTGTATTCAGTACACTTGCTTTATAAGAGGATAATTCTACCTAATCATTGCTCATAATTAGACCAGATTATATTTTAAGGAATACAGGAAGGGCATGAAAATTGTCACACTGAGTGGTATTTGTGCTTTGAACTGTTGAGGATTTTGCCTTTTAGTCCAGTTTTTTAAGTCTTGAATTTCAGCGGTAGAACTGTGAGGATGTGTGTCAATTAAAAAGGTAAAACCAACAACATTTAACCCGTTCTTTAATCTGATCAGTGCATAATGGAGTAAAAAAGTACAAAACAAGCTTTTACAAAATGATGAAAACAAACACTTGTACTCAATACTTATACTAACATAATGAACATATGTGGATTTCAACATTGTAAAGGTACACTAAAATTCTTTTTTTTTTAAATTGTGCCTTCAAATTTATAAATGAAGTTAGAATTTTTTATTTTTTTTTGTAAACTGAGGTGGATGTTACTTTGGAGGCATTTTTCTGGGCTTTCTGAGCCTGTTAATGCAAAAAGAAAAAAAATGTTCAATTCCAAAGATTTAGTCTATAATGCAAAAAAGTGGACAACCTAATCAGAGACTTGCTTACAATGTGTAATGAATACTAAATGAGCCAAACCACTAACATCAAAACAGAGCACAAGTAATTTATGTTCCAGTGTCCAATTTCCTCCTCACGGTTTCTCTATAGAGGAAGTCCCATGTCCATTGAGGTGGTGCTGGGGGTTTGTCTCCTGCAAAGGAGGTCCATCCATGTCCTCTTTGTCACCCTGGGTAGAGCTGCAGCTGCTACCTGGGGAGGCCCAGCTGTCTCGCCGCCGGTAGGCCTCACACAGTGGCAGATCAGTGCTGTCCCACTGACCGTAGCTTTGCGGACCAGTAACCAGCAGGAGGCAAAGAGTGAGCACAGAACAGAAAGAGAGGAGCAGACAAAAGCAGCAGGTCAGAATAAGCACATTCATACACAGGAGCACATGAAGGCACAAAACAGAAGAATGGAAGTTATGGAGAAGCACTGTAAGTGATAAACGCAGCTGATGTTTATGAATTAGGTTAAATGACTGATCAGCTGTTGAACTGCTGACGTTCAGCATTATGGTGGGATTAGTTGCTAATGGAGGAGAAAGCAGAGCAAGTGCAACACAGAAGCAAGAACCACACCCAGCATGCTCCAAGCAGGACTCAGAGACACTTATTTTCTCGTAGAAAACAAGACAAACTACTACAGTGTTTTCCTCTACTTTATTTGTTAATCATTCTGGCTCTACTGGAACAGCTGACACAAACTGGTACATATGCAAACACACCATGTCTGACATGTGACAACCACTTGCATGTTTGCAGATTGCAGCCTTGTGGACGGAATCAACAAAATGTTGTTTCCTAATTGCTTTTACAGAAAACATCTACTTGAGAAATTCTTAGTATTTTCAGATCTGTACAGTCTATAACAAACATCCATCCTTAAAAGCTAGCATATTGGGAATTATATTTATCCTTTAAATATAACCTAATAAATAATTTTAAATGACTGGTACATTTTTGGATATAGTTTGTTATTTCAATGTGTGATTCTTTCGATATAAAAGACAAGTGAATGAGCTAGTAGGCCTCATTACTTAAGATTCCACTAACCCTGCATCTCTCCCATGTACCTGACATTATTTCTTAAAGCCTTTGTCAAGCCTACTGGACACTACCGACCAGGAAACCTAATTAACAATAAACTCAGTAGTGAAGCCACATTGCTGCTTTCTGTTCTGATTAATGGCTTTTCATCCTTGTCACCACAAAAGCATCCTGGCTTTCAAACTGCACCAGCAAACTACTCTGAATGCTCCAAAACACACGTGGAACTGTTGCAGCTCAACAGCCCTGTATTCAATACTAAAGTCCTCTCTAATTTGACTAATTATGATGCATATCATAGATCAAGGCACTTACTGGGCTGTAACGATACAAAGTGAATGGTTTGTGCTGATGAATGGTGCAGTTTGCTCATGAAAATGAGATCAATTCAACCCAGAAGGTGTCATATTTAGATGTGGGCAGAGCTGAGTCCCTTCTCAGGCCCAGCAGTGAATGGTAAATGATGAGACAGTACATGGGGCGGTGGGATGGGGCAAGTATGAGCCTACTTGTACCTGGAGGAGTAATATTCTTCTTCTAGCTCATACAGGTCGTTGGCGATCTCATCACGGAGTGAGGTGAGCTTCTTGTCACACTCCTCTTGCAGTGTGCGGAGCTGCTGGTTCTGGAGGCTGATGGCGTCGTTTACTGACGGAAAGTCGTTCAGAATCAGGAATTGCTTCAGATCCGAAACCAGCTTCATGAGGGACTCGCCGGCACGCACCTGATAACGACGACACACACAAAGGAGACGGAAATAAACGCTCGCCACGTTTCCGCTCCCGTTTCTGCACTCAAGACATCGCCAAAGTATCAGCTACAGACACACATTTAGAAAGTTGCGGTATATTTCATGTTAGCATCAAAACCTTCCTTTTTGACAAAGCTTATAGTTAGGGCTGGCTCAGGTGACCCTGAACCATCCCTTAGTTGTGCTGCTATAGGCCTAGACTGCCTGAGGACTCCCCGTCCGTGCACTGAGCTCCTCTCTCCATCCTTCTCTTCTCTATATTGCTGATGTGCAGTTACTGGCCCCATTAACCTGCACAGTGTTTATTGTTGCTGTTCTTTTCTTTCTCCTCTATCCACTCACCCCATCCAGTGGAGGCAGATGGCCGCCCAAACTGAGCCCGGTTCTGATTGGAGGTTTTTTCCGTTAAAGGGAGTTTTTCCTCTCCACTGTCGCTAAGTGCTTGCTCATAAGGGATTTGTTGGGTTTTTGTAAAGTGCCCTGAGATTGTTGTATTGTGATTCGGCGCGATACAGATAACTTGAATTGGACTGAATCTTAAATCTAAACGTTTCACCATCCAAACCCTGCCCATATCACTTAATGTCATATTAAGTTACAAGGGAGATACAATATTTAAAACAACCTTTGAAATGATTTAAGAGTGCAGCCATAACAAACTTCAGTCATCTGATGCACATATTTTAAATATCCATTCATTATGCTCTCTTCATTACTTACAATGTTGGCTGCCCGGACATGCATTTCATAATGGTCCTGCTCAGCTTGCGTTGCTCGGGACACCTGTGTCTCATCCTCTATCTGGAGCAAGAAAACAGTGAGAGAAGATTGGATCAGATATCAAACATACAGGCTGCAATATCCTCTGAAGAAGTAAACACAAAACTAAAACGGTTAAAACGGTGAAACTAGCAAAGGGCACAGGAGGAGCGGGCGGGGGGGTCTTCATGTACCTTTGCAGTCTTGATGATTTCTGTGAAGTTGTCCAGGATGGACCTGATGTCGTCCTTGAGTCTCTTGTTGTAGTTCTGCAGCAGAGTCTCTTTGCTCTGAGGCAGCACTCTCTGAGTAGTCATGGTGCTCAGGAACACACAGCACAGGTCACACTTTACCTGAATAAAAACAAACACAAACAACATCCACTAACGAGCTAAGTGAAGTTAGCCTGAGCAGCTTCGCCCACAGCAGTGAGGATGATATAAACCCGCACATAACGTAGCACTACTCCTTACATATACTTTATTACACATCCTTAGTATTTCATTCTTACCGCATACTTCGCGAACAACCTCGTTATTGTTTAAAACAAAAACTAGCACGTTTGGTTCCTCGTCTTCTTCTCGACGTTTAATGGCGGCCAACATCCGGTTATTACCGCCCCCTAGTGACTAACGTCACTGTGTACATAAACATAAGTACTTTAATGAAACCAGCCTAAAACACTATTCCAACACTGTATTGTGGAATATAATGGAATCATTATCATAGTGGGTTGCATTAATATGTAAACATTTTAATGCTGCAGCAGAGATTTTGTAAAATATAAAACTGTCAAATAAATATATATTGTGTTGAACACGATATTAAATCTGCAAGGGTTTTGACACTACTGAAATAGGCTAAAACATGGTACTTGAGTAAATGTACCAACTTACATCCAAAACTGAAATAACTAATAACTAAATAACTGGAAACACAAAAAACTTGATTTACATTTCATTTAATTTTTTAATGACTTACAACATAGTTTTCAAAGGCAGGCTGTGCAGCAGAACGAGTATTTTGAGTTTTTTGATTTATTTTATTGTATTTTTATTTATTTGATTTTCTTTTTGTCCAAAAGCATCATAAACTGTTAAATCTCCCAGATTTCTTACACAACACTGGGTCAAAATAAACTTTACACCTGTGTTACAATCCAGAAACCTTCTTAGAGAACCCTGACTGTGTCTTATGTGCAACCTTCATGTATACAAGTAGGGTGAAAACAGTGAGCATTTATAAAAAGATTGTACACTTCAAAAAGGAAAGGAAACAAAGGATTTTACATTGCAACAGAAGAATACATGATTTAAACTTTGGGTTGAAACATGTTGGATGCTCTTTTGTAAAAGTGCCAAGGTAGGAACCAAAAAGTGGTCCATGCTTTACAAAGCTCAAAGACAATAAACTATTTCCAAATGGCAATGGAAATAAAATCAAAACAAATGTCATCAATCAATCACCATTCAAGATCTCACTCACAAGACACTAATATTACAATCCCTGGCTGGAACGGCTGAGCATATGTGCTGTAGATACTTGTGACTGCAGGAAAGCACTTTTTAAAACTTGCAGTTAACGTTTTCACTTCAGTTGTTCGTAAGTGTGACTCACAGTTAGTACACATTTGGAACTGATAGAGATGCATTAAAGAGTTGGATGGAAATCTTGGTGCATACTGCAGACAGCAGAGGGAAGTTGTACGTAACTGTACTGTATTTGGTGCTGAATGCAAGTGCAATGATATGATGTCAACGCAGCAGATTTTCAGGAGGGCACAAAAGGAAACGTGAATTATATTGTTTGATGCGACAGGAGAGAAGTACTGTAAGAGTGTAAGGCTTCAGAAATATCCTGTGCAGTAATGACAAACACATAAATAATCTTCTACACCTATATAAGAGAAACTAAAATAATGGAATTTCTCTGCCTAATATTTATATAGAGTTCATACATTACATGGAACAAACACCGGTAACCTGTTCCTTTTAGACAGACAGGACAGTGACCACAATCATGATACACACTAACAAATGCAAACATTTTAAATCAAACAAAAAAAAAAAAAAAAGTACATTTCATATGAACAAATGTTATCCTTGAAATGTCTGTGCATTACTATTCAGCATCTGCTTGATAGACTGTCAAGCAAAACAACCAGAGGAACCAGAGGAAGGCATAATTGTAAGGCCATTTATAAATTTCTTGTCTGTGGAATTACAGATGAATTCCTCTGAAATACCTTGTCACAAGATGCTCACAAGTGTTGTCTGTTTCATTCACTAGTAGTGCTATAAAGTCTTTACCTCTTTCAAGCTTCTGTGAAGTTATGATCCTGTGTTTCAAACTGAATCTGTCCTTTCTGACAACTAATATGGAGGAATGAGGCGTTATCAGATCATAGTTTCACAGTAAAGCTCTGATGTACAGGTATTTTAGTGCTGACAAAAAGTAACTGAGGTAGGCAAGGAATCAATCAAATGCTTGACCACCATGTCATCTTTGAATAGATGGAAGTACCAAAACAATGAAGGCAATTTGAAAGATAAAAGGATGAGACAGGAAAATAAACAGTGACAAGGAGTCTGGGAATGATGTCTGTTCTTACTCTTAACGGAGCATTCAAGTGTATAGATAACCCTGCACTATCAGATCTAATTGGAGCCTGTTAAGCATGAGATTCATGCAAGCCTGCAGTCCAGCTGCAGTGCTGGTGACAGCATGCAGTACGCCTGCCATAGATTGCATAATTCAGTTGCATTGGTACCCACCACCCTGACCTCTGTGCATTCAGGGCTTTTCTTGTGGGGCCTTGAGGTGAAAGGGTGCAGAAACAAACGGGTCTACAGGGCTCACTTCTGAGGTCCATGAGGGCAAAGCTCCAACAGGCACTGATGCCACAGTGGCTTGCCTGCTCACACTAGACACTACTCTGTGAGCTGCTACTGGCTGCTGGGACACAGGTCCCTCAAAGTGTCGGGAATATTTGGCCAAAGCTTGAGGGCGGAATGGTTGTGGGGTAGCTTGTCCCAGCACACATTGATCAGGGGTTACAGCATGACTTCCAGTGGCATGAGGGAGTGAAATCTTGGGCTGAGGTCCTGGAGCCTCCTTTCTTTTTCCAAAGGGTGCCTGAGAGAATACATCAAGCTGCTGCTGAGCTGCAAGGGGTGCACGTGGAAAGGGTGCATTAGCAAAGACATCGCTTGCATCTTCTTGTGCAATCTGAAAGGGGGCTTTAGAGAAGACATCTGCACTGACATCTGTCCCCTTTGCTGGTTCATGTACATGCTGGGAATGATTCAGGGCATAGGTGCTAGGGGTAGGTTGATGGAAAGTATTAGATGGCTGTGTTGGTGATGAATGGAGCGCTAACTGAGATCCTTGCTCTTCTTCATCCTCTGAGTCCAGCAGCAAAGGTCTGGAACCGCTGCAGTCATGGGCTGACTCTGCCTGATTCTCAATGGCTTCCCCGATTTGCTGCTCATCCTTCTGGGCTTCTTTCTCCTCGTCTTCATCGCTGGAGTGAACGCAGCTCCCATTTGTTTGAGAATCCCCTTCCGGAGGTTCAGTATCTTGTCCGTCCACAAGCACAGAGTAGCTACTGCTCTCCCCTTGCAGACCTGTGTAAAAGAAAGAAAAAACATGTCAGAGCTGAACAACATTAAACTGTAAAAAGTGTCAGTACAAAGAAACTCTGCCATCTGATGTTAAGTTGCCCACTTGTCTACCAAACCAACAAATCTTACACATGATCAACCAAGATCATCTCTAAAATCTAAAAACCACGGATCAAAGACAACAACCTGACAGTGAGGAACCAGCACAAAACTACATTACAGACAGATTCTACTCAGAACAAGTCACGAGACAGACATAACTGCCAATTCTACTATTACAACAAATAACCTTGTTTCCACAAATTGGTCTCAGAACAGCTGCACAACACCCTCAACTTTTAAAACAGCACCTCATGTTAGGAGAAAACTATGCTTTTGAGTCAGAATTGCATGTGTTGAGGTAGAAGGAGCTCAGACAGTCAGTAGGTCTGTGGAAACAAGGACAAAGGGCCAGCATGGCAAACACAGTAGTGGTTAAGGACAGACAGGTTTGCGACAGATCAGTCTTACCTCAGCAGTGTTGTCAGCAGCTGTTAACTGGCAGCTCTTGGGAAGATATTAGTTGCAGCAATTAAAGGAAAACATTTTTTTTGCTTTATTTACCTCACAACTCACCTACTTTAAACCGCTCACAACCCATTTCTGATATAGTACACTTTTCCAGAACAAGCCCACTACCAAAAATTAACTGTCAGACTGATCCTGTAATTGTACAGTAAGAGTTTTCCGTTCCTTACAACCGAGCCTTACAGTCTAATCTAGTCTACACAATCTAACAAGCAGAAACACAACTCAGTATCTAAAGCTTTTCTTTTTTTGTTAAACATTTTCTGGCCTGGAATCACAAAGGGACACAGTGAACCAAGTGATTTTTGAAATACACATTTACCAAAATCTAGGAAGCACAGCACTTGACAAGAAAGATTTATAGAAATGAAAACCTAGAAAACACTGACTGTTTTCTTAAAAATCACAGAAAACGACTCACACGGACTATGCAGGTTATTGGGATGTGTCGGAAGATGTTTGTACTAAAAGTTTAATATGCTTTATATATATTTTAATGTTGCAAGGCAAATACTAAATACATAAATAAATACTAAAGTCTGAGCAGAAATACCGTATAGTCACAGTATCTGCAATCTCACTGACATAAACAACCTGTCAACAAAGGTAAACAAAAATAAGTCAACAGGCTCCTTTGCTCTTTAAAATATAAACCAAATAATATGACCCAAAGAGGCTTACTTTACATCCACACCAATGATCTTTATTCAGTATCTCTTCTTGAACCTTAATTCATAAAAATAGAAGCATACACTCAATAATGACCCTTCTCTGACATATGGACACCTACAGCCAGTTCATATCCAAAATGTTGCTATAACCAAAGTAATTCTTACATATTTTACCATTTCAAAGTCCAGTAAATACTTCAGCTTCACACAGCAACACAAGCAAAACTCTACGACCAAGGCTAGAACTCTACACAGCACTGTAGTGTCTCAGGAGAACATGAAGCGTTATTGAAGGATTGCATAGATTAGCCACAAAAATGCAAATGACTTAACTGAACATTAGACGGAGAGAAAGAGAAAGCAGTTTATTTATCTATACTGATTTTTATAGTACTGATGATGTCTGTGACTAACATATACAATACGTCATAGGAGAAGAAAAAAATATTTATGTCCCCTTGTTTAACCTGTTTTCTGTTTGTATGTACATATCTAAGGTGATACTGGCCCTCAAGAGACTTATAATGCACTTTCCTTGGCTTGAGAAAAAAAAATAAAAAATTAAAGGTAACATATTGGGGACTGTTGATATAAAATATTTAATGGTAAGTCAGTTATAGTGATTGTAATCATATATATAGTAATACAACTTATACAGCTGTTTTTCAAGTCATAAAAGCCTTAAACAAAATGACTGTGAGAGGCGGAGGGTGCTACAGAGTTATCAGGAAGTAAATCCCATCATTGGCTCTGCTTTGCTCTCTGTTTGATAAAATGTATTCCAGTAATATACTGCAACTTACAAGTACCAGTGCAGCATGAAGAGCTAAAAATACTACCCAGTCAGGTAAGTCATAAGCACTTTGTCTCATGTATTGATGATGATGCTGAAAACAAGAGCACAAGCTGAATGCTTGACATGAATGAGAGAAAAGACGGGGACTTTGCACTTTTAAATACAGTTCCATACACAGGTTTTGTATCTATATATCCTTATAAATTGGACATATACTCAGTTCATACATTCATTCTAAAGCTCTATCAATAATAGTCACATTTATTCACAGGATGATAGATGAAACGGCACTGAATATTACACACTAAAAAAATCTACTTTAGCCATTAGAGAATAAATGAACAGTGATTTTATGTACATACAGAGAAAGTTTTCTGAATTGCTCCTCTAACTGAAATGTGAGGTTGGGCAAATGATTTCAAGGTGTATGGTATGAATAGACTGGCTAGATAAGACAGAGAAGGCGTCAGTGGGAGAAGGAGATTTTCATCTAAAGCTTGTTTTTTAGTACAGTTCCTACACAAAATAGCTGTGCTGTACCTCCCTTTCTGTAACAGCGGTGTGCTGCTTAAAAAAAAAAAATAAAATAATCAACTCATTTTCACTAACCCTGAGAGCAGACCAACACATGACAAACATAGCATGATAAATAAAACCTCCCCTTTAGCTTTGGTATGCCTACAGGTCACATAATTAAATTCCCTTTTATTTCTGCTGCGCTTACCTTTCAAGGAAAGCAAAGATATAATGGTCAGTTCATGACCCTGAAAATAAAAAAAATGCAATTATAAAACGCACACCTACTATGTCTTACTATATGTTGTAGATAAAGCTGACAAGGAAAATAATCCCACCGTGGCAATGGAGCTGAATTAATCAGCCAGGTTAACACTGACGTCACCCAATTGAGGGCTTGAAGAAATCAAGTGGTGGCATATACAGTTGTGCTGACATTTATGAAGTGTAATAAATGTAGTAAGTTTAGAAAACACGGTTACTGATCTATATGGGAATAGTAGCACAGAACTGCTCAGATAGCACATTACGCACTGAGATCATACCCAAACAAAATGTCTGAAGAAGGCAGGCTAATTCTCCTCACACACCAGCCACAGTTTGAGAAATCTACAAAGACGGCCCAAAGCTGGTCAGTGGCTCACTCAGGGTGTATCTTGTTTGATAAATAGTTTAGGTCAAGGTGCATCAAATTAGGAGGTCTGCAGCTTTTTCACTCCTTATTCTTTAGACAGACCCCTGACAATTGATCATGCTTGAAGGTGGCTTGTTAAAAACAAACAAAAAAAAAAAACAAAAACAAAAACCACAAAGCAAGTACACAAAGTGAACAAAATGTAGCCGTGAATAAGCACTTTCACATGCATACGATGAAAGTTGACCACTAGGACAGTGCACTCAATGACAGATACAAGCGCACGTAAGAAAGCATGTGAAACCAAAGTGAAGCTGGGACAGAAGCAGACGATATGCTCAGGCATTAATGAAAAGATTACCAGCATGGGAATGTCAAAGGCCAGCAGAGATACATGAAACCAGCTTATCAGGCAACTAGAGATGGAGTTGAGGCAAAGGAGGCATGTAAAGACAACGGTTCCACTGAACCAATCAATGCTGGCTCCTCCTTTTCATTTCATAAGGTGCTACATTAAGTGCCTCAGTTTCACCATCTCTATCCCCCACCCTCCCCCCGTCCCTTTGTTAGGATTGCACACTGCCCCTTCGACCTCTCCCACCCCCTCTAGAGGTCGATGAGCTGATCCACCAGCAGAAGGGAGCGGGCCAAGTTGGGGATGCTGGACTCTGAACTGCCACTGTTGTTGCGCGAGTGACCACCTGAAACATGCCAGAAAGAGAGAGAGACAGAGATAGACATGGAAGAGCCAGGGGAGATTATGAAAGACAAGCAGAAGAATGAGTAATATTGATGTAGATTGTATGGAGAAATTAAGAGCAAAGAGTTGATGTGGATGAGGGAAAAGGATAGAAGCATGAATGGGGCCAGAGAGGTGCATGAACAGGGGCAGAAGGAGAAAGAGAAACAGGCAGAGAGTGAGCTGGGATCATTTTTGTACAGCTGCATCATTACAGGGGGAGAGTACGGGAATGCCATTCTAACATGAGGAGACTTTCAAGATAATCTACAAAGAGCCAAACAGCTGCAAGGTGGAGAAGCACTGGCATGTTAACATTAGAAACAAAGGAGAGAAAGATGACTAATGAGAGCTTGATGGGATTAAACAGCTTTAATGTGACAAGCACACCCATACAAGACTTCTCATATCAGCAGTCTCAGGAAGAAGCTATGGCAACAAAACTAAGGGCTGAGTCAAACATCTTCGTGGCTCATAGTCTGGGCTTCAGCAGGTGTGCGTGCTCATCTCAAAGTTCTGTTAACCTTACCTTGATTTGAGTTTTTGGAGATGAGCACAGGAATAGGGTCAAACTCGTCGTCATTGCTCTTCTCCTCACACGACATGAGGAAAGCAGAGTCTGCGATGAAGGAAGAGGAAGTGTAGGAACGATGCAAGGGGAAAGAAGTTAACTCAGCCAAAGAAAAGAACAAAATAAAAGGAGGATGCATGGAGATTAAAAACAGATGGGAGCCAGTACAGTCACAGCATTTAAAAGCCATGCATTCTGGGTGGCTTTTGGTTCTTTTACAAAATAAGCTAAGGGTCTGTTGATGCTGTCATTTAATGTATAAGTTAATTCAATACAATGTGTAAGTTTTTGTGTCCTCTGTTTGAAAAGGACCTCCTATTTTGAGAGTGATCTGTGGTCTGTGATGGTTTCACAGGCCTAAACACCCAGCTGATGTAAGACTAGCTGGGTGATGTTGCAAAGGGGAGGTCTTACCAGAAGCCTTCTGAGCAGGCGGCAGCTCCTCCAGATAGGATAAAGACCCAGAGCCAGGAGGAGCAGAGGAGCAGGAGGAGGGAGCAGGGAGAGCAGAAACAGACTGATTTCCATGAGGAGAAGTATGAGATAACAGATCGCAACCCAGCAGGGAGTCCTCCCCAGTGAGAGATTCTGAGAGAGGGTGCAGAAAAGCCAAAGGGAAAAGGAGGAAAAAACAAAAATAGGGCTGTTAGTTTAAAAAGGAAGATGCATTTTGTTAGTAAGACAGTTCTAAGTTTTATCTCAAAAACATTGCCCTCAAAAATATAGTAAACAAGGTATAAAACAAGCTGCTAAGCCATGAGCAGGACCTGAGTCCAAAAACTACATGTTAATTCTGATCATTGAAGGAAAATGTGGATCTTGGGAAAGGTTAGCAAAGATAATGAACAATCTGTCAATGCTCTTATTCAACAGTCACATCCTAGAAGACCTCAGTGTCATGGTTCATATCACTGAGCTGCACACAAGCAGGACTAAACCATTTGTAGTAAAAATACTGCAAAGAATTTTCTTAAGATTTCCTATCCTGTGCTCCAGGATGCTAACCTGCCATGCCGGATGGGAGGAGCTCTGGCTGAGCTGAATGTTGCTGTACCTGGGGGGCTTCCAAACCAGGAATTAATGAATCCACACACACCTCTGCCTTTGCTACATGGAGACAGGAAGGTGGCAAACAACAGAGATGATGCAAATAAATTATTTTTAATGTAAAAGGTTACCTTAGTAGGAATAAAGTGGATGATTGCTTTTTAAATCCTTTTCCTACTGGGTCTGTTTGACTTTTGACTTCCTGACCACATAAGTGAAAAAGGAGAAGGAAGATAAGAAAGATGCATACAGAGCAGATGGTGGACTTTGGGGCAACGCAGGGGACAAGAACAAAGCTAGTACCAAATGGTGTAGACCTCTGCAGAACTACTCTAGGGGTAACCCAGGGTTAAGAGGTCAAGGGGCATCAGAGAATTTTCAGGGAATTTGGTCACTCAATCAGCTTCTCTGTGAGTGAGCCAGAAAAAGATGGGAGAGAAATAATGGACAGATTGCAAGAAAGCAAAATATTGCAAACATAAAAATAGGGAGCAGAGAAACCAAAGAGATCTCTAGCAACAAGGATAATTAGAGTTTAATAACATAGCAGATATGAAACTGCCTACATTTCAGGCCCCAAATATGTTTAGCCTGCAAAAAACATGTTTGGATGCAGTTAATCATGTCAACTTTAAAAAGTACTCTTGCATTCACGTGACTCAAAAATCAGGTCAACAGAAGTCAAGTCAATAAAGACATAATGTTATGAAAATGAGGCGTATGAGTTCTGCCCACCATGCAGATATACAAAATGAGTTAGTGGAAATTCTATGTTTTGAAGGACAAATGCCTATTATTAAGCCATAGCAACCAGCGAGCTTCTCCACACTGGACATAGATTGCCCCATTGAATAGATTCTGTCCACATGCCAGTGCTCTCAACTCATTTTGGGACCAGTGCAACAAGTCAGCACAGCAAAAGATTTTCACAGGAAAAGCCTAGACCTTAAATCAACTATTAGTAATTAATTACTAATTTTCTTAAGTTGAAATACAGTCCATGCATGAAACATCACACTACACACATTTCACTACAGTCCATACTTACAGAAAACTGCTATGGGGCAAAATGGGGTGGGGCGGGGGCCTTAGACAAGGAATGTGTTGACTCAGAAAATGGCACAGCAGATGTGACCTTTTGCCCCTTTCACTATAGGAAAGACCCAAAACTGCTGAAAAGTTTTTTTTTTTTTTTTAAATCAACTTTTCCACTTAAGCCAATGAAGAACAAGTGATTAAAATGCTTATTTGAAATGCTGCTCAATATGGCCCTCTACTTCAGTGTTTGCTTGCATGAGTGATACAGAGAGTCAAAGAGATAGTTTAAACTGGGTAAAGGTGATTAACCACACCCAGATTATGTAATAGCATCAACATTTTCATCCTTTCAGTCGAGGCCTTGAACAGCAACAACCCAAAGGAGGTTACATGGTGAAGAAAGCATGCACGTCCAAAAGAGCTAAAAACTAAACTGATGAAAACATATATCATGTCATCATTTTATCAAGACAGGCAGCTTAACGTTTTCTTGATTTTAGAAGCACTGGTAAGCAAAGCTCTTCCAGCAGAAAGGCAATCCAATTAACAAAGGAGAATTTGCCCTGTGCGTTACCAGGCAACTGCAAAAGGACAGCTCTGTAAATGAGATGAGATGTAGCAGCAGCTACGGTCTCTTTTCATGAAAGCTGACAAGGAGCTACTGTGAGGCTGCTTGCTATGTCAACAAGATAGGACTGTGCACAAACCTTGTACTCATAAACTAACCCCTGGGAAGTGTGATATCCAGGAAACTACCTCAGTAAATGAAAAAGTGACTCATTGCTCTAAAAATATATTTGTTTTTGACCCCAAGGCCTTAAACAATCAAAGGTACAGTTTATTCATGTGTCGTGTTGAAGAAAAGAAAATTACCTGTGGTGTCAGAGAATGAGAGGGTATTAAAAGGATCTGGGACAGTAAACAGAGCTGAACCTGCACTCATGATATCTGCAGATCTTTCAACTTATCATTGACATTGAATAAAGATGAAAGAGAGAAAATAAAGGAAAGTAAGAGTATGAAGAGTAAAAGAAAAGTTCCACTAGGACTACAGTATAGAGAAATAAATAAGTTAAATTTATGAGAACTTCAGAAATTTGAGACAGTAACATAAAAAAAAGACAATGTAGATATTGAGAGAAATGTCCACTTGATGCCTGATACCATTCAAAGAGACGCCTCATGGGAAAGATAGCATGCAAAGCACTGAGACTACTGAGAAGAATTAAACAAAGCCTTACCTGGAAAAGCATTGAGCCCTGGAATGAGATTTTCACTGGCGCCTGTGACCTTATCCCCTAATGCAGCAGCTGTGTACATGCAGCAAAGCAACAATTATTTTTAATTCACATAGCTATTTATCAATACTGCATCTGTACATATGCAGTGAACAAATGGAACCTACTCTCAGCTAGCTTTGCAAAGTCTTTGTTAAGCAGCTCCTCCGCTGTTAGCTTGGAGAAATTATCATCCCCAAAGGGGTTCCAGCTGGGCTGAGTGTTGGGTGGAATAAGGGCTGACGGGGTGTCAGTATCACCTGGGTGGTACACACTCTGCTGTGACGAGCAGGGAGAGCCAGAAGGTGTCGTGCTGGCTGATCTGCAGTACACAGAAATGTAAACAAGGGTAAGTGAAATATGATCATGACTGTTAAGTCTGTGAATACTACTGTGGGCTACTGATAACTGCAAATGACACTAAGTGAAGAGAGTTATTTAAGACTGAAATGAGTGATTCTTTGGGGTGTAAACAGGTTTCTTATCTTCCTTTGGGTTGCTGTATGAATGAACTGTCTATCAGGGTTCTGAGCCCGCTCAGTGCCATGAAAGGGCAGTTCATCCTCAGATCACTGAAGGGAACTCATTCTACTCACTTGGACTTGTTGAGGCTGGCCTCAGCTGCGGCTGCCTGAAGTAATTGTGTGGACTTGCTAACAGGGACCCCGAACACAGCACTGTGGGTGACATCACTCAGGATACGCCTGTGGCCAGTCTTAGGAGCCATTTTTGGTGATGACGGGGGTGTCAGGGAGCTGACTTTGTGCATCCCTCGGCCAGACGCCTGTAATGAGAAGATATAAATACAGAAGTGCAAAATTAGGGGGGAAATCCATGCTAACACAGAGAGAGGCTAAGAATCAAACACATTAGACCCCCAAACATAAGACCAAGCAAGACCAACTGGGAAAGAAATTTGAAGATCATAAACTGCTCTAAAAAAAAAAAAAAAAAAAAAGCTTCATGAAAACAAAGCAAACAATTATGGAAGAAATTGTTAAGAAAGTAAGAGATTACACAGGAATAGATGCCCCTCATCATTTGAGTTAATTGAAAATATGTACAATAGATACATATTTTAGATGGGAGATAGACGATAGGAGCAACAAAGGGTGCAAAAGTAAATCATTTGGTTATAACTGGATTTACAGAGTATCTATGTGACAATGAAATTGTGTTATTCTAATAAAGACATCATTAAAGCTTCGAGCTAAAGAGCAGAAACACACCAAATTCATTATATTCCCAGACCACTGTTGCATTTCTACCTCCGAAAAAGAAGAAAAGAGTAATGATCTGAATAAACTGGAGACAAGACAATATTCTACCCCAACCCAAAGAGCAGCAGACGGCAGCAGAAGTAGGATGTTACCACGACCTCTGGGTCAGCTGCAGGATCAGTGACTGCAGACTCAGGGATAGGTGTGAGATACGGAGCCATTGCCTCATGGTCTACCAGCTGCTGCTGGTGTTGCAGCTGCTGGGTAACAACTGGAGGAACAGGTTTAACTTTGGACTGCAGCACGGTTGATGCACGAGATGCTGTTTGTTGTTGCTGCTGCTGGTGGAAGCTCTGTACCAGTTGATGCTACGTAGGAATACCACACAACCAATCATAAGCAAGGCTCCATGTCAAACTTTGGTCCAGTTAATTGTTTTCGTCATGATTTTTCTTGCTCTTTGACAAATATAGTAAACTTCAATAGCACAATTGTCAGTGTTTTAGCCAGCACACAAGAGAAATGAACAAAAATACAGTAAAACCACAGAGAAAGCTATAAAGAAAGAGAGTAACAGAGGTGGGACGGTGAGATAAGATGATGTGACAATTTTCAGGAACTGCAAATGAGCCGATAGTATAATAAAACCAACAATATAGTGACTTATAACTTGAAGATGATTTCAATTAACACAGCAACCAAAATGTACAGATTTGGACTGCTAAACAACGCACAGTGATGGTCAGAATTCATCCACAATTTTACCTTGACTGAACCTTAGTACAACTTTTGCTATGGTCAAACAAATGTACTGGCCCACAGCATGTTTGTAGATTATGACTCATTACCAGCTCAATACATCAATATGTTTTTAGTACTGCACTGTGAATTATTGCATGGATAGTGAATTGAAGCCAGAGTAGAAGAAGAGTAGGTACATTAAACATGTCTGATCTACTAATTAAAATAAATACAGCTGCAACCACAGGTACAATGGGCATCACAAGTAAAATCTGTTTCACAAATGGTCAACATACATACATCTTCAACTGCAAGAATATTTCTAGGAACCAGATGCGCTTGTGTACTATGCCTGTGACTATTAGTCAAAATATTTATTTTGTTTATAATTATTTTACACCTCAATCGCTCTGTTACACACCCTCTGTCCATATTCTTGAGTGAGATACCCACACAGTGCCTAAACCATACTTCCATAATTGTTTTGCAAGGATACCAACCTGCTGGTTACTCTGTGGGCTTAGGAAGGCTGAGGCTTGCTGCTGCTTCATGAGGAGTTGGTGATGCTGTGGTACACTCTGTGGCTGCATGTTGGTCATCTGAACTGGCTGCTGAGCAGCCTGTGTGGCAGGAGCCTGTTGAGCAGGTTGCACAGCAGCAGTAGCTGGGGCACTGACACCGACACCTCAAAGGAAGATAATTATTTCTCATATCAAAACTGTATTTTTCAAAAATGGAACCACGTCTCTGATGACCCACACAATCTCTGCAAATAACTGCACAAATTCTTGTTTTCTTCTAGTCGTGAAAGACATTAAGTCTTGACATGTAAAAGTGTATGTGTTTCTACAGGTGTATAAATGCAGGTTTCACTGTATGAGCTATCCAAAAATAACAGACAAGGTTCATCAGTAAGTACTAATATTTGGTAAAAAAATGATACTTTGGGGCTCTAGAGCATTGGAAGGTAAGTGTATAAGTGTAATTACAGTTCAGTTAAATAAATACAAATTTTGCTCCTCTATAGTATTCCTGGCTTCCTATTACATTACATATACACTTCATATCAGAAAATCTACTTAGAGTACCAGCAAACTGCCATGCTGGTACGCTGGTACTCAGAGAACTGCATGTAAAAAACATAAGAATGGACGGCCAACCATGGATTTAGAAGGTCTCAGAAAAATTATTTGATGGTCTATAAAGAATGGGCTAATTGCTTCCATTGAATTACAAAGTTTTAACAGGATTTACAGTCAAACTCTTAAGCAATTCAGTAAGCTGAGTCCAATGCAAGGTAAAGAAATATCAGAAACCTACTATTACCTATGGCCTGGGCTGCTCCAGCAGGAACACTGGGTCTCTTGCGTGGGGTGAGAGCTGGTTGGATGGGGAGAATGCCTGATATTGGCTGGGGCTGAGACTGACCGGCCTTGGGCCGTTGTCGAGGTGCAATTGAGGTTTCCATGGTAGGAATGGGATCTGTGAGCCTGATGGAGGGAACAAGTTAAACTGACAAGTAACAGCAATGTTTCTTCTGATAAAGTTTCTTCTAATGTTTACACTGACCTGGCTTTGGTTTGAGTCTTTTTGGCCACTGCTTCACTGACTCTGACAGGCTCAGGTAGTTTTGCAGGAATGGGCAAATTCTACAACAGTAAAAGAATTTCCAATTTATCAAGGAGAATTTTAAAACACTATTTTACATCACAGCTACACTCTATGTATTTGCAGCTTTTATGAACTCACAATTGTCAAACAATTTTCCACATGAAGTCAGAAATTTGGTTGAAAAGTAGCTGACACAATTGTGAATATTTCCCAAAAGAATATTTTCATCTCATACTTTTCCAAATCCTCTTGCCATGCCGACTTACATGTACATTTGGAACTGGACACTCTCGTCTAGCCAGTTTAAATGCAAAGTAGGATACTTGGTAGATGTCTGGTCTATTATCTGGGTCAGGCTCCAGCATGTATCCTAAGAGGTCAAGAAACAATGTTTATTTTGAATCATATTTAGACTTGACTGCACATGTACAGAATGTAAACTGTCCTTCATTTAGTATTTACAAGGTGACTCACTAATGAGACAGTGCATGTCCTGGGAATAGCGGGAGTTGTCTGGGATAGTGAAGCTGCCATCACAGATAGCTACTTGGCTCTCCCCAAAAGGAAGTGTGAAAAAGCACAGCTTATAAAGTAGGCAACCCATGGCCTATACAGACAAGAAAACCAACATACTTATATAAATGTGGCTGCATCTAATGCGTCATTACTTACTACTACTACTGCAGATGTCATAACAGTGAAATAACATAGCCTTATCGTATTGTTGGGTAACATTTATGAAAGTCAGTCTCACCCAAATATCTGCCTTTGTTGTGATGACCTTACCACCATAGAGGTTGACCATCTCTGGAGCACGGTATGACAGAGTAGTGTACCTGGAGATGAGAGCAAACTAATGAGCTTTAGAAGTTTATTATGAGACAGGATCGAAGGTATACAGATCTTAAAAAAAAAAAAACAAACATACTTTTTGATTTCCTCCTCAACTACTGGCACTCCCTCTGTTTGAGGGTTTTGAAAGCGGTTAGTGGCGCTTCCAAAATCACACAGCACATAGTGTCCCCGGTCATGCAGAAGAATATTCTCCACCTAGATGAGGAAAACAAGATGAGGCCTGTGAGAACTGATAGTACATGCCGTAAACAATTTGACGATGAATTATTCTGGAGTAATTAGTGTGGTCATCAATTACCTAGCCACATACAGGGAATTAATTACACTTGCCTTGAGATCTCGATGGATGATTGGAGCCTTGCACTGGTGGAGTCGTGCAACAGCCTCACATGTGTCACAAAAGATTTGCAACACCTCGGCTTCAGTGAAGCCTGTCTGTAACCGCTGGTTCATTAAGTTAACCACCTGCCCACCTACATAAAATATATAGGTCAAAAAATAAGCAAAGAACTACTTAATATTTCACTTTTTTTTCCAGTTCTTGGGATACCTGAATCATATTTTGCTGTTTGGAGGTTACAAAAAGGGATGATGTGGCTGGTCAACTTTGTTAACATCCACAATAAATACAACACCTTACATTTATCAAATTGGTTTTTTATATGTTTAAAAAAGCCAGTTTAGGAGGCCATCCAACTTGTTTAACACTACTTTTAGACAGGGTCCAAATCAACAAAACCGTCTCATGCCTCCTCAACTGCAGTATTGCTTTTCACAGTTCAACAAACTTGCAATGAAGATCAGGGAATTGTTTTGTTAATGTAATTGGCTATTTTAACACAGCAATACTATTATTATTTGAAGCAAAAGATAGCTTTAAATACTTTTATATGTAGGCATGCTCACTTTAAATTAAAGTTGGCAAAAAAAAATTCTCTGCACTTTTAACTCTACAGAAGCTTCAACAGCTACACAGCAAATATTTTAACTTTCTATAAATAACACTGCTCTGTTATGTATCCACTGAAACAGACGTTCTATTGACCGTGACAGCTACCATTAGAATATTTGCCTTTGAGCAAAACAGGATGCTGTGTGGAGCATGTGGGGTGGAGCAATTTACCTCGACAGAAGTCCATTAAGATTAGGACTTCCCACACATCGCCAGATCCAACTGCAGTTATGCTGGAGTCCAGGAAGCCAACTATGTTTTTGTTGCCTACTAGGTCCCTCTGTGTAAACAAATGCAGAGCAAGAGAAACAACAAAAAACAAATGGTGATACAGTTTTTAGTGAATTTAGTATCCAAAAATACACTTAGTATTTCTAGTAAATTACAAAATACATTGTTCAACATGTTTGTAACTATTCAATCTATTTGTATATAGAAAAAGAGATGCCAGTTCTGTGCTAAGACTCTGGAAGGCATGATGATAACCATCTAGTGATAGTAATGCCGCCAAGGGTGTGGTTGTAGGAGCTGGTTCGCTTCACTTATGGTTAGGACTCCAATTAGAAAATGGACAGGCAAGAAAGTTTAAATGGCAAAATGCCAATTCAACATAACAAGGAGGCATTAATTACAATCCGAACTCTGAGCTCCTGTTACCACCACTATTCCTGGATCATAGAGCATTTGTTTGTAGTTCAAGTACGCAGGACTTCAGGAATACAAAGTTCAGAAAATCAGAACAACTACATCCATGTCAACTCAGTGTCCAATGTTTCTCTGCATGTGGCACTACCTACATTTTCTTGATGCTGTAAATTCCACCACCTCGGACTGTGAGCACAACACATGCAACTTTAAAAGGTGCAATAACTAAGATTTTACACACTGTTTGATAGTTTAAGTGCAAATGGAAGAGGACATGTTGTCTCTCAGCTATACATCCCCACTCCATGACAGTCTGCTACTTACAGCCTTTGTTACTTTAGGGTCTCAACTCTAAGTTGTCAAAATACAGTCCATAAACCATCCCTGCCTGCCACCAAGCCAAGGTTATGAGAAGCGATTTGAACAGCAAGAAGTAATTTCCAACAACCAGCCACACTAAACCTCTTAGTGGCTAAAAGTCAAAAACAGTGCCTGTAGTTCACAGTGTAGCTAGGAAACAGGATGAGATGGTAGGGGCAAAGAGCGATAAGGAGCGGCTTATGGTGTGAGTCTTACTAGGCACTGTAACTGTTGAAAAGAAATCAAAATACTTGATTTGCACAATAACATACATTGCCCGTACAAATCTATCTCCAAGTACTGTCAAAGAGAAAATGTTGATTGCTGCACTCAACAGTCAGTTACTGGATTGTCTTACTCACCATAATCTGTATCTCAAGTTTGCAGACCTGCAGATCATGTTCATTGTTGACATA
This sequence comes from Mastacembelus armatus, assembly GCF_900324485.2. NCBI lineage: Eukaryota > Metazoa > Chordata > Actinopteri > Synbranchiformes > Mastacembelidae > Mastacembelus > Mastacembelus armatus. Next base: position 9,137,521 of record NC_046641.1, on the reverse strand, counting down.
CATCCTTTTTAGGGCACAGCGTAGACCTTGATGAGTCCGCACCAAAAAAACAATGGCAAAACCTCCTGCAAATAAGTAGAGAAGCACAATATGAGAAAAAGAGAATAAACACATTAATTTCAAAAGGTAATTCTGTGATGTAGAATAACCACTTCAAAATATCCACTGTACTTTTGGATGCCATATAATGTGACAATTGCTTTTTCACCATATAAGCTTAGGGATGGACTTGGTTAAAAAACAGTACCAATTTTGACAATCACAGGCCAAATTTCATTTACTTACTCTCTGTCAATATAAACCTTGCAGATAGAAAGATTTATACAAACCTGTAATAACTCAAGAACACTATTGTAATAGTAATAGTAAATATTCCTAACGATTTCCAGGCCCCCGTCACCACGACAACCACAACCTACATATTTTTCAAAAGCTCTTGCGCATCCCTACGTCATGGCGGGGTCCGGGTCAATGCCCCACGCTACCCCTAACCCGCTTATTCACTCCTGGCCTATTGAGTGATTATAATAGTCCCTTGCCTTCACCTTCGGTGGGGGCTCAGGCCTAATAATAGATTAATGATTGTAGTATGTATTACATATTATGCATAAATGAAATCCAAAACAAAAATTTTGTCATAAACAAATATGGTGAACTGGATTAAAGATTCAACAAAAAACCTACATAATGCAACGTTTGCAGGAAAGTACTAACAAAGAACGGGGCCAACAAATCCTTCATTTCAATTCTTCTCTAGCATCTAATGTGTTAAGAATCTGCATTAACAGTGATAACTTGAGGAGGATGAGTACTCAGCTGTACCCACTGGTCTTACATCATATTTCAACTGGTTCATTTCACTTTTCACTACAGTCACTGTCAGATGTTGATATTTTGTGGTTCTCTGTCATTGTAACCTAGAAAGACACCTGTACATGAATTTTCAACAGCAACATGAGATGCCATAATTTCTCTTTTCTACAAGTACCTTCAAGCCAAACATACCTCAGCTGTGTTCTGACTATAACAGATGTCAAAATCTACCTTTGCCTATGTATGTTAAGTTACCATGATTACGAGGAAAAGAGTGCTTAAAAGGGAATATGGGCCCAGTGCTGGGCTGCCTGGCATACTGGTGAAGAAAAGCTTAAAACAGCACCCTGTGAGTCAGCAGTTATGCTGAAGGGTAGGATGCAAGAAACAGACAAAGGATAGAGGAAGTGTGAGAATTCCCACCTTTGGTCACAGTTATGCTGACTCAAAAGAAAAACAACATGATGGTTCTCTCCATAGGAACTGAAACCACTAACAACCACATAGCTGAATAAAGCAAATTAATTTTTCAACAGAACCGAATAAAGCCCAACTGACGCATCATTTACAACTCAAGTTCACGCGTCACGGCTACTCAGCTTTCTAGTTTCCGGTAGACTGCACTACTGGAAAATAAACAGCATGATTGTACTGCAGTGAAATGTGGACGGCTGGATTATGCTATTGACTTTAAGATAGGAACCAACAACAGCTTTTATTTGGCTTTATCACTGTAAACGCCTATTTTTTGTTGTCAACAGCAGCTCCTCTCTTCACGGTTTTTTCTCTCACTGCTTGTGTTAATTCTAAGCACTGCACCGACTCATTCAGCAGGCATCACTAAACCACGAACTGTTTCATGTGATCAGTCTAGGTGATGTCTGATTAAACGCCATACACTACATCAATGTGGCCTGTAGTTTTAAAGAAATTGAGTTATTACAAAAAAAAACAACAAAAAAAACAAAACAATGGGAGTCAGCAAAAATAAATCATTTTTAAAAGAGATTTGTCTAAATGGTCCAATAAACACAATAAAAACTATTTCAAAATCATGCGTTTCAGTGCTCTGTCCTGTCAGTGACAGGGGTGGACAGATGGGTCACCACCATGGATGATGACACATCATAATTTTATAGATGTCATCAGCTCTGATTCCAGTGACTAAAAATTTTCCAATGAAGTGCAAAAATCTGCAACGCAGTGCTGCCCTAAGAGACTTGGCATTGACAGGGCACCAGCTAGCTGAGTAATTAGGGTTATTAAGACACAGCACAGCAACATGTCTGATATGTGGGCTTCAGGCAAGACAATATCAAAGTAGCTCAAACTACAGAATAAAGAGAAATACTGTTGACACAAGACACAGATCTGCACGTGTTTGGTCCATCAGAGTTCACAGAGCTGAAACCCTGTTGTCTTGCACAGTCTAATCTTAGATTCCTGTAAGAAACCAGAAGGATTAGTAGCCTTCTTAAGCAACATTTAGCTGTGGTCTACAAATAGCCACTGTCCCTTAACGTAACTGTCAGGATTATGACACTCCACCATATGCACACAGGTTCATGGAAAAATACACCTTCAGGCACTGCTGGAAAAAAAAAAACAAAAGGTTATGTGTCCATTATAAACAAATTATATTCAATCTGTGTATCTGTGTAATGGAACTTACACAACTAACATCTAAGCTTCCAGGCTAGGCTTTACATGTGGCCTAGCATCTAATATACTGTTTAGAAACATTGTGATGTTACAAGAATTTCTAATAAAAGCATGAAATACTAGCAACTGAGCTCTACCAGAGACAAACTTAGCATAGAATATTGAGTCTTTGTTATAAAAAACAAACAAATAAATAAATAAATACAAATAAAACTATTTTAATAGAAAATTTGAGGTTTTTGGAGGAGGAAATGACTCACTGAAGTGCCATGTTGAGCTGTCTAATCACAGGAACTGTGGACTCTGTTACAAAGCGACGTGTTCCAAACATCAGCAGGACAAGGCTAATGTTACCAGCAGTAACTCGATATGAACCCAAGAAAACACATTTTGTTGATAAAAAAAGAAAGCCGACTATGAAAAGCATATGACAGCTCGTTGAAGACAGTAATCTGCCCTTAGCCCAAATGTCTAAAATAAATATTAGAAAAATGACTTAACGTCTAGCGTGTACCGCTAGTCTGTAAGATACAAAAAGCCAGGATATCATGTTCCTGTGAATGCTCTGACTGTATTTCGCGAAAAGCGTGTTTATTACAGCTATAGTTCAACAATGACAACAAGGCGAGTGGAGAGAGAAAAAACTGTTATGACTGAGCAGCCAGCTAAAAGAAATTAATAACCCAGACTACAACCAAAACCACCTGAATAAATAGGTTTAGTGACAATGGGGAATCACACTGTAAGCAGCAGGTCCAACACCAGAAGAAAGGAAATATGCTGAGTAGGAAAAAAAAAAATTAGTGAAAGACTTTTCATTTTGCTGTCAAAGCAAAATCATGTTCATGGGGCCAAATAACCAACTACCAATCTGAATTGTGCCTGTCTGAAGTGAATGTCTGCATCAAGGCCAAAGTTCTTCTAGAGCTGATAAGAAAACCAGAAATATGTCCTTATTTTCCACCAAAGGTTTCCACTGACAACTCAGTGCTGGGTAGGACTGAGATTAAATGTCTAACCCATTCATAAAGCCCCAGTGTGGCCCGGTGGATGCTGCATCTATATTACTGATTAATTAATCAGTTTTCTTTCATCTATTATTTAGCTTCAGGTGCTTTTAGCTAACAAAGTAAGGCAGACTCTTATTGCAAAGACAAATGACCATGGTTTCCTCTGTCACAAAGCCTGGTTAACCGTGCTCTGCTAAAGAATACCTTAAAAGTTAGGACCAGTTTCAAACAAATCATTTCTAGCCCTTGAATAAAATCACTTACACTATTTTAATATAGAAAGCTGTATGTCCCCAAAATACTCTGCGGCCTGAAGGCCCCTGCTTGTCAGGAGGTCACATTCATCTGAGCATCTAAAATCTGCATTTCTGATTTGTCACTCCTTGTGTAAATATCGAGACAGATGACTCAGCTTGGCATTGGTCCTTTACAACACAGTAGAAAATCCAGTTATGATGTCTTTCTCCCAGCCTTGAAGTAAAGACAAAACAATCTGAACAATTGATAATTGGATAACACACCCTTTAAATTAACATATTTGTGAGCTTTTTCCCACCTTATTTGCACACATTTCAAGAAAACACAGGCACAAAAGAAAAAAGTCTGGAGCAAGGCTGCGTAGCATAAAATGCCATCAAAAGAGCTACCTGTGGTGATCATAAGAGACAGTCTTGTTCAGTTTTACCCCCATCAATAACATAAAATATAAGTAGCACAGTATTAGTAGTTTGGTGTTCTTGCTGGGCTGTAATCGGAGAAATAACAGACCCATTTATTTAAGAACATCCCCAAAACAGTGGGGTCCACTCCTGACTATGGATCGGGTCATAGTGGTTGTCTGATAAACATGTAATCCTCACAGCAGAAAGCCACATAGCTCACCTTCTGCGATAATTTCCTCGACGGTCACCTGATGTCGTCCGATGGCAAAGACCCGTCCGATGAAGCTGCAACCGCCGCCGGAACCAGCGCCTCCTCCAGCGGCTCCGGAACCAGGCCCTGAGCTCGCTAACTCCCGACGAGAATCAAAAAATTTCTTCATTTTCCCCTGATGTTATCCAAAGCACGATCCAACCAAAATCTGTACGCGTACTGCGACAAGATGTGTCTGGATGTACCAGTCCCCGCTGGACGAGACGCTAGTGTTAGCGTTTTAGCAGCTTTATAATTGAATGAATGCAGCCAGCTAGCTTCAGGCTAAATGCTAGCTAACTAGCTGGACGTCAAATCGACGCTCCTTTGCAAACTCATGGTTTGAACAGCAGGCGGAGTCAAATATTGTTGAGAATATAAGATACAGCGTTCATACGCAAGTCACCGTTTTCCCCTGTGAACCCGAGACTACCCGGGCTGGCTAAAGAAGCCGGTCCCAGAGCCCGAAAACACCTGTTAGCTGTTAGCTAGCTCCCCGGCCAGGTGCGCTGACAGTTGCTGTCAGTTGGCAGCCAGGTAGGTCCTTAAGGTGCAGGGCTGCTCGCTGCACATCTCCGCTGCTGTCGTCCACCCAACATGTTAACCACTTGGTTCACCGGCTGCTCCAGTCGTCTGTACCGCAGTCAAATCGACAGAGCTTCGCTGCCTTTGTGCGTCCCGCTGCCTCAGTCACAGAGCTAACGAGGCTACAAACAAGGAGGGTGCTGGTTGTCAGAGTCCAGGTCCTCTGCGGACTCCGTCCTGCTGGATGGGATTGGTCAAATAAGCGACGACTTCCTGTCAGTTCACTGTAGTCCACAGGTGGCCCAATGCAGAAACCACACGGCCTCACCCGTGTTGCCAGATTGGGCGGTTTCCCGCTAACGTGAGCTATTTCTTCAGGTTTTTATGATCTGGACAATTCTTTGTACCATTAAGGCGGATTTCTCTTACAGACAATGTGGATATACGCTAGAGGTTTTCAGACGTCACAAACATAGGCCTAGGTGTGAGGTGGAAGAGGCAGGTGGATGACCTGTGCTCTAAACACAACATGAAGTTACTGTTATTGCTGCTTATGGACAAGATCAGATCTACTGCAGCTGTGGCACTGATGTACAGCTGGTGGGGATGGTTAAGACAGGCTGCTGTAACACTCCTAGTGCCAGATTTACACCAATTTGTGTCTGAATGTGGCTTGTTTATGTTTTCGTTAAGTAGAAAACAGCATAGGCCTACTTTTCAAAAATGCAAAAAGATGTTGGACAAATATAAATGTTGGACAAATTTTTTTTATCTTAAATGAAAATGATGAAAAACAGTTTCTTTTATGTCAAATCTGGCAACACCAGCCCCCATTCTTCAGAAATAATAGTCCAGTACACCCAATCCTGGACCAAGCTGCGACACTTCCCATGGAAAAATCAGGATTTATAACAGCGAAAATGACATGAGAACAGAAATTCTGACACATTTGGCTGTTGTATCCCATTGTGTTTCTGCTTGTAGAACATATTGAGCTGTGTCTTACCCAAAAAAATTATACTTAAAGTTAATTTTATTAAGTAAACATAAGGTTAAAGTATATTTCCCAAATATATGCATTAAGTTCATTTACTATTTTAATACTTCTAGACACTGAATTTGCCCACTTTTTAGTTTATAAAAATATATTTTTAAGTATAGCCTACTTTGGGTAAAAGAGTAGTCAACCTTGAGTACACAAATAGTTAATATCTAAGTTTAACTTTGTACTGCGTGCAACTCTACTGTGAATTGATATTAATAACAATAATAGTGGTCAAACACAGTTTCTATCCCTGGGGCACGGTGGGAAACCTCACTAGTACAACCACCCAGCACACTAGTATACTGTGTTTACTATGATGAACTCATAGGTACTAGTTTCACCTATGCCAAATCGATACAAACGGGACTACTACTAGTGATTCAGTTCGGTTTACTCTAAGCTATTCCACACACATCTGCAAGAGAAATACTTTAATTTTTTGTTTAAAGCAAGAATATTTCAATATACCTAATTTTATATGCATGCATATCTTGATAAAAAAATTAAGTAACCTACAAGTATAGAACAAGGCCAGATATATTGCAGTATATGAAAGGTATAATTGTGTATAATTTTGTTCATTTTATCTGATAAGTACTTACTAAGTGAACTGAAAGTACACTGTTTTAAGTTCAGAAGAAGTATACTAATAGCACACATAAAAAATAAACTTTTTTGTAATGGGCTTCATAAGCACGTCTCTGTTTAAAAAGTTATAGGCCAACACAGATCTTAGCAAACGACATCTGTGATCATTAAACTAATGTTGACCTGTTGAGAGCCTGATGCTGGCCCATCACACACTCCCAAATAACCTGTCTTCAGAGGAGACAGTTGTTTCCATAGTCGTGCCATATCATGCTCATTCTGTTGGTTTGAGCCAGCGACAGTGCCAGGATGGAAGTGTCACATTCTGGAAAGTCTCTAGTCCCAGAAATAAAATATGAATATCCTGATTTAACCCCAAACCACATTAATCAATATAATAATTGAACTATCAATTCGCATCACACTCTGTAGGACTGGAGAACACATCATCAGTAGAACTTTGAATATTTGGTCATCTACGATTTTAATTTGCTAAAAAAAAAAAAAAATATGTGAACACACGACCGTAACAGACCACGGTGCTGCCAGACAGCTGCCTTCTGCTGTCACCTCACTTGACACCTCTGCTCTCATCATCAGCTTTGAAAATTAGAGAAACATCTGGATAGTTAAATGTGGCATCGGTTGTTTTATTTATTTATTTTTAGATAATGACAGTGTGATTTCATCAGCAGAAGGGTATGCTTAAATATCTCCGTGCTCCAGGGTCTGCAGACAAGTGTTTAAGACATCAACCTCTCTTAAATATCTCCGTGCCTCCAGGGTCTGCAGACAAGTGTTTAAGACATCAACCTCTCTTAAATATCTCCATGCCTCCAGGGTCTGCAGAGAAGTGTTTAAGACATCAACCTCTTGAATACTTCGTCTAATTTCAGGATTGTTATTTGTTTGTATTAACGGCTCCTGCAGCCAATAAACTCTCAAAGGAAACTTAACTGCCTCCATGCATGGAAACAACGTGCATATCAATATTCATGAGTGTTGCGCATTGTGGGAGTGCAGACATTTTTTTAAAGCTGATTGGAAATTTGCGTGTGTGCACACAATTTTCTAAAGTTGCTTGTTATTATTATTATTAGCATTATTTTTGCATAAGCCTTTTTCTGTTTTGTGCGCCCATAAACATTTGCCATTAGCACAGTTTTAAAACAGCTTTTAAAACCAAGGTGCAAATTTGTATTTTATTCAAATGATACAGGAGATTATGTTTAATTAATTACCAAATACAACACAGCCTTTAGGGTATAGCATCTGATATCTGAGTGCTAAGTTAAAAAAAGGGGAGTTTTTAAATGAAGAGAAAATGCATAAAGGGTAACCCAATGCTACATGGACAAACAATTGCATTTATGACAATGAAAAAACTAATGGGAATCTGCTGACCCCTCATTGTCTGTGGTGCAAAGTGATAACTATAGCAAATATATCAAATTATCATGTTTACAAGCCTAACGATGTACCTTGGGTCTTAGTAGTAGTGTAGTGTTGTTTTGCTTCTTTTTGTTTCCATTATGAGTTTCCTTTCTTTTTTTCCATTTCTTCCTTCTCAGTATGGGGCACAGGGAATGGTTTAATAAATCCTTCTCTTTAAGTCAAAATGTACTGATATGTCACCCGCCATGCACATGTTGCAAAAAACAAGATTAAAAAAAATTAATTTCATTTTGCAAATGAATTGGGTCAGTTTTTGAGTAAGTCTTAAACTTAATGGAGCCTTGGCTTTATGACAGTGTGAGACCTTATCCTGCAGGGGGCACTATTTCAACACTAATTAGCTTAAATCCAGGTATCCCAAACTTTTTTTTTTTATACTTTCAACCAACTTTGCGATCAAGGATAATTCATTCATCATTTCACTAGGAAAGTTGTTTTGAGGAGTCATATTAGGCTTTGGACAAAATTTGACACAAGACAGTATTATTATTATGACTATTATTATGATGATTATTATTATTATTATTTCACTCCCAATTTCCTGACTACCATTGCCAACTGAAGTGTTAGCAGCTCAGATGACCAATGAATCATTCAGGAAAGTGTTTACCTTTCTATTACAAGTGGTTTACATACTTAAAGCATTATGGAACACTTTAAGAGACACGACTGCTGATTTATACTAAACTCTATTTTCTAAGTTTGACATTGTATATATGTGATTATTTGTTTACAGAGTGCAGGACATTCATTTCAGCACAGCTAATGCCTTGGAATCAATTTAGCCATACTTTTAAACATGTGGTGACCATTTTGCTAAAAATAATTGAGCCATTAAGCTATTTGAGCTACAGAGTTGTTAGTGCTCTGATGATAAATGGCAACGCTCTAGTGTGTTCATCTACAATATGCTACATTTCTGCTGAGCAAAAAGCTAAAGGTAAACATACTTTGTTCTCATTTTGTGTGGTCCCCTGAGAATCAAAACATCCTTAAAATTTAGTGTCTGGGTTTCGATAATGTTTAAAGGCAGAGTCAAAATAAGCGTGTATTTTGTGTGCATACCAGCAAATACTGGCATAGACACAAATGGTGTGTGCGAACCGAACAGTGCTACAGTCATGTTCATTGGAGAAGGCTGTCACTTTGTAAAAGGTCTCACTAACTTTGACATCACAACTTTGTGTCTTAGTGGTAACACCACCAGAAATATTCAGGATTTTATAATATTTAAGTCAAAATATATTTTTTTCTCTAGGCATCAAAGAAACTGTACAATATTTCTTCTTTTCTGAAAATAAAGAGCAGGTGATTGAATTCTAAAGATTACAATAAATCATAATATATAGACAAACCTGTCTCTGATCATTCTTGCATCGTAATTCACTTTTCTTTTGTTCTTTATCTGTATGTTGCACACAGTCATAAAAATGACTGATTAAATTAGGATCACAAAAGTTATGGGTGGAGTATTTTGTTAAGGATGAGCCAAAAAAAATGCAGATTTCTTCTTCAAGCATTAAATTATCCTCTTTAGTGCCAACCACTCTTTTTGCAATTCTCAGAAACCAGAGGTATTGTTTTCTTTCTTTCTTCTTCCACTTTTTTCCTACAATAATTTTAAAGGAACTAAATTGGAAACAAGGATTAATTTTATGCTTACTTTAATTAACTTCACCTCAGTACCTTTCTTGAATGCTCTCGGATTAAAAGACTGATTTGATCCCCAAATATTACACGTTTTGGGTGAAACTTTTCTGAGATCCTGAACACTGTAAAGATAATGAAGCCACTCAGCATTAATGACACAGCCTGACCTTTATCTTTCCTCAAACGTAGCTAATCCCATCAAGATGACCTTTTTCAGCTTCAAATGACTTTTCATTACCTTTTCATTCTTAGGACAACGTCATACTGTATATTACACATTGTCCATTGTCTAATTATCAAAATTGAGTGTCACAGCTAAGGGTTAAGATATACTAGCAGTAAGATAGTAAATAACAGTGACTCAGGCAATATATACAAACATTACTCTCCCCTGATGGTAATTTAATCTTCAGTGTCCATAAATATGGAATTGCATTACACAAGAAAAATATGGCATGTCCATACCTGCTGCAGATAATCAAAGACAGTCCAACCAGCATCCAGGTTTTGATTAGGTATTCCATCAAGCTTGCTGAAAACAGAACAAAGTAGTCAAGTCCATTTATATTTAATCCCAATCAAAGCAGTTGGATCCTGCTTTCTGATAGATGGTAGTTTATTTTTGAAAAACAAATCTCACATGATTGTTAGTGTCAGCTTCATTCCTACCTGCTGGTTGGTTTTGGCATTCACTACTGTTTTACAGTTTCTGATTATTAGACATTTGGAGTGTGAAAAACATAACATACCCACATGTGAGGGTAAGAGTGCCCTCTTTCACTCCAGTAGCAGACACACTACACATCTGGATCTCATCCCCCTGTAAGGGAAGGCCAATCATCACATACCTAAGCAAACACTCTTGACTTTCTTAGGATTCAGCAATGGAGAGGTTCAAGTCCTAATTATTGCACCCATTTTGTCAGAAGAGCAAAGATTTCCATAGGTATGATCCAAGCTCTGACATTACATAGAGATTCTGGACCCTGGAAGTCAAGCAAGCATATTTTGAAAGAAATTTGGCTCCCTGAAGAAATCCTGACACTGTGCAGAGTATCTTGAAAATAAAAGGGAAAATATTTAAGGGAATAAGATGGCCACATCATTTAGCCCATAGCCTGGTGCCAGTCATGGTTCATATCACAGTATATTGCTTTCTTAAAACCTTACAAAATCTGTCTCTACACTTTGCTTTAGTCATCACCCTACTCATCTTCATCAGAGCCACATGTTTGGCTCAAATGTCTTGAAGAACTCTTTATTCATTACTGGGTCGATTTCTGAATATCCCAGAAACATCACGGGTTGTGGCTGGGGCTGTTTGTGCATGTGTGTCTGTATCTAAATGCTTTTAACAGAATTTCCCAACTTTTTCTTCACTTGCTTTTCAACCTTTTTCACCTATGGTGCACTAAATTCATTCTCCAAAATGGAAACATAGAAAGTAAAGTGCGGAAAATTGAGAGCAGATTTCCTTTTTGCATTTTAGGTTTGGCTGTGAAGCATATAAGCTTCCTGTAATGCCTCATCGCCAGCCAATACAAACTAAATGCTTTTGCATTTCACGTGAATTGCTAAAAACAACAGAAAACACACATTAAAACCATACAGAATAGAGACATCTTTTCATTTGTAAATAAAATAAAGTGTATTGGTGAGGTCAAAACAAAAGGTGCACCTTCAATTGTAGGCACCACAATAAACAGGCCTATTTATTGCTATGAGGCACTGGTTTTATCCTAATTAATGTTCAGAATCTATGTGGTTGATTCCTAAATCTGCAAACTGTATCATGGCATTAGCAGCACATAGCTGCCACTAAGAACACAGCTCAGGTCCTTATCTTATGTAATGTTAAATTACAGTTTGAGGCAACATAGGTGAGTCAGATTAAAAATATTGAGTGTGATATTTTTGACTGCAGTGCAGCTATTAGCATCTAGTGATCTGGCCAGTGCCCTTGATTTTAATAATGTGGGTGAATTTGCATGTGTTTTGCATCTACTTTCTTATGTAGTGGTACAATTTGATGTTTAACAAGGCATTACTATCCAAAATGAGAGGGCTTCTGTGCTCTTAACCTGTGCAGCAGTCGAAAAGCAAGAATGTCACTCTGTAGGGGAAGCCGCACTTTTAAGCGTGTTGATGTTGTGGAACACGCTAACAGGTAATTTTTTTCTCTACCCGCAAACGCTAAAGATGTGTAGTGTCAGTTCACTGCATCAATGTGAGGGTGTTGTAAAATAAAACCAGGGGATGTACCTCTTTAATCCCAGCTACAGCCCTGCATGATAAGCAGAAGTCAGTAAAACACTGTAACTCCCAACACAATATTTATCAGTCTGCCTGACAAAGATGGATTCAAAGGGGGAAAACCATGCAGACACCTAAATAGGGGTAAATAGCACCAAGCCACTGTGATGATGGTTGCAGTCTCCTGTATTCTGTGTAAGTTGTCAGCGACAGTATAGCAGATACACTCACCTGCTCTACCGCTAAGAACTGAATGCACGTATGGTGTTTGTGGCATTGAGACGTGTTTCTTCTCACAGATCTGTGGTGACAGGCAGCTTTTCTGTCAGACACACACAATGCAGCAGCAGCTCCTGGATTAGTCTCCTGATTGGAGTGGCAGCAGGTGTGCTGATCAGGGGTGAGTGGTGTTGATGTCCGTGGTGACAAGCAGCCGACCTGCCTGGAACAATCACGCTATCTGATAGAACTTGTGACAGCTGATACAACAGTAGATTTTATGAAAACAAAATCAAATCAAATCTCTGGCTCCTCCTGGAAGAAGCTGTGGTGCAGCATGATTGTGTGTTTACAGTATATTAGCCTTGAGGGCTGATTACCTATCTGTGCTTTCAAATCAATGTATATCCCATGTACCATGTCTATGTAATTTAAAAAACAAAATTTGTAAAATACATCTCTGTGTGAAAAAGTTTCACACCACCCCTAAATGTCTATGGGTCTCCTCTCTTCATTAGCATCTCTTATTGGCCCACCCAGCCAGCAGTAATCAGTAAAGATCAGTCAAGGCAGGAAGAGTGAGGGATGAAGGGAAGAGGCAATGGGTAAACTTCCTGTGGAATGTGCCTTGATTCTCAAGCAATGGGTGGAGGATGTCTCACGGACAGAAGAGGGGAGCATTTTACCCTGTTTCTTTTTTTAAATGATTTCTAGTCACAGTACACTAAGCAAGAATACTTCTCTGTGTTAGTAAACAGAGACAATCATTTCAGATGTTTTTCTTTTTTCGGGAATGAGGAAATGATCTTGTGATGTGCGAAGCCTTGAGTGGATCAAGGTACATTTAACTCATTGCTAACAGAAAGAAAGAGTCACAGGCTGGCTGCCATATCAGATCATTCTTTCTGTTTCAAATGGTGCATTTCATCATGTAGTTACAATATGTTTCAGTGACATATGGCCGCATGGAAGTGGAGCAACAGATATGTGTCAACCAGTACTCAAACTGAGAGGTCAAGAAAAGAAGGAATTTCTTCTCACTGTCCACCAACTATTTAATTTTACAAAATATAATTTTATTAAGGAGAGTTCCTGGTGTTAAAATGTCTGTTTGTGTTGGATTTTGATGTCTGATCAGAGTGGATTACTGAGCAAAACCCAGTGAGAAACTGCCTTGCAAAACCACATTCTCAAGATGACCCTGAGATCACCAACCCAATAGGGAAACTGTCAAAGCAAAGGTCAGTCTTTCAAAGAAGCAACTTTCACATATATTATTACAAGTATTTAAATCTCTACATCCATAACAACTTCACTATAACATATCAACTGACTACAGCCTAATACCACAGTCATTAATAACAGATGTGTGTGTGTGTGTGTGCTGCTGGAATTTGGACATGCATCATTGGTATCATTTCAACATTCAGTGGCGAAATGATACAATGATGGTTGTGAGTGTTGCAGCAGGTTTTATGTTTTCATTAAATTAACAATCTGGCAGGTCTTTTATACGTGGTTTTCATTGGATTCCTTTCTTTTAGCATTAAATTTTGTGAGTAAAGCCCATCAGCTCAAATGACAATGCAAATGCTGTATTTATTTTTATATGATGACAAAAAATGGAAAAAAAAAAGGAAGGCAGCAGTGCTGATTATAACAGCTACTTACAATAGCCTAAGAGTTCAGATGTGGTTATGTGCCTTTTGACACCACATTCTGTAGATGAAAATAAAACTGCTTGCACCCCAGAGTGACTGAAACAGATATCTTTACCACGTTCATCATACCTACTGGCACAACAGACTGCATTCATCAAATGTACTGCAGTCCCATGGTGGATTGTAGTACCACACTAATGAGTAGTCTGTGGAGTCCTTGGGCCTGACCTCAAACTCCCCTGAGGATAGTGAGTAGCAGTAACAGCAGGGAAATGGATACGATGGCACTGACACACCATGGAGATGATTTCATTATTTCCATATGTGATACAAATGGTTTGGACAATCTTCTGTCACAAAAGAGTCAGCTTTCTGCATAATGATGGTTTAGGTATTGGATTTTGTCACGATGAAAAACAGCCTATGTTTAAAAAAACAAACAGTTTTTGTTGAATCAAAGATAATAAAACATTTAATAACAATGATTTAATGAGAATAAAAAACCTGTACTTTTTGAGGTTTGTAGTTATCTCAAGGAAGATTCAACAAAATCTTAAAATAACTAATGGCTCATTTTCTACATAAATATACACATGTACATTTATTTATATAATTGTAACATAAAAGTGGGTCCCCCCTAAGACCAGAAAAAGCATTACTTTGGCCATAACAATTTATTATGGTTTTATTTATTAATAAAAAAGGTTCCTCTGGCATAAATTCTGTCATAGTTTTGAAGTTTTCCTTTAATGTAGGATGAAATTGGAGAGATTTCTTTTAGCAGCAAACAGTGGTGACAAACAATATGGCAACCCCAACTTTCATCAACAGGAAATCCATTAAAATCCTCACGGAGGTGCGAGTTCCATAAAAGGAAAGAAACCATCTCTGAGCCAAAATTAGAGTGAACATTTGCTTTGGCTTGTGAGATGAAAAGCAACGTGAGAGAAGGACCATACAAATCTCTTGTTTCTGAGCAACAGGCCACAGTGAATCATTTTGTTTTTATTTTGCAACAGTGGTGACATGGACTTTCATCTTGGTATAATTACTTTCTGTAATTCTACAGCCAAAATTACTTTGAGAAGTCACAGCCCTCCAACACATTGAGTATTTACAGCCATCATTTCTATCAGAAATGCCTAAGTCATTATCTCTATGTGAAGTGCAGTATAAAACATCACATTAATGACTATGTATTATACAGATTCTGTTTGGGGACAATCTGTGCAGGACCTACTTCTAGCAATAGAAAGCAATAAATCGTAAGTTGATTTCCCCCTGGTGTCTGATTGCAGTAGAGATCGCAAACCCAGGCCGCTTCATGTTAGTGGATGGGAAATGAGCTACACTAAAAATAGTACAAAGTACAAATCAAAATAATGTTCCCAAGGGTGATTTCCATAACATCATCACACCAATTTGTAAGTGATAATTTTAAATATGTTTTTAATGAGTTATATGATAATATAAAAACAGGTGATTGGTGGCACCACTTTTGGCCCCTACTGTAAAGAATCTGGTTGCAAAATTCATCAAAAATCAACATATATGCCAACATTTGCATTATTCTGCCTT
The DNA here is from genome assembly GCF_900324485.2 of Mastacembelus armatus. Taxonomy (NCBI): domain Eukaryota; kingdom Metazoa; phylum Chordata; class Actinopteri; order Synbranchiformes; family Mastacembelidae; genus Mastacembelus; species Mastacembelus armatus. Next base: position 9,122,150 of record NC_046641.1, on the reverse strand, counting down.
CACTTTTGCATAGGAGCATAAAGTGATGACCTGTTGTCCATTTTTATATATAGTCTGTGCTTTCAACCACTAGCCTAATGTAGGAATGTTGATCCCAGAAAGGATGCCCAACCTCACAATAAAGCTGATGCATTTACACATCTGCCATTTGTGAATTAAGGTTCACCAGTGAAGTTAGTCAAGTCGGCTAAGAACACAACATAGAAATATGATAATTTTGGAGTTATTGGTATTTGCACCTCTACCTCTTTTGGTTGATCCTAGTCAAGAAATCCAACCCATATCAGAGTCAAGCTGATATGTTCTGGTCTCTCCATCCATTAAACTGACTCTAAAGCCATCCCATATGTTCATTTCAATGTAAATGATACATATATATTGTACCTGCACTAGTAGAGGTCATAAAAGTAAAGGTCATGAGGTCTCTGTAAGTCCATCACCGCGCACCTTCATTGCGTACGTGCAGATCAGAGTCTCACCAAGTGGAGGCTCACTCAAAGCCTACTTCATGCTTGGCTGAGGGAAAAGGTTGACAAACATAAAACAAATGACCAGTCACTGTAAAATGAGATGGATGGTGTGAACTGAAGCAGGCATTAAGGGGGTTGTCATACGCATCAGCAATGTTTCCTGAGTCTGACATCTCATCTCTGGTCTCCAAAATAACACGCAGGTTTCTGGCAGGCAAAACCATCCAGATTGAAATAACAAACTGAGCAGCAGTAGGAGGATAATGCTTTCTCCTGCCTCAAGCCTGATTTCAGAAACCCTTTATGTGCCATTTCATTGTAGGCTAAAATGCCACGATGCTACATGATGTAAAAGGCCATCACGTAACTTTCAATTTTAATATTTCAAAGGGCTGTTTTGCTACTGTTACCTTTGAATTCACTACCTTTATATTTAAAATGATCAACTTTACTAACCTTGGTCTAATTGTGTTCCTAGATAGCAACAACTTGTGAAATCAACTTTGAATTCAGGACTAAGCCTCATGTTTAGACACAAATGAATTAGTTTTCAACAAATGTTATTTTAGTAAAAAATAATATCAAAATAATTAATTATGATTAATTAAGTTTTATTTTCTCAGAATATCAATTCAGCCTTCCACAAGGCTGTACAAGGACATAAACCTCAGCTGGATAAGAGGTGTTGCAGTTGTATACATTAGAATAATAGAACTAATGACCTGTCCAAGGTGTTTTCCCCACCACATGGTTTGCCAAATTAACTATTTTGGTTTGTTACATATTGTAAACCTAATTTGCATAGTTGTGGCCATTATTCCATTCAGGAACAGTAAGATTGCACACATCAAGAACAAAGAACACAAGATGATCAGGCAAGTTTTAAATAAAGCTCCATCTTAGCCACAATTATTTAGAAAGGAAAGTGAAGGTCCTTGTAATAACAAAACTGTATGTCACAACCATCCATGACAGTCAACAGACTATTTCCTGGTACAACTCAAATCTACCAGTCTTGGCATGGTTCTGCATATATGTACAGTTTGCCTGTACAGGATTATTTCAGACATTTCTGATTTTACCTTCAACTAAAGTGGTTTAGATTATCTGGTAAACCTGTTAGTTTGTTTGCAACCTGTCTATTCAGGTGTCTGGTCTGGTCTGTCTTTGTCATAAGGGCGCTGAGTAATTGCTTAGATGGCCACAATATTTTTAGAAACAATCATGGCAAAAACATTGAAATAGGACCTATAAACTGAAATGATCCTCTCCCATCAAAGCTGTATATTTTCCTTGTATTAAACCAAATTTATGTAAATTTCTTTTAAATTGCTCTTGAACTAGAACATACTGTGTTATCATAGTGTCAGCGTTGGCTGTAGACTCAGACTAAATATAGATGTTTTAATTAGTGGCAGCGCAGAGAAGTGATGACCTGTCTGCGGGTTTATGCGGCCACTGAGGCAATTGACTGTTCAAATAACAGTAACTGAGAGTGTGCTCTTGTGGGTATTGTGGGAAACCAGTTACCTCAATGTTTGGCTCTGTAGTGTGAATCAATGTGAACCAGTGTTTGCCTCCATGATTTTAAGCCATTTTCATCAGCAGGGCAGATAAGATTGATCCAGAGGAAATATGGAAGAATACTCTCTGGCTTTCGTAAAAAGGGGTTGGAAATAACTGGAGGGCTTTTTTCTACCTCTGTTGATCCAATTCAATAAATCATTGTCTCTAACTATTAACTACCGTTTGAAAGAGCAGTGTGTTTGTTTCCTTGAGAAATCAACAGATGTCGTCAAACTGAACCACAGAGAAGCAATTTCCTTGTGTTTTTCCTTGCCTGTGGTGGGTTATAAATCACAGTATCAAATGGGTGGGTAAAGTGGTGACAATGTGAAATAACCACTCTTCCAATAGATCATTAGTTGTAGGCAGTATCAAGCTGCGATATGATTAATGAAGTATTATATTGGGCTGCGTTCCCTGTACCTATTAAAATCACCACAGAAGTGGAAGCTCCAGAAAGTTCATTTCACCTCAGAAAACATAATTAATTTCAGCCCAGTGTATCTGCTGTCCTCTGACCTGACTGCTCAGTACAACATGTCATCACATAATTAATGCTGCCCACCAACCTAAAACCCCAAACTGACTGCCTTCAGTTGCTTACAGCCACATTAAGTACATGATCAGCGTTACTTTATCCAAGCTACACTCCACCAACAACTGCACCTACACAGGACAAGTCAGGGTCCTCATAGTGCCATTTCCCAAGCTAATCAAGAATCTTTAATGTGTCCTGTAATCATACCAGTTACCATGAGGGAGGAGAATGGGGCTGAGCTGAACTGTGGCAGACTGCCAATATGTCGCTGCTGATAACAGCGCTGTATTGTGATGTAATGCCAAGGAGCCCTCAGCTTCTCCAAAGATTGGATCATACTTGAATAACCTGCCATTAAAGGTGCAATATACTGTGGCTGATGTATTACTTTCACACATGTAACATATATCTTAAATGGATCCTTATGATATCCTTATCATATACCATTATAAAAATAGGATTTTTGTTTAACTTTGGAGCTAAAAATAAGATATGAACTGTGGTGTGAAATAGATAGATAGCCTGCAAATGTATGTAATGGCTTAAGAGTCATGACTGATATTATGTAACTGAAACAAAGATTATCCATGACAACACAGCTGCTTGCAGCTACAGTTGTGCAAGCCTGTCATCAATTCTCCTATTATAGCACTGGCTGAAAATCCTAGATATATTTTTTCTCAGAGCTTTTCCTGTCCATTTCTTCAAATAAGGTACGGGTATCATGAAGCAGTGCATTCCTATTAAGAACTCAGTGTGAACCAAAGGACACAAAATGAATGTCAAATATGTGCATAATAAGGAAGATCCTGATTTCCTGATTGTGAGTTAATAAGGAAAGATTCATTAAGAAACTGGCCACTATGCAGATTGATAGATAGAAAATAATCATGAGAGACTGGTTCATGAACTTTATATCCTACAGTCTAATACATTATTGATTATTTACTCCCAGATTCAGTTATTTAGGAAGCAATTATTTACCAGTTACTAGATATGAGTGTCTGTATAGAGTGATATGTTGTTGCAATTGTTGTACTGCCAAATTAGCAAATAAAAAGTCTGTTTTATTTTAAATATACTGAAACAGCCTGTCTTTGTCTGTAACTCTCATCTCACAACCAGTAATGCTCAAGTAAAATGATATATCTTATTTGTATATTCTGCACTATCCTGAAATGTAAACATTTTTGCTGTTTAATACCACATATGTGCTTTTGCAAACAGTGCATACTGGTTTAGGCCTTGTAATCAACTGTATTTAGTAACTGTCTCTCTGTCTGCAGTGCCCGTAGTGTGGAATAAAACGTGAACTTCAGCTGTGGCTGCATTGTGGCAGACTCAGGGGATGGCTGTGTGGAGACCAGCATGAGGGCCTGAGAACAAGACTGGAATGTCAATGTACCCCTTCACAAGAAACTGAAAACTGCACTGCTGGGCCTAAAATAAATCTGAGGCATTATAAACAAATATATAGGTTTGTGCAACATCTCTTGTTTTCTTATTTAGAACATATACCTTGGGTCCTGAGGGAACGGGTCTTTGAAGAATATAATTCCAGTGACGATTCCCATTGGTCTGAGCACAGTTCCCACAAACTCCCATTGGCCATGGCTTGCTGTGGCTATGTGTGTGTGGTGTGAGATTAATCATCCTGGTATAAAGAGACCCAGATATTTCCAAGTTCACAATGGTCTCATGTACCCCCACCCTTCACTCCCACCATCCCCACCCCAAGTCCTTATTTCCCATTGTCTCCTCCAGTAAAAACAACCTGTGTTATCTCCCGAATTGCTGATAATGCTAGTCACATTAAGTGCAACACTGTTTGTTCAGCCATTATGGACTAAAATCACCAGAAAGGCCTCTGTACTTTGCTGCCACTATCGGAGTGAAACCTAAGTCTAAAAACAGACTGTGAGGCTGCTCCTTGTGCTGGAAATACAGCTACTTAGTCACACACAAGCAAGTTTCATCATTTTCTTGAAGTTACATAATTTATGTGCTGATAAGCATACAGCACTGTAGCACGTCATGATGTCCAACCAGCTTACAGTTGAAATAATGATGAGTCATTTCTTTTTTCAAGCCGCAAAACAAACAGGCTGCAGGTGGATGTAAGGTTTAGGCCAGAAGGTGAAAGGTGAAGTTTAGATTTATCTGATCTGGAACAAAAGCCCGAAAGAATCTGATCATCTGATGTAATGTGTCTAGATTTACAAACGGCGCCTGACTGAAGCGGCATACCATCCCACAGACCTAGGTCACTCCCTAAAGCCCAGGAGAGACAATGCAGCGCAGGGAGAGGGTCTTGATCTCAGACCACACACACTAACATCTACAGCTGTTTTTTTTTTTGTTGTTTTTTTTACACCAGATAGATCTGCCGCCTGATCAAAGACTTGCTATTTCTGCCCCATCAGACATGAATGTCAGAATGTCCACTTTTACTGCAGCTATATTAATAAATGGGTTCCTATAATGTATATGTCATGATGACCTCTGAGCCTGTTCAGTTTTGAGGAGTTGCTGAACTGATTGACACCTCATTATCGACCTCCTGACCATATTTTTTTCCGTATAATGTGGCTTTCATGCACAGCAAAACATGTTGTTTTTGTTCTGGAGTTGTGGTGCTGTTGTTTAGAAGGATTTGAGTTGCTATCCTGCCATCTGGGCTCTACCTGCTTTAGGAACCACAGATGGAGGTCATGTTTACACAGCACACACGGCTACGGCATTCATTCAACACGCCGACATGCAGCGCTGGAAATTTCCTTTGTACTGTGATCACATTGAAGGTTAAAAAAAGCTCAGTGAGGAAACTTGATTCACTGCGGTTCTGGAAATTGTCAATGACAAGAGAGTTTGCACCTGTTATGAATTAACATGTAGTTTCATACACTATATTCATACAAAACTATAATGATGACAATTATGTAGCAGCATTTTTGAAACACTACATACTTGTTTCAATCTACTGTATCATAAAGTCTATATTTTATTTTAAGGAATTATTATATTTCTTCATGTTTTTCAGAGCACATGTAGAACAGCTCATTGTCCTGCTTTGGCGATATCTGATATATTATGGCGACAGTGCAATCTACAGTGAGATCAAATGTGTCCCATACCTGTCGAAGAATGTGAAAAACACAATTGTCATCAGGTAGTGAGCTGCTCTGTGAACAAAGTGAAGTCACAGCTTTGATTAGTTTTGAGTTGGCATTTCATATACTGTGGTTCTGCAGAGCTACAGTACTATAGACAGAAGCCATGCTATTTGAGAGCCAAATTAACTAACAATTGCAAGCAATACAAAAACTGTACTGTATATAACACGCAACCTACCTCTCAAGCATCAAACTGTCTTTGGCCTAAGCCTGGACCTGCCCTCCTAGCATCAGGGATCCATCATAGCAGGGGGAGGATAGGGGAATGCTGGAGACAACCAAACAGGCAACAACCCAGGAAACTCCAACTCAAGAAGGAAGCATGATTTCACTCTCAGATAAACAAGGAATTCAATTAGAAGACACAGTGAGACATCTGCAAAGAGTGAGCGAGGAAACAGAAAAGTCAGACAAGACATGAAAGAAAATAAATAATGCATATGTTTAACTGCTATGTAAAATGTACTTCAACTGTTTTTAGAGAACAACAGTTCTGACTTTATGGCTATAAATTATTAATTGACTTGCAGATTCAACACAAGGAAAGACCAAAATAGACAGACACAACACTAATGCAATCCAATCCAATTTGGAGACAAGAAAGCAGAATTCTCGGTTTCCCATGCATGGCTCACTGTGGATGTCTGCATAAACTGTGTCCATTAGAGAAAAGTGGGTGTTTCAAAAATGCATAAGAAGTCTCTGAAGCATATTTAACAAAATTTTTATTTGTGGTGTTAACTCCAGCTGAACCGATCCCTTCCAGTGCACTCTCAAAAAAACACTAGCACACAGTCTATTAAGTCTAAATGGGTAATGACAATAGGCAGGGTAATCAGATATCTTCATTTGATTTAAACTACAGACTCCTGGCAGAATGTAATACCCCTGTCTCTGGGTGGGAATGACTTCTGTGTAAAATCGCACAATTTCAAAAGTACTCAGCATTACTGAGCTTTACCCTCCTCTGTGTGTCCACATTTATAGTTCCTCACTTGGAAAACAATCATTTCAACACAGCATGGAAAAATGGTCTATAAACAAATATTTGTTTTCACTTTAGCTGCTTGCATCCTTCATTTTGCAGCCCCCACAGACCTGTCTCACTTGGCACACTGTGGGGAAACCATCATTAGAACATGGTTTGTGCAATTAGCTTTTTGCACATTAGACAAGCACACATACAAAAACATGCAAGAATTTGTACAAACACACACACACATGCAATACACCTAAAATAATGGATAAAACTTCTGCGCACGGATGCACACGTGATCATGGTCTGCTGCTCAGTTTAATCTTTGACCACAAGGCAGAATGATAGATGAACATGCATGCTCAGGGCTCACAGACAGGAATTATGAAAATCAAGACAGCTACAAAAAACCCTGCATGATAATCTGTTATTATAATCTTATTGTCGATTTAATTCAAACTGTCAAATCTGCTTCAGCTCTGGGCAACTGTTTAAATGCGTTTCACATTTCTTTAGTAACACTAATTAGGTTTATTGAACCTGGTCCCTCATGGCATGCAACCAAAACAACAACAGTAAAAATGGAAAACAGGACATAGCTCAAATCACAGGAAGAGGAAACTACTAGAAATGTAAACATGGAAAAAACAGAATTCATTTCTTACTTCAGTCCAATATGTGCACAACAAGAGCAATAGATCATATGATTAAGTTGCCTGAGCTGAGTGTAAGATACATATAAGGAGAAGGGAATTCAGGGCTATATGCTTACATGTATTTTGGGGGTCACTGATGCTCCTCAATAAAAGTCAAACATTTAGGGCCATAGTTATTCTTTTTTTAAGAAATAACATTAATGCGTCTTTTTTTTAATCCTGAGTAAACTGACTTAAAATGATTAAATAAGTTGAATAAGATGATTTGGACCTTGATGCATTGCTCCTCAGTTTCGAATTCATCGTAGGCCTTAGATACGGCTGTAAGGATAAACAGGGTTGGGGTTTCATAGCATCTCCATTGAATCCAGAAAATACGTTACACATGGACTTAGTTAGTTAGACAGAGGTGATGGGACCTAGCATTTTGTTTTAACTAGTGAAAGTGAGAATCACTGCTACCTAAATGTTATGTTCACTGACCTTTGTCAATAACAGTGCTAGGATTAGTGATACACATATTTAGTACTTTATCAATCTGACTACTCTGATTTATGCTCTTTCTGTCTCACACATTATTGATACTTTTTATTACTGAAAACAATGTAAAGTAGGAATAAAATAAACTAAAACAGGATTCAGAGAAAATAAGTTTAAATAAAATATTATTACCTGAATAGTAACAGCAATATCTACAAGACCAAAGTCACTGTAAGTAATAAGCTCAATCTATATTTATAAAAGTTAATAGTTCTGGCAGTAAACAAAGAAAGACGTTTTAAAAGACTGAAGAACTTGAATCCTTGAACTTGAGTCCTACTGCTGATGCAGACTCACTGCCTTTCTATGGTTGTGTGGACAAATTACCACATGATAATGTAGTGGTGAGAACAATTTTGGGATTGTAAGAACAAGGATGTCAGGGTCAAGCTATGGACTGGGTTTATGCCTTTAGGTGTGATGGTTAAAGTTAGGGTGAAGGGCTAAGGAATGCATTATGACAGTGAATGTCCTCGCAATAAAAGACAAATGTGTCTGTGTCTGTGTGTGCGGAGGAGCTTTACTCTCTGCCAAACAGAAACCCAGATCATTTTTGACATTCATGTCACTGTAATTTTAGTGACAGCAAAATACGACAGAGTACTGCAATTGCCTTCATATCTCCGTAAATAACTTCCCATTGGCTATTAGGTGCCCCTTTGGCTTGATTCTCCTATTTTTGTGCTATTAAATTATGTGTATGAGGAGAAAATTCTTCTACTAAGTCCAGGTCAAATCTTCCAATAACAGGCTGCAGCAGCAAAGGAAAATGAATATTTCAGGAGGACAGGAAAATATATTCACACAAGATTAAAGTAGAGGGTGAAAGCTTTTCATCAGTTAGAGAAAAAACTGGTAAAGTGCATAAAAGACTCCATAATACTCTGCATGACAATATAACATGGGCCAAAAACATCAACAAGCACCCACATCCTCACAGAGAGCAGCTTTTAAGTCATTTGGTACAAATAAGGTCTGAATATATCAAGGCAGCCAATGTGTTTCATAAGCATATTAGAGGTCAGAAGGCCAAATCCTTGAAGTAGTTATTATCATATTTTTATATTAATAATGGATCAGGTGACTGTATGTAGGCTGTGAAAGGGGCAACACATATCGAACCCACAGAAATCCCATTGGTGTTAGAGTGTTTTTGCTCCTTTAAGTGCTTTGTTTTGATTTGGAAACTTTACTGTTTTGGTTCATGCTGTCATCTAAATGCTCTCAGATGCAGGTGTTTTCAGACCCACATGCTGTGAACTACCTGCCCAGCACCAAATGACAGAAACACAAAGTAAGTAGCCAGACAGTAAGTTAATGTTGCAAACAAGTTTACAGTAACAACAGAGAAGGCCTTTATATGCCAAACCTGCTTGTTTGTCCCAAAGTGACCAAAAAAACAGGGGTTTAAGGTGTTAATGTTGATCATTTGAGCTTGTTCTATTTTTTTTATTTTATTACAGAAAATGTAGAATTATTTCAGCTTCACATTCACCAAAATATTTTAATGTGGGGAAATGCTGTTGAAGGCTTCAGTGACCAAGAGTTATTGAACCATGTGGGAGAAGCGCAGAGATGTGGACAGGTTTCTATGCGGGGTCAAAAAAACAACACAAAATGAATGAGAGGGAGGGTTCGGAGGAGTGGAGTGACTTGCTTTTTAGTCTCATGCAAGTGTTACCTTGATATTCACAACTTGTGCATTGTGGCTCTTAAACCAGCAGGAGAATTTATTATTTTGTTATTTCAAAACTGTTCTGTTTTTTAGCAGCTGAGTCAATATTATACCTGGTGCCATACTATTTACAGGTCAAGCCTGCAAATCTCATAGCAGTAAGAAAAACAATCTCATTCAGTGTCAAGTTCACATCTATGAGCACAAATCGCCCCGGGTTGTTATTCGTAAGAACAAAAAGTGCTGCTTTGTACAGATTTGAATGATCAGATTTTTATCTCACCCAGTATTATACATTAATATTTCATCTGTTTCTCAACAGTCACATGGTGGAGCATTGAGTAGTCCTGCCCACCTGATCACACTCATTTGCCTGCTGCTGATAAGCTGGTAATTACAGGAGTAATCAAAGTCTTAGTGACATGTAATTCCATTAGAAATCTGTCCTACTGTCGTAAACTGTAATCAACACTGTGTAATCTTGGTTTTATTTCCCACTTCTGTACCCTTTGGCAGACCTTGCCGACTGCTTACGTCAAATCAGTTTGACCAAATAGAAAGAGGGTGACAAAATGCGCTGCACCAACACTTACAAATGAATGCAGGAGATTGAGAAAGAGAAAATATGTATATCTGCGTGGATAAAATACATAACCTGCTACACTTTCTGGTTGCGGTACCTAATGGTGCGAGTGCTGGTCTATGTAGTGCAGAAAGCACAGGTTGAGGACTTTATGGCAGTTTTTCTAAAAAAGGCACCATTTACTGCCTATTATTCTTCCTCAGTAGCAAGGCAGTGTGTCCGATTACTTCACCATAACAAAGCAGGTTTCTCCAGCCATGTTGTTTTTTTTTCCACATAATGAGGATTGGTTTCCCCTTGAGCAATGAGATGTCCTGTTTGCATTTTTGGGCTGGTACTTGACTGGCCTTGCCTCGAAGGAAGAGCCAAACACAGGCACAGACTGCTCTATTTTAAAAGTCAGAGGAACAGGTCTAAGCTCATCCTGTACCTACATTTACCATTAGCAATGCGAGCAATGTTCCAAAGCAAAAGGAAGCCGGTTGAAGAGATGCTATCGCAGGGTGCACTCTCATGTTTTCATGCCATTCGTGTGCCTCAGCTGTCTCAATCTGAAGCCTAAAACCTCTCCTACCTATCTTTTCCCTCAAGCTTATCCTTCTTCCACCCACACATTCTGACATTCACTTCTACCCTCTTGCTTGTTCTGTCTGCCCAGCACAACTGAAGCATAAACTGGTCAGTCAAGATTCTTATGGGCTACAGTCAAACAGACCATGTTGCATTAGACAGCAGCATTGAGGTGTGTCTCTCTAATCATAGTCTGACTGGCACTGAAGAGGTGAGCATGTCATGGGACTTGCGTGCAGTGCAGGAATTTTGGAACAAAGGAAGACAGATGCCGCCTTCCCCCCACTGGCATCTTGTCCCTTTATCACTAAAACCCCTTGAGATCACCATTAGAGATACTGCCATGAAGCTTTCCCAAAATAATAACACAGATGATGATGACACTGAATGAAGCTTTGCCCTGAAAAAACAAAATAAAATAAGATCATTATACTGCACCATGTTCTTCGTCTCAGTGAGGGATCATTCAGTAGTAGATTACACAACCCAGTTCCCTTTCCTCTGCATTTCCTTTTCTCAGCTTTATCTTCAATCAGCATGTTAAGCCTTATTACAATATGCTTTACATGGCGCCAGGGGCCGAGCCTTCTAACAAGGTCTTAAGGGTGCAGTCATCCTAAGCACCAAGCACACTAAGCACACACTAAGCTTTACCCCTCACTCACTTTAATGACAAAAATGAATAAAACAACTATCTTCAGAAGCAAAAAGTTTTCTAACATTCAGGCAAAATGAATGTGGTTACTTTTAAAGCCAGATGGGCATAATGACATATAAACGGAGAAGACACACCGTATGCCAGCTCTGATGGTGGCATTATGATGCTGTTCAAGAAAATACTATGGAGGAATGATCATTTAAGAAAGGGCTTCAAACCAGACTGAAGAAGCACAAAAGTTTAACATGCCTATGAGTGATTGTTCGTTCATCAGACACTCATGGTGCTGCACATCAACAGCTGCAGGAAAAGTAGTCTGATCATGGTGCGTGTTTGGTAACAACAGTTAATTATCTTAAATGTAAATTTAAATGTATATTAACCTTGAAATATGTGATTTATTTAGCCACTCTGGAGAATTAGAGAAAGAATCTAAATGCAAAACTGGCATAAAATCAAGTTTTTAATTATCATTAACAATAAACTGCTCCACAAAGATGACAGGAACTACAGAGTCTGGTGCTAAGTCTCTTTGGGTCTGTCACTATGAGAGGGCCCTTTCAAATATAGTCAAGCAAAAGCTATTGTTTACAGATCCTCATCTGAAAAATTCCTCACCTTTTCAAAGACCAGGTACATTTACAATGTGTCGTGTAAGGAACAAAAATGAAAAAAAAAAAAAAGCTTTTCCCCCACATATATTATTGGAAAATAGGACTATGCCTTAGGCAAGTGATAACTTGTAGCTAAAAGCAATAGAGCAACAATGCTGGGCAGTCAGTGCTAGTTGAATGAAACCTTACAACCTTTTAACATCTCATCATTCATGTAGACACAAAGGAAACATGCAAAGGGTAGATCTTATTTAGAAGACACTGTAAACACTGTATTCAAATTGAATTGTGTTGACAGGCAAGTTAAATATTGTTTTTTCTTTATTGTAGAATAGTGCACTACGTTAAGAAAATAGGATACTTGAAATTTAAGGCTATAACAGAAAGATGGGAAAATACTTAACACTAAAGACAAACAAACTCAGCATTTTTGTCAGCTCTGAACCCCATCTGAACAGTGCACAACTATTCCTTGAACCTGAGTGTAGAGTCATGTCAATAGGTTTTCAACATTGCTGATAATAACAGGCATTTGCAGTAAGCTTGTGTTGTTTGATGGGGCGGTGATAGGCAGAGGGTAAGAGCAATTAGAGTAGAAAAGAAAATGCCTTAAAAGGATATGTTAGGGGTCTGCAATTAAAAAAGTGAACACATTATGACCATTATGAGGGAATGCCTTAAATTCCTGACCTGTGATCTATATGCTGCACTCTCCATTTCTTATAAGCCTAATAATTTTCTATTATTTGATGGCCTGGTATCAAATTGCTGCCTGAAACAAAATATATGCTTAAAAATATGTGGCATAAAGGCATGGACATAAAGCTCTGTTGGTATTTAAGAATAGTCAGTACAGCAATGTAAATATAAACGTGTCTGTCACTTCTCCAACATGAGAATGTGCTTAAAAACTTGGACACAGAATATAAATACAAGTCAGACTATGTCTGAGAAGTCATTGACATTTGGTCCAAACAGAAGCATAGAATAACAGTCAGTGAAAGAGAAAGAATAACAAATTCGGTTTAAGATTTTATGCTCTTTAAAATAAGGTTTATATAATGTGTTTATACAAATCTGAATTTGTGACACCAGTGCAAACTATGTTTACATTCATTCAGCCATTCATCATCTATACCTTCTTATTCCTAACCAGGGTCACAGGGATCAGCTGGAGACTATCCCAGCTCTCTTTGGGTGAAAGGCAGGGGTACACCCTGGACAGGTCACCAGTCCATCACAGGGCTGTTTACATTCATTTTAAAAGAAAAGAAAAAGATAAAGGGAAGAATATGCATGCGCTCTTAGCATTATCTGAGCTGATATTGAATATCAGTGTACATATTGTTTACAAACAAATCCAGATCCTTTATTACTGCACGGATCAGAATATCAGCAATTAAACCTGATCTATCATGGAGCATCATAGCCTATACCTTTATACCCCTATACCTTTAGCTATTTGAGTCCGTACTGCATGAAAGCTATTATTTGTGTTTGGGTTTGCTGTTCTCAAAATGTGTCTTGCCTCTTCTAATGATGACAGTTGACAGAATATTTTCCATTTTCTGCTCAGTTCTACTTGGAATAAAAACAAACACAGTCTAGTGCATGATAATTAATACAGTTTGTTCTTATGTCAGCTGCATAACTGATCATATTGTGAGTGTGTAGAAAGACAAGGTTCGTAGTGGACTCCAGATGAGATTGAATTTGGCACGTCTACACTGGCAAAATAGAGAGTTGGCAGCAGCATGCGCACACTGCTCAGCTGAACTTGTCATATTTCTCGCACACCCTTGTTTATTATTCTCCCGTACACTGTCACCTGCAACTGGTCAAAAATGTAATGTGATGGTTTACAGGCCACATATTATGTGTGTGTACTTCCATCAGCTTTTCCATTGAATATTTGCAAACCATTTGAAGGTCCTAACTGGATGAATTAGACAAAATGTGCTAAACACTTTGTAAAATTGAGGTCACATCAGCCCTAACTTTTGGACTCGAAGTTAGTCTGAAAAAGTTGATCTAACATTAATTCAGAAAACATTTTAGCACTAAAAGAAGGCTCTGAGAGAGTAAAACTGCTGTTCACAATGGTGAAGAACCTGAAACAGCTCAGCTGTGTGCAAGAATTACTCACCATTAAAAATGTACTCTACAGTTATAACTGTGTAAAATACAGACTGACCCCATCATAACATCTTTAAAACATTCAATTAATTTCATTAGATTTAATATTTCAGTTCAGTTTCAGCTGCATGTTAACAAGCAAATAAACACAAGTGCTTATCTAGTTCATTTTATATACTTTAGAGCTATTTAAAGATTTTTTAAAAACCCATACACATATTGGATTTGCACAGGTTTGTCAGTGGTTGTCACTCTTCACTACCACACCTGATGCTGATCTATGGAGGTTTGTTCTACATTCCCATTCACCCATTATATGTGTGTTGCCACCCTGGGGGTAACATTTGCATACTGAATATAGCTTTTGTGTTTGTAGAATGAATGTAATGCATGCGGGATTGGGTTAGCTCAGTATTTAGGTTAAGTGTTCAGGGTTCAGGCTAAGGTTAGACATTAAGAGATGAATAGAAGTTATTGTAACGTCCCCAATAAGAAAAAAAAAAAAAAAGGAATGTGTGTGTAGTATAGGGATGTGGGTGTAGCTGGGTATGTGGGTGTGTGTTGTGTGAATCTCCACATATTAACTGTAAAAGGAGAACGTCCTGGTTACAGGTCAAATGATTTGTTGCTTCACGAGGTACACAAAATAGCTTAATGAAAAAACACACTTTATAAGAATTATTCACGGAGCTTTTTCAATGACCCTTAAAATGTAATAAATGACTTGCAATAAATTAGGCCACTTAATGTGGGTGGTGTGATGCAAAGTAGCATACAATGGCCTGCCTTGAAACACTGTGGCTAGAGTACTGTTCGCCCAGATGTACATGACAAGCCGGTGGAAACATTTGGTTACTGCAGTATGACCACTGAGGATGCAGACCAGTCAAAAGGGGTTCTGTGAGCCCAAATAAGGGCTGTTTATGTCCCTATTACAAAAAAATCTTAAGTCAGATTGAAGGGCTTCTCATGTCTTATTATACATAGACTTACAGCCAGAGAAAATGGGTGGTACACCTTGTTTATTAAGCAAGGCCCAAATTGCTCACTCAAACTGGGCTGGGCTTTGACATTTGTCTGGAAAATGAGTGTCTATCTCTGCCTCTTTCAGGGTGACTGTACAAACTGTGTACTGGAACAGCACCTCACTGCAGGTGATGTCTGCAGAGTCTCATTTCTCACTAATGTTTAGAAAATTAGAACAGGGCGAGAGTTTGCTGAGCAGAACTGCCGCTGATAAAAAAGGTTTTGTTTGTAACAATTTAAACAGTTTTTAAGTTGTAGTTAAAAACTCACTGGACTGGAATTTTGCAGGCTGCTGCAACATGAAATTTTCCCTTGTGTTTGAGGTTTGTGGTTTAGCAGATTATGAGGATTGGCCACCTACCCACATCTTGCCATCGTGAATACGATGTTCATAATGTTGAATCTGCTTGCACCAGTTTCATGAGCGACTGCTCTGCACTGGTTTCATCATTCAACAACAAATAAGTAGCATGCTACAAAAAGAAAGGTAGTCTCAGATTTCTCAGGGACCTTTTGTCTGTCCAAACATCAGAGATATGGTGTAAAATCAGAGTAAAACTAAACATAAAACGATGTACGTTGAAGTTGTTTTTAAATGTGCCCACTTGCTCGCACTGTTCACTGTTTTCATAGCAAGAGAGAAGCTGAAATCCAGCAGCTGACTGTGGCCTTTCTGCAGAAAGTCATCTCCAAGATGTTCTTACACAATTAAAGACATGCGTGTCAGCTGACATGGAAACTTCAAATTGCCTATAAGTGTGAGGGTGCTGTTTGTCTTTGTGCTCCCCAGCTACCTCCGTCCTCTGTACAAACAGCCCTGCTGTTCTGTCATATTGTTTCAAATGCCTGACAGGAAACAAAATTGGACTCAAGTAAAAAGCAGAAAATATTACTGTATATATACATTACAGTTGCAGGTATAAAAGTTTAGCTTCAAGCATGCTAGTTTTTTTTAAAAAATGCACCTGTATATCACAAAAGATAGATATATATTGCATATAGATATAAAAAGATATGAGAAACAACATTATGAACAAATCAGATTCAGTCAACCTGCGACAGCATCAGCCTAACCCTGTGCAACCACCTGACATCACAGTTACAACTGCGTAAACAAAACATGTCTTTCTTTCTTTCTTTTTCATTTTCCAGCTTCAAGGTATCCATTCTACTGTTTGCTCGCCCATGTTTGCTTTGTGCTATACTCCCTGTTTAATATTTTACACTTATTTCACTTATTTTTTGTCTCACATTCTTTTTAACCCCTTTCTAACCCTAACTCCCCATGAGGCTACTCTTTATCTGACATATTTAGAGGATTTCATCTCATGCAGGATCTCACTTTGACAGCTGTAAAAAATTCAGTGAGATCACAGGTGGTAATGAGTAATTGGCATGATTAATGTCAACTAAACTCCCACTGACTGCAGAGGGCCACCATGTTGACACTAGCTGTAGTCACAGATCCCCACAAGACCAGATGAGAGCTGAACCAGAGCCCTTCTCTGTGACTGTCTGTGTGTATGCCTTGGTCTCTGGCGCCAGCACCCTGCACTCCTGCCTTCCTCACTCTGACACTGATTCACATGATGATCGGATGCAAACCATTTCTTTTATGAAGACATAGAGGCAGTGTCAACCTCTGTCTCTTAGTTATTGCTTGATTTGAAGCAATAATGGTAGACCTTGTGGCTGTATGGATTTTTAATAACATGCTGTAATGGCAATCGTCAACAGTGTTGCAGATTTACAGTCTCAAACCAGCTTGCTCCTACAGCACAAGGTCAAGAAAGGTCACGCTTGTTACTGATTTAGTGTTTACCACAGGGAAACATCAGCATCACTATTATTTATAACATATTGTGAAACTTGCCAAACATGAAACTCCAATTAACTGGCCTGACTATAACATGATTAACAATTCCATTGCATAAAGTGATGTCTTCTCTATATAGTGTATGCACAGACATATGTCAAACATCTCTGTACCAACATATGTTGTGAAGAGTAAATGCATGTACACATTTCTCTAGTCTTCCATACAAGCAAACTATTGACAAAGAAATGACTGTAACTAAATTAAGAAAACAAACTACACATCAACATGATTATCTCTCTGGGATTCCCTGCTGTCCTCACAATACTTTGAATGGTTGAGAAAACAAATAGATGGATGCACTTTCTTGACCCTGATCAGTGCCGCTGACATAAGTATAGACTGTAACCATGTATATATATTCAAATTCATTTTACTAATGTGTTTGCTGGTTATATTCCATCTCACAGTTCATTTGTTGCCTACTTTAACATTTACAGTGTCACTGTTTTTTAAAGACATCTCTCTTTAATCTCTAAAATGTGTTAGTAGTGCGCCCCTAAAGAAGAAACTGAAATCCAATCCACAGAAAAAACAGCTGGAGCTCTGATGGGCCAGCTGCTGCATGCGGGAATCTGTCCTATCAAAGCTCCTAAATAAACAGAAAATGGTACATTTGGAGCTGCAGGCTCCGTGATAATTACCAAAAGGGAATATTAAGAGGAGAGAGAGGATTGCGCAAAAGGTGTTTTTTAGGTATTAGTAAATTTTAGTTCATTATTATAAAGGACATGGGTTTGAGAATGGAAGCATCTGTAGGCATTCAGGGTGGTTATCAGAATGAAATACTTAAGATGGCCCTAAAAATAGCCTGACATGGATTTCAGACATCTCTCCTGAGAGTGTTTGGAAGGACAGAGGCCACTGGTGTCTTAAAACCTCCGTATTCCCGTTATACCATCCCAGAGAACTTCAGCATGTGGTTCCACTCAGAGCATAATGAGTGCGATTTACCCACGACATGATAGTTGCGGAAGGCTGAACAGCTTGGTCTCTAAACCACCCTCCTCTCACCTCAACACATGGTTTCATACTATATCTGCTTGCAGAGGAACAGTTTTTTGGGGTCTAACCCCCAAAGGATGCATACATGTGGAAGAAATGTTCTCAGGTCAAATGTAATTTCCGTTATTCATTTTCTTCACAATCATCCAATACATGTGATGTATATTATCATCCTACTTTTTAAAGACAAAGTGGAGCCATCATTAGCACTGTGGGGTCTGAAGTTTTGTTATGCACTTTGCAGTGACTCCTTCCTCCTTGTTCCAGTCTTGATTAGCTTCTCCAGCTAATGGAGAATTTCCTGCACCAAAAAAAAAAACAAAAAAAAAAACAACCACCAAACAAACTCACAGGAGGTATTCATAAACATCTGATGTAAAGAAAAGTCACAACAATGCAAATTACAGGAAAGCTGTAGTGTGACAAGAATCCCAACTATATAATTTAATCTAGACTTCAATCACAGGTCTTAAACATGTACGATCACGAACATGATGCAGATTGTGCAGTTAGATTAAAAGCGTAGCCTTTATTAAATGGAACAGTTTGACCTCCTTCATATTGTGTGTTTACACTCACACCACTGGCTCCTGTTCTACACTGTTTGACAAGATGATGACATTGAACGTCTCTTTCTTTCCCCCTCTGCTAAAGCAACGGTGGCCACTTCACTAAGCAACATGTTGAAGAGCCACTCAATTAAAAAACCTCCACATCTAGTGTTAAACAAATGACCTGCAATCAGTACTGCTGAATATGAGTGAACTCTGATGTCGACAAAATATACATGCTGAGGGTTTTTGCCATTGGCAAGGAGAAGTGGAGCGACTGTGGACATTTCCAAGCATGTGAGAACTGGCAAAGACCAGATGGATTGTGCTGTGAATTGAAAGTAAGCTTGTAAAGTGCAGATGGCTGCCATGGATCAGTCCTTCACTATATGTTGTTAGTCTTAGCAGAGAAATACCAGAAGTTTTTGAATACAAGTAGATTGGAACATATAATCTTTGAGGTTTCCATGGAGAGCAGGGAAACCTTCCCAGGGAACAGCACATGTGGAGAGGGAGCATGTAATAACCAGGACATCCAAAGCCTCATGACTGCTCTGATGATTTAAAGCCTGCCATTATGAAGTGAGGCAAATTCTGGAGTGCTCAGCACACTGTAAATCGAGTTTTCTTTCGAGGAAATATACAGTTCCTGTCAAATATATCTCGAGTCACAACTCACTTCCCTCACAAAGCAGGGAACAAGTAAAACATTTTAGTGACATACTGCTAAGGTCAAGCACACAGGCCACGCAGATCTGAGGGATTTGCAGGATAAAATACAACATATTGTGTGTTTTACAAATCAGACATCACACATTTGGTCGAGATCATATGTAAGAAAAATCATAAACTATAAATCATCAGCAACAATAATATTAGCCTTATCAAACATCCAGAGTGAATGTAAAATATTTTTCTTGCAAATAACAGTTTATGTAGTATAAATCACTGCATGTACACTGCACTCCTCTTACGACTACAAGGCTCTCTCTGTAATGGTGAGAAAGCTGTCATGGCTGATTCCACTATCAACAACTCAGCTTCTGCCAGCTGCTATGCTTGACTGGACTAGGACCAGGTCCAGATCCACCAATGGCATCTTCTCACGCAACAACAAATGAGCAGCTGTCAAGCTGTCAGCTCCACAGCGGTGACCTTCATCTACAGAAATGCACTTAGATGGGGCCTCTTGGCCATCAAGTTTAAAAAGGCACCAGTGTTTTGCTTTTGACTGCGTTACCCTTTTGTGAATGCACTCACAAGTCCACAACTTCCTGTCAGATGAGTGACAAAGTGACCCAGACTAGAATAAAATCAAATTAAATCTAAATAGGACAAAAAGGAAGGGACACATGATGCATATGATAGAAAAGAAAAGCATACTATGATGAAATATAATTTAATTAAGTATCTATTTGATTCTCAATTAAAACAGGTAAGCACTGATGCAAACACACTTCGACCTACTATAGACATGCAGTAAAAACTCATAAATCAATAAAATTGAATAAAAAAAGAAAGAACCTCTGTCTGTGAAATGTTCATTGTGTCTGACAGGATACATATATTCAAAGAACAAATTGCTTTAAAAAAATCCCTTAAATTAATAATTTGACACTTGTTTGTGTTTTTGCTGAGAGTTAAATATTAACCACTCTCATGTCACTGTGTCCACTAAGAAGCTGGCATCAGCGGCTGGTTAGCCTAGTTTGATTTAGGTAACAAAATCCACTTACCAGCACCTCTGAAGTGTGATCTTGTTTGTTTATTCTGTACAAAAACCAGTTTAAAAACTGGTACTCATATTTTTCAGGTTCAGACAGAGTCAAAGTAGCTGCAGTTTAATGCTTAACAGACAACTAAGAGAATGGTATACACTGCGTTGTTTAACTTAGCCCAACAAGAAAATTAGTGTGTTTGTCAAAATGTAAAGAATTCTTTTGCGCACAAGCTGCTTTGGAAACCTCATAAAGTTCACATGACAGATCTTAGCTTTCGGATCTGTATTTAGATAGCATTATATCTCTAGTGATTCTTGTGAACTGATCTTATGATTCAAGCTCTCATCAAATCCACTGGTGTGACAAAATGACAATAACATGCTGGCGGAACTTGTGTTGCTCTCAAACAGTTGCTTATTTACACATCCAGCAACATTAGCATTCATTTGGGTTTATAATCGCTCTCTTTACTATAAAAAGAGTTTGAATATAAAAAAAGAGAGTGAATTAAAATCAGTGGAACATTCAAGGAAAAAAAATATCAGAAATTCTGCACAACTGCCAACAAATATGTAAATTCTCATGAAAGTAGTCCCTTGATTATCTTTTTATTAAGCAGAAGTAAAATGCAAGGTTGGAATGAATGTAGAGCAATAACAGCTGTAGTTGTAAGGCTGATCAGACCAAAGATGGAACTGCTTGGTGACAGCACAGCTCAGCACCACAGGAGAGGGCTGGATATCTGAAACGAATCGCATAAAAGGCATTTGCCTGATTGTTCTTCTTCAGTGCACTGGCTTGGGTAACAGCAAGATAGCGATCTATTATTTTCTTTTACTGCTTTGAGTCAAAGCGAGGGCACTTATTTCCTGTTCTCTGCAGTCGGGGGTGCCTTGTGCCTTGTGGTCTGAAAAATTGACCACAAACTGCATTACAAATAAACCTTGTAGTAGATTTGTAGTTTGAAAGTGGGGATAATGACCTATAATCACAATTAAACAGCTAAACTTGCAAAAGGGATCCAATAATTTTATGTTTACTGCAAAGTTGGTGTTCAAATGACAAAACAAGTTGCTGAGCCTTGGAAGTGTTTGACAGAATCCAGAAAAATTTGACAATCCAGCACTGGAAAAGCCTGACACATTGGTAACACAGTCAGGTGACAGAAACAGTTAATAGGTTTGTGTGGCTGCTACATTCAACACGTCAGTGACTTTAGGGAATACAGAGCTGATGGTCATCAAGTACTTTTAAACTTATAGGTAATAAGTATGAGTGTAATGATGTAAATTAGTAAATTGATGTAAATTTGCAGTTTCAATGTGATAATTTGATATATTTTGCACACATCTTACACTCTTTAAGGTAGGAATAGCTTTTTTGCCTATAGTTGTATGTATGTGTGTGTGTGTGTGTGTGTGTATACCTCTACTAGGGTATGATCTCTGTATGGCTTCACAGGCACACTTTTCAACTCCTCCCATCTGTGTTCAGTGAGGGTGTGATTAGAGCCAATACAATCTTGGGCAACCTGCACTCAGAGAGTGAGTGAGAGAGAGAGAGAGCGAGAGAGAGAGCAAAAGAAAGAGTGGGCAGCCACTCTGGTGCACTCTGGTGGTTCTTGCAACAGCGTCACTGTTTGCTTGGTCTCCAAACAGTCCAACTGTGGCATTGTGGCTCATGTACGATTGAGCAAAAACACTGCAAACTACTCTAATCCCAGTGGACGTATTTAAATGGACAAGACTAGGTTTTCTTCTCCAAAACTTTTGCTCACTTGATATTTGGACTTTTTAAAGCTTTTTTTGGATTCATGAAAGCACTGCAACTTTGGATACATCTTTTTGGATCATGTTGCTGTTGCCTACACCAGAAAAACTTTCAAAAACAATCACGTCTTTGGAACCATGGAGAACCACTACGGCCTTTTGAGCACTGCCAAACAAGACTCTCAAGGTGTGAAATGTAAGCAGTAACTATAAAGAATAACTCTTACTTAAAACATAACTAATTTTTAGAATTGAGAAGATTTTTATGATGCTTATAAGAAGTGCAAATTCTCTAGTTTTGTTAACTTTGATGTGAAAAGCACATCTTCAACTTCTTCTGACTGAATTGAGCTGGTGAATAATGGATGTCAACCTGAGCACTTCAACACCCAACACAACAGGACCCTACCACGATGCGGCGGGACCCTGGATCCTCATCATACTGGTCATCATCATATTAACTATAGTGGTGGGAAATCTGCTGGTCATTATCGCTGTAGCACGCACTTCACAGCTCCAGACGACGACAAACATCTTCATTATGTCCCTGGCCTGTGCAGACCTCATCATGGGGGTCTTTGTAGTGCCTCTGGGAGCCACAATTATAGTGTCGGGAAACTGGCAGCTCGATAATACATTCTGTGAGTTCTGGACGTCTGTTGATGTCCTGTGTGTGACGGCGAGCATCGAGACGCTCTGTGTCATAGCAGTGGACCGATATATAGCCATTACAAAGCCGCTCCGACACAAGGTTCTACTCAATAAGTGGCGTGCGAGACTAATAGTTTGTTTAGTGTGGGTTGTGTCTGCCTTAATTTCCTTTGTGCCAATTATGAAAGGGTACTGGCGTGCAGAAGATGATCCTAAAGCAAAGATGTGCTACAATGACACCAACTGCTGTGACTTTGTGACCAATTTAGGCTTTGCAATTATATCATCAATAGTGTCTTTTTACATTCCACTGGTCATAATGATATTTGTGTATGCAAAAGTCTTTCTAATAGCGACACGGCAGGTCCAGCTCATAGATAAGAATCGCATGCGTTTCCAGAATGAATGTCTAACATCATCAATGCAGGTTGGCCCCCACATCAACAATACCCTGCCATCAGCGTGTGCGGGCCCCAGCAGCTGCAGCAATGCAGCAAGGAGAAAGAGTGCCAAGCGGAGGCCGTCACGGCTAATGCTTGTCAAGGAGCACAAGGCCCTCAAGACTTTGGGTATTATCATGGGAACGTTCACCGTGTGCTGGCTGCCATTCTTTGTTGCCAACATCCTCAATGCGTTCAACAGAGATGTTCCCCCTGAGAGTATTTTCCGACTGTTAAACTGGCTGGGTTACATAAACTCCGGCCTTAATCCTATCATCTACTGCAGGAGTCCAGAGTTCCGTACTGCATTCAAGAACCTGCTGGGCTGCCCGTGGCTCTCCAACCTGCGGCTCAACACTTTCTATAAGGAGCTGCGAACTCGCTGCTCCTGCTTTCTGTGGCAAGCTGAGTCAGGTACGGCCAGGTCTTTCCAAAAGTCACCAAATAGTAGGATTGAGGGGAACGAAAGCTTGGCCAGCTCACAGGGAAGCAGCAAAAGTGAAGAAGTTTCTCCTGGTCCTCTGCAGTCCAATGGCAGCCCACAGTTCAGTGACTTATCGGACCCAGAAACCAAATTGTAAGTTCCTTTGTCTTATTTTCACCCTACACACTATTTTAATAATGATGAATGATTTAAAACATCTACTTATACACACGCAGTTCTAACTAAAAGCAAAATCAAGTTTAAAAGTCAGTGTTTAAATACAAGGTGTATATTTTGACAGCTCATGTGTACCCACTGTCAATATAGGAGGAGCTATGTTCATAGCAGCACACCTGCCAGGCTCAGTAACAACATGCTGATTAAACATCATTAAAGCACATTACAGCCACACTAAGTTTTACATTTTCTGAAACTGAAATCCTGAAATGAATAATTACGATTATTACATTTGATACATTTAAAATTTTATACTTAACACTACATTACTTGTATGTTGCTCATACATTTCATCATATCTCTGTGAAACTGGAAGGACAAGGAAGTATATCAGGAAGTCAGAGATTGGCTGTGACCACTGCTTTGAAATGTCTGATTTTCTGTGCCCCTCTACCCTTATTTCTCCTGAGCTACGTGTTACATCAATCAATGAAGTAACGTGACTTTCGGGTGGATCATTTGTATTGTGAAGCAGAATCTGAAAACTTACAGTGCAGAATCAGTGTCACGGAGAATCAAACAGTTTACATTACTACCACCTCTTGGACGTGCTGTTGTGGTTTCACGGGGTTTTTCACAATGACAATAACACATCTATGCAACAGGCAGAATAATCAAGGAAAAAAAAACAAAAAAAAATAAATAATGTTAAGTAAAATTTTTAGAACTTTGTAGTTTCCCATGAATTTTAAGGAAAATCCCAAATTATTCAATCTGTTATGAACACGTTTCAATCATGCATCAAATTTCTGTATTTAGGTGTGGGTTTCATGATATTCTGAGATATTAGAATATTTAACAAATATTTATCTGCCTTTAAAAGTTTACATTTACCTATCTATGCATGCACTTTGTATTGTGCTTCATACTTCAGTGTAATGCCATGACTTACAGTTTGCACAGTATAACTTGTACTAGTCATAACTGTACAGAAAATAATTATTTTGCTACCCACTCTGCAATAAGTAGTGATCCATATTTAGACATGTTCTAATTCTTCGGTGTGCTGTCATCCATGGGTGAAATCGATCAGCCTGAACAGTGGCGGTAACTAAACAATTTCTGAAACACTGGCTGATATTGAGTAATTGCAACATCACTAAAAGTGATTTCTATTCATGAATCAATAATCATTTGAGAATGTAATATTAAATATTACCTTTAACCTATCTTTGACTCCTGCATACGTCAGTGTAGTAAAAATAACAAATGTCATAATACAGTGGTTGGTACTGTGTTTAGACTTGGTAATATGTTTTTTTACTGTAGCACACCAGTTAATAATAGTTAATAATGTCATTAACTTATATATTTTGTATAAAACCTCTATATAGTAAATGTAGATTTCTTTGGTCATTTTCATTATCAGACATCTGAAGAAAAGAAAAAACAGTGTGGGATAATGATAAGGATGCATATACAGTGGCTCAGTAAAACCACAGGGCTATGTGTAAAAAGTGCATGACACTTGAGGACATTTCCAAATATTAGTGCAGCTCCCTGCCTGTCAGTGGGCCTCAGTGTGCCCTGCCCAACACCCCCTGCTGCAGATAAATCTTTATCACTTACACACAAGACATCCCCCATAACTGGAGAGGCTGTTTACAAGTCTGACAACCAATGAGATTATCCCCTTTAACACAGGTTAACTGGGGTTGGATGATGAATATTTAATCCAGTATTATTTTAACGCAGAATCACTAGTTGACAACAGGCCTGTCACACAATAAAGGAGGATACATACACTAGTTAGAATTATTAAATGTAGATTTACACAATAGATTGTGTAGGGTTTATACAATAGACTGCTGAATGTTTTAACCACTTTATGAAGAAATAGGTAACTGTAGAGTAGAAAGATCACAATTATATTATCACAATTATCACAAGACTCATTTCCCAGAAGCCAAGTAAGACAAAGAATACAGTTTACTTTATGAGTGCTGCTAATGAAAATGTAATAATTGCCATTTTGTTGCTAAAAGCTGCCAGCGTTTATAAGTTGCATTTGAAATTATAGCTTGTGTATATGAATTTCTGAGAATGTGCCATTGGCTGTCAGTCTTGTAAATGTGAAAGCATTAGAAACTGCAACATTCAGAATAAAATCCACATATTTAATGTCAGTGATGTATCTACAAATTTAAAATAAGTCCACTTTCACAAGTCATAAATGAATGTCTTTTGAAAACTCGCACAGCTCTTATCCAGCCCCTGTTTCTGCACGTGAATTCCCATGAGTAACTAAAGATTTACAAGTAAGGGATATTTCATTACAAATATTTACTCTGCATGCTATATATCATATTTCTCTTTAACTAATGTCCACTTACTGGAATTTTACACACATGATCAATGGAACTGTAAAATGGGAAACGTCCAGCAGCAAAACAAAGTCTTTTTTAAGAGGAGCCTGATGTGCTCCGTGGTAGGGGAAGGCTCAGCAGACTCCCCCTGTTCTTTGAATAGGATTACAAAAATAAGTGAGACCA
This sequence comes from Mastacembelus armatus, assembly GCF_900324485.2. Taxonomy (NCBI): domain Eukaryota; kingdom Metazoa; phylum Chordata; class Actinopteri; order Synbranchiformes; family Mastacembelidae; genus Mastacembelus; species Mastacembelus armatus. The sequence continues at coordinate 9,095,803 of NC_046641.1, read as the reverse complement.
GCCGTTCGAGAACGACTGATGGGGTCACGGCTACAAGACGCATTTAATGAATAAATATGGCAGCGTGATAGGTAGAGTTTGAACTCATGAAGTTGCTTCAAAGTGATCATAATGCCATGCAAGATATTTGCTAGAGACCTTGCACTCCATAGTATTGACTGTCAAATTTTCTGTCTGATTAACTAGCAACACAAAAGAGCAATTGAGCAGCATATTTCCCTTAAACCTTGGGACAACATGCGAAGCAGGGTTACAATCACTGCCATGAATAGTTTCTAGGGATGAGTAGCTGCACCACACTGTACAGAATAGCCATTATCAATAGCTTGTTTGTTTTCATAGAAATACATGCAGGCATATCACTGCTTCCCGTATCAACATGCCCAGCAGCCTTCAGCTTCTGTCACGTATGCACCATGTTATATGGCAAGGCAGATTACCTGCATAACAACATTTCAAATCATCTCTCAGTTTTATGTCATCAGAGTGGAAGTTGTGCAGCCAATGTGACTTTTTTCACAGAATTAATGAAAGTGTGGCTGTTTGTTTTTATCAGTAATGCAGCTCTAAAATGAGACGGGCTGTGTATACATTAGTCTTCATATGTGCATTGGAAGGATTCAAGACAAACTGTGGGTATTCTGAAGTCATCAAAAGAGAGGGAGCAATTTTCACCATTTAATGCACAGTTTATCCATGTTTAAGAACACTGGACTGAAATTAACAAGGAGTAGAATATTTTATTTCAAAGGATGTCTAGGTTGTGGATTAAACTGCAGAATGAATGTGGAACAAAAAGGAAAAACAGCTGGAACGAAGAAATCTTGCATGGCCATCAAATGCACGCATATTTTCCATCGTAGAAAAAACTATAGGAGGATAAACATTAATATCACGTGTAAAGCACACACTAATGGCACAGGGAGAACAAATCAGTCCATATCAGTCCAGATTTAGCTCTAAAACAACATCTGATGGGTCTGGCCACAACAAGCAGAATGGATTTTATGAAGTCTTATCTCATTGGTAGCTCAAAAAAAATCTGCTCATTAAGTACAAATAAATAAATAAATATGGCATATATTTGGGTACATGTTCTTATTCTCAGATTGTAAACCTTCATCTGTGGTGAACTAAATAAGCACAAATAAGCCAACAACCCACAAAGCACAGAGAGATGGCTGAGAATGACATATCTGGTATAAATACTGACTAACTAGTGGCTCATTACTCAGAATGGTCCTGTAAACATTTCAGACATACTAGTTGACAACTCATATAGACAAATCTAAAAGTGCATTGTTTTTATAAGTTATGCATCTTAGGTTCATACTGTTACTGGAACAAATTGCATCATTAAGTTAACTAAATATGAAGATGTAATTGTCATTATTATGTGTAATTATTCACACATGTATTTTGTATCCTCCCCAAAGCGCCTGATGCTGTGTTAATGGAAACTTTGTTACTGTAAAAATTTAGCATGTGCTAAGTATGGAGGACAATTTTAGAACAGTTATTTTTGAATGTGTTCATGCTCTGGTGTTAAAGAGGATTTTTATCTTACTGCTGACAAACATCTGCTGCAGAGTCTGTGACTGACAAGCTTTTTACTACACTGGGGTGCTAATGTGTGACAGGTTATGGCGCCGTCTGATTTCAAAGCGGCCTGAATGCTGGTGTAAAAAGTGAAGGTGCTGCACTGAGCATATCATTAGTCACACTAGACATTAGAGCAACCTGATGTTTTGATGGTGTTTCGGGACAGGCCTTCATGTGCTAATGTTTGTCTTGTGCTGTGAATCCTGTAATTCTGAGCTTTTCTCTCCAGTATGCTAGTGGTGCCTCTGACTCTACTTAACATACCAACTTCCATAATGTGCATTTAGTTAGGTTAGAATAAGATCCGGCCCAAGACAGCATGAAACAAGTAGCAGGCTAAAGCAAAACATGGTGGCAGTGAACTGTGGGAAATCTCCAACGCTCCCTTTCAAGCGTGGCTGATATCAGAGCCAATCAAACTTTATCACGGTCTCTAAATGGAGGCATCCAAGAGTTCAGCAAACACTTGACAATGGTATAACTCTGAACTGGTACGGTCTAAGACAGATAAAAAGCAATAAACCACAACTACATGTTCTTTCGCTTTATCCCCACATCAATACTGCATGGCTGAAGTCTTCAGTGCCGACACTGTGTTATCACACCAACAGTAACAGAGTTCAAGCTACCGATACTCTAATGCTATACAAATGTAATGATTTAAATAAATATTTTGACATTAGCATTTTAAAGCCTTAGATGCCATTTACTGAATTTGGTCATATTTGAAAATGATCTAATAGTATACTGATTTACTTTACCTTAACTTTTAGTATACTTTAAATACATTATCAAATGACTATTTTTTACAGCATTACTAACTGTGGGTTGGATTGTACTGAATTTAATGCTGATTATCTGATTGAAAGGCTGGTTACATGTGATTGTAGCTGACTAAGTTTAATACAATCTTTTTATTTACATTTTGACAAGTTAAATTGAGGTTGTAAGAGATTCACAGTGTCATAAATAACAATCCATTTGATTAATTGTCAAGCCCTACTTTGAAATATATTTTCAATTTAGTTTTATAACCAGATTCCACACTGTTACACATATGCTTCTTTTTAGTATTATTTTTTTACTGTATGTGTGTGTTGTTTTTTTTTTACCTCAACACCAAGCAACAAAACTACTATATAGAAAATATAATTAACATGTTGTTGCAGTTGTATCAGCGAAGGTCACACAGAAAATACATAAGCCTCAAATCATGGATGGATTTTTTTGTAACTTTTGCTTGAATGTGAAAAGCAAGACTAACAGAATATTATTCCTTCAGCATGTTTTTCCAGTTTCAGGTCTCTTGGCTATATCGCAAGTGAGAAAGAGCAAATACTACAGTAAAGTGTTTTTTACAAATTTTTCCAGCATACTTTCACATTTCTGTGAGGCTTACAGTTCTGGGAAGTTTATGTCTTCGTGTGGATACATGTACAGTGGAGGTGATAGCATCAGAATTCCTGTTTTCAGGGGAAAAAAAGGTTTCACAAAGGATAAAAGGATGAGGGCAGCTTTACAAAAGAGATTCTATAATTAGAAAGAAAAAATAATAAAAAGGGATGGAGGGTAGATGCAGTGATGATAATGATGCTGTTTTGAACATACTTGCAAATAACCTGTGAGACAACAAACTGTTGTTTTCTTGGAGCTTTCTTATCTGATTGAAACTGAAATGCTGTACAGGGTGTGACCAGCACAGCCATAAGTCTTACAGTAACATTGTTGTTCATAAAGCTGCATCTCACAGAGCTGCACAGTAACTCAGGAACATAATGAGAATCATAATGAGATGGGTACCTGGTCTCAGCATCACCTATGTTTCAGTAATACGGAATTCAGTATTTAGACTAAAAATATGTCATGTGTTCAGTGTTTGAAGAGGAAAGGATGAAAGCCACACATGAGAGTGAGATATCCACAAATGAATGTTGGATCCTGTCACTGTTGACAATTTCTGCCTTTTAATTTGGCGTTTAGAATAGAGATAAAGCAGCACAACAGAATGTCACCCTATCTGTACTGACAATGCCTCCCAACAAGATACCTCTTCATCTATTCCTACCACTACCCCAAATATACTACACATCATACACACATGCTAATCACAACTTTTGTAACAGTTTCATTTGTTTCAGGAAAAACACCACATGCTAATATGTTTATCTATTTTCAGCTTCACGCTGCAGGAAAATGACGGATGAGCTGTAAAACATCGAGCTACTGATACAGACTGTGGTTTCCCGTCATTACTGCAATTCCTGCAAAGACCGAAACTAAACAGCAGTGAGGACGATCTAAAGAAGAGCACAACCACTGGGCCTGATGAACGTAGCAGAACCCCAAAGAGATTGACCGTACTGGATTGACTGCAGAGAAACAGCTGGCTTAGGCCTGGACAGGAACACTGTGACTGTCTCAGTGGGCAGGAAGATGACTGCCGCAACTCAGCACTTCACAGACCCCAGGTGACACCAAAGGTGAACCTCCCAGTGCCATCCAAATACTGTTTACGAAAGACTTTCTGTTTCTGAATAAGACAATACTTAACTGCAAGTTTTTAAAAGCATTCCAGTAAACCATTGGACACAGTGGCCTATGTTTTCAAAAATGATACCCTTGACACATTTTGTACATTATTATTATCTGGTAAGTTATGTATTTGTGACACAATAAATCTGTAGCAAAATGCAAAAGCTGTCTAACTTGATACACAATCATAATTGTGGCCAGGCTGTCTTCACCAGTTTAGAAATATTCATTTTCATGTAAAGTCAGCTAAAAAAAAACCCAAAAAAAACCAAAGGGCTGTGCTTTCAAATGCTCATTTCTGGTGTCTGTTTTCAGTCTTACTCGTTCTGTTTTGAGCCTGGACTCCTTATGCGCACAATAGTTATCAAGCTTAAATCCTTTAGTTTATTTTAAGTTATACCATGGCTATGAAAAACAGCTGTTAAAATGGAGACGCCGCAGGCAACATTTTGGTGAATAGTCTACCTATCAGTATAAGTCATTGTGCAAGGTACAGTGTTATCAACCGCTGGTAAACATAGCAAAACATGTCTGCTACATGCTGTGCTACCAGCAAACCCCCTACCCTTTTTTTCCTTTGGTAAAGGCCATGGTAAATGCTCAATAAAACATTTTATTGTCCAAATATAAAAAAATAATGGACTCTTCCATTATTTCATTGTACTGGGACACTTCGACATGTGTTACTACACACATAACATCTGACATTGAGAAATAAAATGTTAAACTGTGTGACACTGGTCATGTGTGCTCTATGTGCAAATACACCTCTATGGACACAAAGCAATGTCCTAATAAGGCAAATCATAAAAACAATGAAATATATAATTGTGAACTTTAAAATTTACATTCAAAGTTTGAGAATATTTTACCACTGAAAAACATCAGGATTAGTGTGGACTGAAATCCTTTGTTTGAAACTTCCAGAAGCTAATTTTAAGTAGTGTAATTTTAAAAATAGATAGTATTTTTGTTTATTTGTTTCACAAATTCAGGTAAAACCCTCAAGAAATCAACATTTTAAAAAAATGCTATTGGTCATTTTAAAAAAAATTCAAGCTGCATAAAGATAAAAAACTCAAACTTGAGTTTCTGGGCTTCATATCATAAGTAATTAAACCTTCATGGCTTTAATCAAACCTCAGTGCTGTGAAGTTACGGTTCATCAGCCTCAAGCCTCCGTACACCACAGTCATTTATCAGTGTGTCACTGCCTTCTGTAGCAGTGGTTATCAAACCTATTGGCATGTGACCCCCATAATGTAAAGCACCGTCTGTAGTTCTGACTCCTCATAGGTCGTGAATTTAATATGGACATATATTGTGATTGGTCTCAAACATGATTTGGCTGTTTTATTTTAAGGGTTTTTAGTAGCTCGAAGAAGTGAACATATTACATACTTTCACAATAAAATATAGAAAAAGTCAGAACCAAATAAGCATAATTTAATGTAACAGTAATCATTTCTTTTCTTTTTTTATCTCTTCAAGTCGTGAACCCTCAGATTTATCTTAGGAGCTTCTAACGTGTCTCCACATCGGGAATCACTGTTTTAAAACACTCAGCAATGTCAAACTTCTGTTAAAGAAATCAAGAGACACTTCTAAACAACTTGATTTTTCTAAGTTTGAGTAATCCTCCACTGAAAGAAAATATCATCATCTCTGGCTGCACTACTGTTGATGACATCATGTTAGGTGTTATGAGAGAAAGGGAGTTTAGAAATAAACCGAGAGCAAAATGCAAGACATTTGAAAACACACCATGACCATCATCAGCTCTGCCTGACAGACTGTGTTACTGCTGAAAAAGCCACAACAACTCGGTAGGGAAACAGTCATCCTGTAGTTCAGCTGCATTCAGCTTTCAAAACATTTCTTAGCTGAGCTTGTTTTGGAAAACACAAACACAGGACACACAAAGTGCTCACAACTTAATGTTTTGGCTGATTTAATATGCATTTGTGGGAATGAGATACAGGTAATGATTATATAAGGCTACAATATAAAAACATTGCATATTTCACAAACACATTTCAAGCTGTACTGCACATTTGAACCACAAAGTTTTAAAAATGTAAATCCAATAGTTCTTTTTTTCTTCTAGATAGAAAATGTCTCATTTCCAAATTATGCTGTAATATATCCCACGTTGCTTTACAAGGAATTGTTTTAGAGAATGCATTTGCAATGTGGATGGTATTTGATTAAATGTTTTTAATCGTGGACATATTTTTCCACTTTTTCTTCTCTCTCTCTCTGTATTGCACATGCAAATCAGTGGACTATAAACATGCAGCGCTGTGTTTAACACATCTTTTCCACTGAGCCTTTACTGCGTCAACAGTTTGTCCAGAGCTGGGTGTTACGGCCCAGTTTTCTTCAGGACAAACAGATATTCACATAACACAGGGCATTTAAAACAAACAAGGACAACAAAAAGGCCCTTTCACACCAGACTCAGCAGTTTGAGTCCTTTAATTCAACTGAGTCAACAACACCTTAATTAGATAGAGCATCATGGATTCATCCTTGTGACATGGTAGCGTGACTGAGGCACATACCAGTAGGTCCAGCTTATAACCTGTGCTATGTCATCCTTTTTCTCACTACTCTAACTAATGGTAGGCTCTCATTATGACAGTAGAACAGTAAATCTTAGACTGCAGCAAAGTCTTTTTCTCAGAAGACTAGAAGCCTGGAGTCATAAAATCAATAGTGGCGTCATTATGGGAATTTTGCTGTTGTAGTTTTGTTCCTGTGTTTGTGGGCCCATTTTGTTGTTATCATGTTGCCATTTTTCATACTCCAAGGGAAACAAAGGCAAACAGAGATAACCTGACATAACACAAATAGTTCAACTGTAGCAACAATGCAGTCCTGATGCAAGGAAAACATGTTCAGCAATGGACCAAGTCAAAGGTGCATGTTTTGTTGTCACTCCTTTGGAATAAAATGAAAAGCCAATTCTTTCCGCTGTAACAATTCTGTGCTGAGGTTTAGCAGTCACACCAAGAAAAATCCACCGAGTGGGACAGATTCACTATACAATAGTATAGTAGTATACTATACACACACACAGTAATACTACTATTGCTGAAGTTTTGCACGAAATAGCAGACAACACAGTAGATAAGACGGGGGAGAAATGTGCATGTCTTAAATAGTTCCTTCTTAAATGACTCCTAATCAGCTAATTGTCACACATAACTGCCTGATTTAGCCATACACTGCCATCTAGTGCAGTGATTTGTGATTGCCAGAACTTCATAAAAGTACAAGGTCTGGCTGCAACACATCTACTTTTGTTCTCAGTTTTCAATTACTGTGAGATTCTCTGCTCCACTTTCATTCCCATGAAATGTCTGTTTCTCTATTCTCAACCCAGAGAGGGGGGGCTCTACTTCCCAGAGGCCTGATGCTCTGGCACTGGTCCGTTCAGTTATATCTTGAAGATCAAGAGTGGAATGTGGGTGTCTTTTCTTTATCAGGCTCTAAGTAAGGAAATGTGATTTGGTGATATTACTCTGCCAGATTTGATATCATCCCTAGCAAATTAACACTGCAAACAGTATCAAACTCCACAGGTTAGACCCAGGTTTGATCATTCAAAAAGACCAAGCAGAAAATCTTTTGCATGTTGATTCCAGTCAACCCAAAACACCTTTAGCCCACAGTCAAATGCTGCATCACATCGTGTTTTAATTCTTTAAAGGAGGCTGCAGGCCACCTGCAGACCCGCCAAAACTAACCTCAACAGGCTGAAGCCAATCGGCCTTGTCTTCATTAAAGTCAGTAACAGATGACTTCATTTCCAGACAGGCTCGTCTGTTTGATATGGCTCAAAGTGAACTCACCGGAGCCACACGTCGGGAAGTGACATCTATCACCGTTGCCGGGGTGACTGTATCCAAATACGTGCTGTCGCCTGGATACAGCGTCCAAACAAAAGGCTCACAGCTAGCGGGCGGATTTGGCTGGCTGGATCCAAGATGAGCCGACCTAAAAAAGGGGTCAGCCAAAATGGAGGCCCAGGAGGTCATCTCTCTGTGTTTACTAATAACCAGACCGCAGCGGCTACAGCGAGTCCCCAGACAAAGCTACTGTCCGTCTTCAACAGCGATACTCACGGCAGGAAGGTTTACCTGGCAGGAAAAGGTGAGTCCGCTCATCCGGGTTGTTGTTTCTATCCGAAGCCGAAGCATGAGAGCCCCTGGAAACACGTGGTAGTGGAACAAGTATTCACATCTGCTACTTAAGTCAAAGTATCTGTAGGAGCCAGTGTTCCTCTGTTGGTGTGGTTTCATTTGGTTTGGTTTAGGGTTATTTTGGTGGTGGTGTTTTATGTTTACATTTACAGTGGCACGGTGACCTATATTTTATTCGACCACTGGTGGCAGCGTGTAATATATAATAAATTAATAATAATAAAGCGACTAATGGTAGGACTGTATTCAAATCCTGCTTAAGTAAAAAGTAAAAACATAAATCATGGAGAAAATGGTCCACCTGAACGCTACTGCAATTATTTATTACATTTTTGGATAAATATTAATGCTGCTCTATTGTACATGTTGAATTTTCTAATTCAGTTGTTTAAGATTGGAGCAATTTGAAGTACTTTAATTACCAAATCTGCAGCATCATATGCATAAAGATGTCGCAGGTTTGAAGTTTTCACTGGAAAAAGATGCAGATGCATAATGGATGGATCACAGATGCATTGGAGTCAGAATTACATTTGAAATGTAGTGGAATAAAAATATAAATTTACATTCCAGTAAAATTTCTACTGAAGTACTGCTACTTATCACCACTAGTATTACACCTGCTGCTATCAGTCTGCATCAGCTTTTATAATTGATTATGGAGATGTTCATTGTTATGTTGTGTTATTAGACTGTTGTCATGACAGAAATAATGTACAGCTTAACACATATTCTTGGAGGAAGCTGGGTGACTACGATAGCTGCAGGGTCTCAGTAGATCAGAGTGTTCTTAAACTTAATTTTAGATCAATGCTAAAATTACTGAGCTTTTCTTATGGATCTCTTTCTAAATGCAACAGATGAGCTACTAAGACAATGATTCAAACAAACACTAGAATATCTGTATCTTACCTGGACAGTGAACCTTTTCCAGGATTGTTGTTCTGAACGGCCTGATTCTTGTTTGTTTCTCGATAATCTGATATTTACAAATTAGACACATATACACATTAAAACTGAAACACACGTTTAAGCATAAGAAAAGAATAAGAAATTCAATATCTTAATGATTTTTTCAAAGTTGGACACAGCCTTTTGTTGAATGATAGACCTGTTGCAAACTGTCTTGCAGAGATTTACAGCGAGGATGGCAAAACCTTTGAACTACGACTTACAGGAAAAATAAAGCAACAGCTGAGTGTAGATCCCACTCTCCGACCTGAGTATCCATCTTCCTTTGGTCTGACAGAATTCACTCGCCGGGCGACTGAGGTTTCTTTGGGGAAGAGATCTCTGCCTTTATTAGAGAACCGGGTAATCCTCAGCCATTCATGTACATTGTAATAGATTTCACATTGAAATTAGAAACAAGCATACAGAGATGAAGCAGTAGCCTTTAGCAGCTCATCAAATCAATCAGCACTGTCATTACTGCACTGAGCAGTGGATTTAGCTTCAAAGTGAGTGAAGACAAGAGCAGTGTTCGTGTTTTGGCATCATAGACACATAAATAATTGTTGGTATTTCCTGACTTTTGTTTCAGGTGTTGGGTATCCAGACTCCTGGCTTTACTGCAGCTGTGCGTCTTGGGGCTGAACTCTTGAGGCAGTGGTATGACGTCAGTGCTCCTTGGTGCGGGCCGGTCTACCTCTCTTCACCTTGTGAAGGTAAGTAAAACCTCATTTCCTCTGAGCAGCATTTAGAGACCTGCAGGTGCATTGGCTTTAAAATGTTGGTACACTTTAGCTCTTGAAACACAAATAACACACTGTTCTTTAGTTAATGATCATGGAAGGTGCCTGCACCTGTGTCCACTACATTTACCTTGACATCATATTATCAGACTAGAGGATGACCCATATGTGTACCACAAATGAAGGAAATATTCACATACAGCAGACAGCAGTTGTATCCATAGCAACATAATTTACACAATGTATAGGTTAATAGGTGACTCTAAATTGTGCATATGTGGGAGTGTAAGTGCCTATGTGTCAGTCCTGAGACTGACGATCGGTCCAGGGTGTACCCCACCTCTCGCTCAGTGTCAGCTGGGATTGGCTCCAGCCCCCCACAATGCTGGAAGGATAAGTGGTAGATAATGGATGGATGGATAAACACAACACAATTTCTGAGATCTCAGAGGGAAAGATCTTGAAAATGAACAGAATGAATGTGCAGACAATGCATAAATCTTGGCGGACATGTCAGACATTCACTGAAGCTTTTTACATCTTCGAGATACAATATAATCATGTAATGTATGCAGATGTGGATTATTTCAGTGGAATTCGTAGACTGGGGAAACTACAAAGGTACAGAAAACAGTGTTGTCCTTGATGTGAACCTTTCATTTAAATTTTCCAAATCATAATATGATATACAAAGATGTGAAAACACACTCCATGTGATAGAGACAGCAACTGAAGAATGTAAAATGACTTTATTCAGCCTACAAATACAGCTCAGCCTAGATGCTGGAAGGTCAGATAATTCAGTTAAAACATTATAAAATGAAAGAAAATGATTGATTGTTTTTCATATATCCTGAGGTCTAAGGCAGCATTGATCTGCTTTAGACATCTAATATAATACTTTGCCTTGATCTTCTCTGCAGACTCACTGGCTGGAATCTTCCAAGCAGCAGGAATCCAAGATATCCGTGATTATTATTACTGGGATGACAAGCAGCAGAGCATTTGTTTGGAGAAGCTTCTGGAGGATCTGGAGAAGGCACCAGAACGAAGTGTTGTTGTTCTGTCAGCATCTGCCCATTATCCAACTGGAGCTGACCTCTCACAGAATAAATGGACCATGATTATACAACTAATCTTGGTAATGGATGTGTACGTTTTTTAACAGGGGCTAAAAAATTTTTTATTAGGCATGTAGCTCTTCACACCTACTTAAATTATCATTTACTGTCTTGGCACTGTTTCAACAGAGGCGAAGGCTTTTCCCTTTCCTCTTGCTGCCTACTCAGGCTCTCTGCTATGGGGATTTACAGCGGGACGCTTGGCCTGTACAGTACTGTGCTTCGCAGGGCATCGAGCTCCTCTGTGCTCAGTCATTCTCCCACTGCTTTGGACTGTACGGTGAGAAAGTCTGTTTTTCCAAGGTTTTACGCATGTCACTTCCAAGGTGTGTCACTTCGTAATGTTAAATCAACACAAAGTACATCCCAGAGCTGTTCTGATATAGTGTTGTCATGATACCAGAATTATTGCTACCAATACCTGCCTAAGTACCTTGAGACCACTGCTGAAATGATACCATGGAAAAAAATACTAAACCATCAGGAAAATTAATGGACAGAACAGAACATCAAGAAAGATATTTTGACGATGTCAGTGCTGTGGAGAATGAGAGGAGGGGAGGGGAGGGGAGGGGAGGATAGAAGGATAGAAAGATAGAAAGATAGAAAGCAGAGCAGAGAGGGAGGCAGAGAAAAGGAGAGACAAGCTCAGTGCACTGATGGGGAGTCCTCCGGCATCCCAGGCCAATTTTTTACAGCAGGGTTTCGCGATGGCTTTCTAGAATCGGTACACCGTGCAGCACTATTCTGATATTAAAAGATAATATAGCCAGTCAATCTTCAGTGTTTGTTTATTTTGTGCAGTCAGATGGTGTTAGTTTCAATGGACTAGAATGACTACATTTTCATGTTTGTCTAACCCATTATTTGGTAGAAAAAGCATGTTCAAAGTATCAAAGAAGTTACAGTCACATTGTCTGTTTCCATCCAATTTTTCTCGAGGGCTCTGTTTTAGTATCAGGTAACTTGTGAGGCAGATCAGCCTTTTCCTTGTTTCTATAAAACTCAGTGAATATACACTTGTCTAGAACTGAGTAGCATATTTTATTTTCTAATCCCTAAGTGTTCTTTTCAGTGCTAGCTTTACAAGAGATAGAGAAAAAAAAATGACATTACTATTGTGAAAACATACCTAGTGTTTCTTTACCACCACTATCTGCTTTTACTTCTCTCCACCAGGTGAGCCTGTAGGACACCTGCTGTGTGTCTTAAAACAGAACTCCCTCCTGTTATCTGTGCAGTCTCAAGCTGACAAAATAGTCAGATCACTGTGGGCCCAACCATCTGTAGGAGGAGCACATGTTGTTGCCACAGTACTCAGTAACCCAGCACATCTTGTCGAATGGTGAGTCACACACAACTTGAATGAATATTTATAAAATGTTACTAATGAGATAGCATTGCTACTGTATCTGTAGATGCCTATAATGATGAAGCATGCAAGGCTTCAAAAAGTTAAATCCCTGTGTGCTAATTTTAATGATACTGACAAACTCCTTCATTTAAACTGTGCACCCTTTCCCCACTTAATTCTTTGACATTTAGCAGGTATTTAATTATATACTGTAATTATCATTTCCCAAATGTTGTACAATTTGTTTCCCAGGCAGGGAGAAGTTAAGCAGATTGTCGAGAGATGTATGCTGATTAGACACATTTTGCAAGAAAGGTTGAGGCTGTTGGGAACTCCAGGTTGCTGGGACCACTTGACTCAACAGGGTGGACTCTACTGTTGTATTGGCTTGAATGGTGAGGAGTAAACAGCTTCTTTAATTGAGCTGCTTTTCTAATAATCAAGTAGAGAACGATTCAGTACACATGCCACTAATAATAAGGAAAAATACCTATAATAATAATTTTTAGTGCTTTTCTGTACATTTGGCTTGAATTGATTTGGCACATGCCGTACTTTTTTCACAGGCTGACACTGATTGGCTTGCTTTATTCTTGTATAATTATATGGCTTAACCTTAATCTGTGTTTTACTGGATGTTTACAGACACTGATTGATTAACAGTAGCTTTTATTGGTTATGAAATGGCTGAGTGGTTTCCTCCAGGTACTCTGGTTTCCTCCCACAGTCCAAAAACATGTATGTCAGGTTGATTGGTGACTCTAAATTGCCCATAGGAGTGAGTGTGAGTGTGTGAGGTTGTTTGTCTCTATGTGGCCCTGTGATGGACTGGTGACCTGTCCAGGGTGTACCCCTGCCTTTCACCCAAAGAGAGCTGGGATAGGCTCCAGCTGATCCCTGTGACCCTGGTTAAGGAATAAGCGGGTATAGAAAATGGATGGTTATGAAATTAAGCTTTTCCAGATAGATATTTTGTTAGAAATACTATATTTATTTATTTTATAATATTCTACAATAAGGCAACAAAGTCCATGGTGTGGTCCATGGTAGAGTAAGTACTGATGTTCTTTCACTGTACTTTTTGTGTTTTTTGGGTTGCTTTAGGTCAGCAGGTAGAATTTCTGTCAAAGAGGAGACATGTGTACCTCCTTCCCAGTGGCTGTCTAAATGTGAGTGCAATCAACGGCCGTAACCTGGATTATGTGGCCGAGTCCATCCATCTGGCGCTTACCACTTCGCTCTGACTATGTGACTTGATCGAGATCTGAAATCAGTGTCAAAGGCAACACATTCAGATTGAACCTTTCATATGCCACATGGCTGAGTTTCAAGTACGATCTGATTACTATTGCAGGTCCAGATATTGCAAAGTAAATGCAGTTAAACATAGAAAAATGTGAGAGCAAAATATGATTGCTTATTGAGTTGCCACTGGCTTTTTATGACAGAGGTCCAATCAGTAACTGTAATAGAACCAGGCTCTGATGGCCTTTCATATGGGAAGACATGAGTGTTTTGTGCGCGATACTCAACATACAGTCAAGCATACTCAATTGTAGAGTAATAAGAAAGTACTCTATATGCAGAACGGTGCTTTTCAGCATAATCCATGTCATTGTACTATAATTAACAGTCCATTAATGCATAGAAAGTTTAAAGTAGCAGGTAGTAAAGTTTGGGATAATTTCTTAATTAACCTGGTTAGCTTCCCCTGGTGATCAAGTCTTATCTCAGCCTATAGTACATCATCATTTATTTATTATATTTTATAAGAAACTGAATTTATCAGATACATGTAGTTGAGTAAAAAGTACAGTATTTGCCTCTGGAGTGAAGTGGAGCAGAGGTATAAAATTGAAAAAACGGCTATATTCAAGTAAGGTAGAAGTACCACAGAACTGTACTTATACTTGAGTGAATGTACTTATGTTATTTTCAACCACTGGTAATATTCAGTAAATATGAAACTGTGTTTAGTTTTCTGTAACAAAACACTGCCAGTTGCTCAGAGACGTAAAAACTTCACTGTATATCTATAATTTTTCAGCTCAGTTTATAGTCTGCCATAACTGGGAGACTCAATAAGACTATAATCAGCAGCTTGTTAGCTTAACTTTGCTCTTTAGCTTTGTTCTGTCCAACTGTAGCATAAATCATGCATCAGCCATAGCTCTAAAACTCTGGTTTGTTAAATCTGTATAAAACCAAGTGTAAAGAAGTCCATTAATATAATTACTACATTTTACTGGGAGTTCCACCACCGTGACAATACTATAAATTGTTGTTTTTACACTTTGGTTTTTGATCTGTTAAGACAAATGTGTTGTCTTTATGAGTGCTGATAGGCAGATTTAGTTTCATTTGTACAGAGCCAAGCTAACTACTCTCCACTCTCTTGCGCTCATACAATCTGTAGTATAAATGATCCTAAACATGCAGGCTGCTGAAAATACCTTCATATTTAAAGTGTAATATTAGACAGGTGTCAATCTTAACGACAGGAAGGTCAATAAACATATTTCCCTTAATATCTTAATTATTCCTTTACAAATAGAAATGTAGCATGTAAATGTTATAAACGGGGATGTTTTATATTAGCTGAGTTTACAGTGAGTTGTTCTAATTTGAATATTAAAAATATGATTAGCTCTTTGTATGTTTATTTGTCATGAGTTGGTGAGAAGGAGAGGAGGTAGGACCCAAATGCAGAACACAAAAAGAGTTTTATTTCCTCCTGGGATCACCAGAGCATAGGGAAAAATAACAACTAAGAGCCGAATGAAACGGAAACTAAGAATATCCGAATGAGACGGTTATAGAGTTAGACGCATACACCTTCCTAGTCATCAGGCAATGCCACAGCACCGACAAAGGGAACAGGGAAGTATATATAGTGAGACAACAAAGGAGATTAACAACAGGTGAAATCAATTAGGTGAAGCTGCCAGGGACCAGTGCGAGAGAATGAGGAAGTCTCTTCAGAGTAAAGGTGCCTGGCAGGAAGTCCCAAAGGGGAATCAGGACAATATTATCCTTTAGAGACAAGATAATCTGTATATGATGTCCAGACTCCCACACACTAGCACTGTTTAATAGGGTATATAGGGCTTATCTGTGGCTAAAGAGTAACCTTTATAGGGATAAGCCATTGACAGCCAGCCATACTGTATATTACTTACTGCATTCTAAGCAGAAAGGATGCTTTATGAAATCCTTTCAGTTGTGAATATCAAGTAGAAAAATAGATCTCAACTGTATTACACAAACACCCTGTGCATAAAGCAGATAGGTTTGCTAAGTAAACAACCTTGACTAAAATGGCTCTGCAGGGCTGTAGTACTGATAGCTACACTCATATCTGACTGCAAAAGAAGTATAAAGTCCAAAATGGCAAAATAAGAGAAAATTAAATTATTTTATTGAAAACATTTTATTTCAAGATTAATTTTCTTAATGGTGCAAGTTTAAGAGGTAGGGTGCTTCCCACATAGTAACCTTTCACCTGTGAAGAGTTTTTTTTTTCTTGTTCCTTTTTGCTTTAAATTGTGATATGATCCTAATGTTTTTAGGTGCATTTCATTTCCATCACATGACTTTCCACATGATATGAATGTGGTATACAGCAAATGACTGTTTGTCTAAAAACATCAATGACTAAGCCTCTCTATTATGTACATCTGTGTAGAAATAATGAAGCAATACAAAATGAGCATTATTTTATTAAGGAAAAACACTTTTTCTTTTTTTTTAGAAAACATAGGGGTTTCATCTGACTAACTTTATATCCTTGCCAGCTCTGCTTTCATTTGTGAGATGTGCCATTATTGTCACTGTATGCTGTTTAGTTCTGAGAAACAGGGTGCAACAAGGTATTTAATGGAGGCAGCGTGCTCACTCTTTTATTTCAATGACCTTGGATGAACAACGAGGATAATCAACATCCAACATCATACAGACTCTGAGTCATTAGACTCTGTCTGGAGCCCATTGAGTTGCATTTGACCATGTCTACACATGTACACTGTTGGCAGATACCAGCCCCATATCACAAGTTTGGAATAAGTTGTTGACACACATCCATAATATTCGACGTGCCCTTATCCCTGTATGTGTTAATAAAGAGGATCGCCTAAATGTAAATATTACCATGGAAACGTAACTTACACACACACACACACACACACACACACAGAAATCACTAGGTTTTATAACAAAAAAGACAACCATTTCATGAGGATCATGAAAATATCTGAATATAAACAAGCACCTGAACAGTGTTTGAATAGCTAAATTGTCAAACTGCATTATCTGCAATAAATACTGATCAGACATCAATACCCATGACTTTATAATGAAGTAACCTTTTATAAATGTTTATTTTATTGCGATTAGCAACTATTTTACAAGTGCTAACAAATTATATAATTATGTCACAAAAACATTTCTGGGTTATGGAAATTCCTTTGGATAGTGTTTATTCTTTGTTTATCAATGACTGATCTATAAAACATTAGCTAATTTATGATCAACCCACTAATAAAATCATTAAGCCTTTAGGAGACTTATTGGAAAGTGGCACCCATTATAGTTACTAGAAGCAGGTTTCAGGGATTATAATGGACGGTTTACTTTGGTCCAAAGTAAATATCTCAACAGAACAACTACTGAAATATTGCCATCAGCAAGTCAAAATTGCGAACACTTTTTGTTTACTGCCTCAGCATAAGAAGATATATATGCAATTCAATCCTCTCCTCAGCAAATTAACTCAGATTGTAATGGTGAAATCACATGCCAGATAGCAGTCTAAATAGCTGTTCAACTTTGACTTGTCTGAGCAGATCTCTAAAATCTCACAGCAAGATGCCAACTGAGGTACTAAATTTAGGGCACATTGGGCCCCACTGACTAGACACAGAGCAGCCTTTCATTACCAGAAGAGTAAATAATTTCAGGTCTTCATATTTTTGCCCAGCCTTCAAGGGCACTTAAAAAAGGATGTGCTGACAGTATGACTAATTGTGAGTGAACAAATGCTATTAACTTCAAACAAAAAGAGCCCATAATAAAAGTCTAACTGCCAATTACAGACAACTTATTCCATGGCAACATAACTCATTTCAAGTGGAGTAACAAATAACAAGAGATCTGTGCCATCCTCTGCAATAATTATGATTAAACTATTAAAAGCCTTGATTCTCTGGACAGAACACTTTCAGAAAAATACCTCTTCTGGTTGAGTGATACATGAAATTTTCCTTCTTTAATGGAACCATATCATAGTTGAGCTTCTAGTTCAATATTTAAAAATTTTCTATAAACAAAAGTTTGTCATCAAAACTCTTATCATGCTAATGACCTAATGGCTTAGTCATAAGTCAGCAGGGCGCTGGCTGATGTTTGTGATAGGGACCTGGTACAGGTTTTCACAAATTCTCCAAATAGTTTTTAGAGTGCTGCTTACCAAAATGATAAACAAC
Source organism: Mastacembelus armatus (assembly GCF_900324485.2). NCBI lineage: Eukaryota > Metazoa > Chordata > Actinopteri > Synbranchiformes > Mastacembelidae > Mastacembelus > Mastacembelus armatus. The sequence continues at coordinate 9,077,812 of NC_046641.1, read as the reverse complement.
ATTATTTAGGTGTAACCTGATCTGTAGAGGCTTTATGACCTACTCACTCTGTGACTCTATCTGTAACAAAACAAATAACTCTACTATAGGGAGATTTTTCAGAGCGTGGGTCTTTTGCTATCAGCTATGACAAATTTTAAAAGGCACAGCAGACCAAATAAATAGATTTACTAGTCAGAAGCAGGTTGTTCTTAAATTCCCAGGGTAACATTGTTATTTAGTGCATTTAAAACAAGATCAATAGTTTGATGGGAATGTTAACAGTTTTTGGTCATGAACCAAAGTATTAGACATATTCATTTTACCCAATGGTGGTTATTGGCTAACCACAATTTTTACAGTTTAACATGAAAGGACCATGAACGTAGTCACACCATCCTGTGAGTGCCTGATCCCATCAGCTTTTGGAAGCTAAGCAGGGCTGGGCCTGGTTAGTACTGGGATCAGAGACCGCCTTAGAAGACCAGGGGCCACTAGACTCAGCCACTGAGGTTGCACAAGCCAATCCGGTTTTAGTGTTGGTCCCAAGTAAGTGAGAGGGTTGCATCAGGAAGGGCATCGGGCATAAAACTTGTGCCAAATCAATCATGTGGATCAATTGATCCTCTGTGGCAGTCCCTAATGGGATCAGACCAAAGAATAGCAACATGCCTATGCCAAAATTCATGACAGTCTATATAGTTGAGGAGACATTTATTCATGGAAACCTCATGACTGAGCTAGAGGAAAGGGACAAAATCACTAAAGTCAGCAAGGTTCATCTTCTTAGTGAAGTGTTTGTACAAAATTTCATGGTGTGGTATAAAAACTGGGAGTTACTGAGGGAAGTGTAAACAGGTGTGGAAATCAGGACAGGATTGGGAATAACACCTCAAAGAAAAGCCCATAAAATAATAAGGCCAGGGATGGGATTGTAACAGGTGTTCCTAGTGCTGATAGCATGGCTAAAATGGATGAATCAAGAGTTAAACATATTACCCAAACAAAACAAACATTTTAGTTTGTAAGGCTTCCTCTTGGCGACCTATGACCTATCATACTGTCAACTGTAACAGATATTTTGGCTGGAATCACTCTAAACTATGGTCAAACTACATTGAAAATAATCCAGAATATAAATCAATAAATTATAACATTACTCAAACTACAAGGTAGATAAGAATTAGATGAAGGTTGAATTATTTGACAGCAATGTAAGAGCTGTCTGCAGGTATGAGACACACCATGGAGACTCATCAGATCATCCAGTTCTTTATTGCTCAGGCCTGATGATTTATTTTCATCACAATTGTGTATTTGGAATTGAAGACAAGTTATTTCAAAGTGATTTTTCCAAGAAGCTTACAACATATCAATAGATTTTAATGCTAATGTATACAAAGCAGATATACAGTCTGGTCTCTGTCTAATTAACATTTTCAGCATTGATGACAGCATATCTATCTCATGAAGCTATGAAGCCAATCTGATATATTTTACAGGAGCTTTGAACCTACATAAATTCAATAGGATACATCAAGGACATCTCTGTCTCGTACAGTGTCTGAACAAGCTGCTCACGTGACATTTGCCTGCCAGTAGCTTACTTCCTTCCCTTTGAACAAAATTATACAATCACTGGTGATCATACCAATAACGTCATACAAATAATAGATAATCTGATCAAATGTTGCATCGAATGTTTTGTACTGTAAAATGCCACTTTTGTGAATGTATGACAGAAAAACACGAGTCCTCATCCTGAACCCACTACGCTCAAAAACCTCAATAGCAATAGAGAAATTGGGCCTGTGATTTCAAACAGTGTAACTGCAGCAACATGTTATTTAATGTCATAGGTACATGAACTGGAGAACACACTGAACAAAACCCATGAGCACCTGAAATCTGGAAACCCTTTACACAGCCAGCCAGCTTAAAACAGCCACAATGACCTACTTTAGAGTGCTGTTGTAAGATGTTTTTGTCCCGCTACATATAAAGGAATAAATAAACAAAAACATGCTTGTTCAAATACTGCAAGATGTGCAAACTAACAGAAGTCTAAATGATTTCCTCTGCACTGTACAACTTAAAAGGCATGATCAATATTGACTAAATGAATGAAAACCCCTCAATAACCCTTAGAAATGTCAGACAAATGTTAGAGCCTGCAGTGAACAAACTAGACCAGTTTTACAAAAATTAAATGCTTCTTCAGTTTTTCTTACCACCTTAAGCATTTGCTTCTGACTTAACGAGACAATTCTGCTACAATGAAGCCTTGGAAATTCAACAGAGCTTGAGTAGTCTTTTCAATGAAGATGGATTATCTAGTTGCAGAGTTTCCCTGTAGCTTCATCTTCATTAATTACTTTTTTTTTTTGCTTTAGAAGAAATAATTTTTCACTCCCACTAATACCACCACTAATATCATTCCCACAGTGTTTCTAGAAGCAGTCCTGGGCTTAAACAAATGAGTAGCTTAGTCCTTTGCTGTTTCTTTCACAAGCACAATAACTTTCCCAATAATCCCGACTCAGACTTGAAAGTCATTTGATTGATTTTAGTCAGAAAGTTGAATGCGAACTTTTTATTTTGCCCTTTTGTGGCTGTTTTTCATTGGACTTTCTGATCCACAATGACTTCATCCAATAACCCTAAGGTTGGATTTGGCTTAACTCTGACTAAGCAGCTCCTGCTGACTGCGGACTGTGCTACGACTGGCTGCATGCAGGAGGAAGAGTGAGGAAAGTTAACCTCTATTGATTACAACCAAACTGTCACAGCTTTAAATGAACCTGCCAAAGCCTCAGACACACTGTCAAAACAATATCCACTGTTCCCATCATGGCAGGATCTCCTTTAGCAAGCCTGGTCATCTGGCTTCACACCAGGCTATTGATTCAAAATCAATCCACTAACTCCAGCGTATAACCATGATTGTTTTGTCTCAGCCAGCTGGCTTGTTTTGTAGTAACTAAGAGCCCGTTTGCACAAATGAAAGACCATGCCAGAGCACCATCCCTGATTGTCCTCCTTATAAAGGCCACTCAACGCTCAGACATCACATCACGTCCTTATCAACCTGCCCTTCGTTCCTTCTACAAATATTTGTTACCAGTGAAGGATGACAGCTCAAACACCAGAGCCGCTGTGGCGACGACCTCCCCTGCTTTCATCCAGACAGCAGTGTTACCTTTTGGGCATGAATAAAAAGAAGTTTGTCACCATAAATCACACCACTGCAAAAATAATTCAGAACAGGAGCGATGCTGGCCTTCCCCCACAACCACCGGTAGGAGGAAAATAACATGATAAGCAAAAAGAAAAGCTATGCCCTTGTCCGTATGTATGATATGTAGAAAAAAAAAATCCAATCCTTATCGCTAAAATGGATAGAAAAAAATAAAAGTCCGTTAGGCAGAAGCGCCGGGTTAATTTTTTTGTTGTACTGTGATCTGCTTCGTAATTTGTAATCATTACCTTGTGGTTTAAATGTGACCACACGCTGAGGAAGGCAAGTCTGCCAATATGCACTACTGTATATTTAATGTGCGTTAGCCCATATTTATTGCAGGCATTTTATTTTTGCAAATCCAAAAAAGAGCCTGGAATTGGATTTTTCACGCCTCATAATATCCATCAAGAGGGCAGATCTTTCCCTGTGCTTATCACTGGTATTATCTTATATTAACTTTAGATCATTTTGTAACTATCTTCCACAGACACACACACGCGTCAGAATCGCTTTCGGTCATCGAAGCTGTCAGTCACGTTTAAAGGCAGATATAAAAGCGAGCCATACCCCCAGCAGCCTGGTTTACACCTGTTGATCGCCTGGCAGCAAAACCCTTAACGCTCACCGACGAACTGTCGCTTAAGTAATTGTAGTTCAAATCAATACTGGCACTTGAAATACCCCATGGTTCAGAGTGCGGATTCATGGCTTAGGTGCTGCTCAGAAACCCATACGCACTGGTTTGTGTGAGAAGCGCGCATCTCTCCAGAGGCGCACAGCGGCTCCGCGCCGCATCTCTCCAGTTCAGATATATTCTGTACCTGAAAACGGACACATCTGTACGGTAGGTGTGCTTCTTCTTTACAGCCTAACTAAAAGTCGGAACAGAAAATATTTGAATTTAAAAGATGAGAACAATGCAAACAAATGTGTTAAATCTACATAATTGAAAGCAATTCCAGTGCTTTTCTCTTTAAAGTTTGTTGATAATGCTTGAGTTTAGAGGATTGGACTGGCTCATGTCCTCGGTTTGTTCGACATAGACTTTTTCTAGGATTACATTTGTGCCAAATGTACTTACTGACACATGACTCTTTACTGTGTGCAGTTTTTTTTTTCTAATTGGATGGCAGTGTTCAAGGCTGTTTCTTTCTAAGACAGACTGTACATGTGTGTCTACACATACAATCTATCTACATAAAGAAATGTTTTAATGCCTTATACTGCTGGTTGGTGACTGGGTGTCTCTGATCTGATTTTGAATCACTCCAGCAAATAACCTCCTGCTGATGATGATGTCAGACTGTTTTTATATGGTTATATATATATATATATATATATATATATATATATTATGGTTATATATAACCATAATATATATATATAAAATTCAGTTTTTCTTTGCGGCATGATATACTGCAATCACAATCATCTTGATTAACTGCCTGAAATCCTTGGGCAATGTATGAAAGTTGTTTTTCTATTCTGTTTCATCTGATCCATACTCTTCACAGGCATCAATATTTTCAGTCACATCGCATCTACTAGAATGAGAAGAGAAAAATTCAAAATACAAGTCTTTGCCAAATGTGCCACTGCCGCATGAATTCAGCATCCTAATATTTACCACCTGTGTTAGTATTTGTCATATGCAGCTATATTGTGAAAATATGTTATTTTCACAGCTGGGTGAAATAGGGTTCAATTGAATTGATGTGAATTGGAACCAACACCTCCTGTGCTGCACATGCACACTGTATGGATACATAATAGAGTAGAGCAGGTCTGAGTCATGCAGCAGCATCTGGCTTTAATAGTCAGTGTTTGTGTTGAAGTTTGTATTGAGAAAAAAAATGAAAAAGCACCGAACTCATAGTGACAGACAACCTACTCCATGTCAGAATAGTACATGCAGCAAATAATCCCATTCATATAAGTCCTGATATAACAGAAACACATCTCCTTAGTTGTTTCTAAATATGGTTAAACAAGGGAAATTTGTATTATAGTACTAGTTACTGCCAGTACAGTGATTTTCTCTTTGGAGCTACACAGGACCTAAAAATGTGCCATCAAAAGGACAATTATTACATATGGGTAGAGGAACTGCTTCATTAGCTGCACAGCATATCTGCAGCTACACAGGAATATAAAGAATGAACATTAAAATTGAAATGAATGAACACATGCCCTATAAATGTGTCTACAGTAGTAGGGAATTCATCTTCATCAGTTTTTCAGCATACTTGTGTCCTGGAAGTGTTTCATATTATAGTGTGCATGTAGTTGAATGTATGCACTGTAGGTTATAATCCTGATTTCATCCTTTCAGGTTGATATCAACCTTTTGAGATGGAGGACACAGGCAGTGGCTGGGTGGCCGAGCTCACCCCCCCAAGTGTGATGAATGATGTGAATGGCAATGACACCGGTCAGGTCTTTGAGGTAGCGCTGCAGAATGGCTCCTTGACGCGCAGCCCTCAGTTTGTGGGTGTAGAGCTGCTGCAGTCCTTCAAGCTGCTCATCATTCCCTGCTACACTCTGGTGGCTCTGGTGGGTGTTTTTGGCAACTACCTGCTCCTCTATGTCATTTGTCGCACCCGCAAGATGCACAATGTCACAAACTTCTTTATCGGAAACCTGGCCTTCTCCGACATGCTGATGTGTGCTACATGTGTCCCCTTCACGCTGGCTTACGCCTTCAACCCTCACGGCTGGGTCTTTGGCCGCTTCATGTGCTACTTGGTTTACCTCATCCAGCCAGTGACAGTATATGTATCAGTCTTCACCCTCACTGCCATTGGTGTGGACCGGTAAGTCATAATAAGCCAGAGGACTGTTTATAAAAATAAACCTTCTGACTTTTGCAGAACCCTATTTACAGACATACTGTTTCTTACTGTCATATCCTGCAATTCGTCATCAGATGAGCAAAAATCTGCCCTGAGGTTTTTCAGCTAGAGGCATTTATCTAAAGCTACTTAGTCACCATGTTATAAACTCTACATGAATGTAAAAGTAATACATAATGCCTCACAATTAATGTCACTATCTCTTGAGGAAAATTGCAGTAAATTGCAGGGGCAGATGCAGATGTAACCACCTGGATGTAGTGGATTTTTATGCCAGCTCTCAAAATAACTAAGCTCAAGTACTTTGAGTTACTAGGATTACAGTGAACATACACATACAGTCATATTTTATAACAATTTGGGACCTTTTCTTCTTGTCTTCCTTGAATAATCAAATACCAGCCAGGAACTGAACTGTATGGTATTTCTCTGAGAAATATTTCTCAGTATTATTATTTCTTTGAGATGTATAACAGATCTTAATGTGCTTTTCTCTCTACACTCCAGAAGTTTTTATGGCTTGGTAATATGTAAATGATACCAAAATTACGACTATGGTACCGATACCTGCATCTAGACATGCCTCTTTTTTTTAACCACGAAAGCTGCCTGCATCTCACAGAGAGCCATGAGAGAAAAAAAAAAAAACAGACATTGCCAGTGGAAGCAGAGCTCAGCGCACACAGACACACACACACACACACACACACACACACACACACACACACACACACACACACACACACACACACACAGCTGTCCACTGTCACAGAGGAACACATCTTCAGATGTATGTCTCTTATTAAAAGTGGCACTCTGGCAGTCACTGATATAAATAAAACAAGGTTAAGTACAGTTTTAATGCCAGGGTATTGCAATATCTTTCTTGTATCGGTACATTGTGAAACACTTTCTGGGCGGCCACATTTACCCCTCTAAAAATATTATAAGATTTCTATTTCTAGCCATTTCATGCATTTTGGTCACTAATCCTTGAACATCTGCAGGCACCAAGTGGTTAGCCAGCATACAGTAAGACCCCAAACCCAAATATCAAAACAGGATGGCATCTCAGAAATATCTACCTAGTAGAGGACTTGTAAGAAAAAGTTAGGAACAATATTAATATTATATTTTCTAAATATTGGCTTTGTATAGGCAGAAATCTATGATTAGTTAATCCCAGGTTCACTAAATTAGACATCATACATTATCTGTAATTCAGATATAAATCATTGTGAAAATTTTTGTCTGTAGGGACATTTTCTTATCAAATCAATCCATATTTCTTAGAACCATGATATGTGCAGAGTGTTTAACACTAGGCTACTTTGTGCCACTTAATTTGTTTGCGTCTGGGTTTTGGTTATGTTTTGTATGTATGAAGCTGAGCTCTGGAAACCACTGGCCCCGGCTCACTGAGAATCAAGAATGCAAACCAATGAAACTACATTCACATTAATTTAAAAATAATTTTAAAAAAAGACAGGCACATTTACATGCAGTGGCCTGTTGCTTTGTGCCCTGGGTGCTTTTCCACTTGTCACAGTAGGTAGACCTGAGGAACTGATGCACATTTCAAAAATGTTTTATAGAAGAATTTTCTGGAGACTCATGGACATTATCATGGGCTGCAAGTAACTAATATATCTATATCTATATCTATCTCACATTATGAGAAATATTAACTGATATTTACCAGTGCCCAAGCTAAATTCTACTAAAGAAGAGTAGTTTAGTTTAGCTCAGTCTAAAGGCAGGGAACTTTGAGACAAAGAGGGTGGAAGATGATTTATCAGCTTATGATAAATAAATAAATAAAATAATCTATTTTACTCATTGTTTGTTTATGGTCCAAGGCTAATAGGCTACAACAAGCTCAATGACATTGCTTAATGACTAGTTAATAGTTTAAACAGACAGTCCAGATCTAATGTCTGGTCAAATAAACTGAGGCTACCATCTCCTCTCCGCTTCTATAGATACTATGCTACAGTGCACCCTCTGAAAAAGCGCATCTCGGTCTTGGCGTGCACCTACCTTCTGTCTGGGATCTGGCTGCTGTCCTGCGGTTTGGTGGCTCCAGCTGTGGCTCACACCTACCATGTGGAGTTTAAGAATGAGGGCTTCACCATCTGTGAGGAGTTCTGGATGGGCCAGGAGAGGCAGCGGCTGGCTTACGCGTACAGCACTCTCTTCATCACCTACGTCCTGCCTCTGTCGGCGCTCTCCATCTCTTACTTGTGCATCTCTGTGAAACTGCGGAACTGTGTCATACCTGGCCACCACACCCAGAGCCAGGCAGAGGCTCAGCGCATGCGCAAACGCAAGACCTTCCGCCTGGTGAGCCTGGTGGTGGCGGCGTTTGGTATCTGCTGGATGCCCATCAGTGTTTTTAATGTTCTGCGCGACATTGACATTGACCTGATTGATAAGCGGTACTTCCTGCTCATTCAGCTGCTCTGTCACCTGTGCGCCATGAGCTCGTCCTGCTGTAACCCTTTCCTCTACGCATGGCTGCACGACCGCTTCCGCGCTGAGCTGCGCAAAATGTTCACGTGTCACCGTCGCATTGGCATCTCGGCCAACAACTGCGCCACAGCCAGCGTGGCCCTGTGAAGCTGCTGTTTGTAGTCAGCCCTGGTTTGTTTGGACAGCAGGCCACTCATCTCCTCCTGGTAACAGTCTAACAGAATAAGACACGTGTATATAGGTGTAAGTAGGATTCCCAGGATTGCGTGGTGGTCCAGTAGACACGTTATAATTCAGTGGGTCTGTCTGTGTCAAACTATTTACCATCTCACCTACGAGCTGCATTAAAGAAATGATTTAGCGTCACACTCCTGTAACAATGCGCAGTTTGAATAAAATTAAGGATGAAGACTGGCCCACTGGCACAGTCTTTGTCCTTGTCCAAACCTGGCAACATTACCCACAATGCAACTATTTTTGGTCTCTGTTTCACGTGTTTTTTCTTTTTTTTTTCATTGCCAGATTCCAATATATTGATTTTATTGACTTTAATGATAAGGCTGACAGAATTATTAAAGTTAGAAGTTTTTATGTTTGTACTGTCAACAGAGCTGAAAAGCAACAGTGTAAATCCTTCCACAATACTTCCCTGGACATTCCTAATTATAAAACTCTTCACGTACTTCACAAATGTATTCTTTCATTTTTGAAAAAGTTGATTATTTGCAGAAACCAGTGGGAAATTTAGATTTCCTTAAATTTACTCCTGTAAAGCAGTTTTTAGCCATGGATATGGTGAACTGAGTATTTATGACAGCAGGACAATGTGGGATTCACTAAGAATAAACATCAGTATTTAAAATGAGGGAACATGTCACCCAGTGCAACAGTGTGACACGTTGATGTGTTTTTGTTTTTTTCTTTGACCAGATAACACCAATAAAGTTATATAAAAATGGTAAAACATGCTGTCAGTTAGCCTCTGTATAATAAAACATGTTATATATGTTTCCATGGCTACACTTATTTCTTATCCTTGTTCGCCTGGGACAGAACTGCTGCAACGTGGAAAAAACACTTAATATCTGATTAAGATTATTATTGGTTTAATCCTATTGTGCAGGCTGAATTTATTTCAAAACACACTTAAAATATAAACATAAGAAATTGCAGATCCAAACTTTTTGGTGAAATACTTAGTGTCTTTATTTCAAATAAAATCATACTTTACTCCACAACACTTTTACAGATTTTCTCCAACAAACACTTGATACATCAGGCTGTGTGTTTTGCACATTCTTCAACCTCTCTAACTAGGAAGAGGTAGCCAACAATTATCCATCCAGCAACTCAGACATTAAAGAGATGAAAAAGGTTTTGAAGGCACAGGTCTGTACATTCGGAAGATTAATATTGCTATAATTTCTGTCAAGACATCAAACAGCATTGTCACATAAAGGCATAAATACAGGATTCATTCATTAGTGTGGTTCATATACAAAGTCAAGGCTGAATATTATTGATACCAAGTCTGTTACTGTTCCTCTGATGATTAGTTTTTGATTATCTCTTGGTCTTTAATTTATAAATAAAACAAGAATCACAGTGAAAAATTATTAGAAGTCTTTGATTCTGTACTTGCATAACAGTAGAAACTATGTCCTCAGGCTGCATACTAATCACATGAAAGAAAAAAAACTATATCTACTCTGTAATTCAAATTATGTACAGTGCATAGTAGCTGCTTGCTTTTATTCACTGCTGGTTTTCTAAGTCACACCTCTGAAGCAAAAATAGGCACAATATCGTTTTAAGGACTGGACAACCAGCTGACATTTGATGTGGTGAGTAAAACAGGACAGGAATGTTGCTTGGTAAAAATAATACACACTATAATACACAACAAAGAAAATTAAAAAAGTTGTGAAGCGAAAAGTCAACGTGCACTTGTTATACCAACAGTCTTAATCATAACTTATTTGTTGAGGTCATAATTTGTAGTTGTGACTCGCAGGGATGTCATGCAAAGTAATTAAAAAATGTATTGAAAATATATGTATATGAGAGCCATATTACATTCTAACTCACAGAGATGGTGCATGTACTGATTGTATAGGGTTATGAACATGCATCTTCCAGCATTGCAACTCTCAATGCAAAGAGTAAAAAAGGTCAGAACAGTTAAAATAAACAATTTTTCTCTGTATATTAAATAAAGCTCAACCCAAGTTTCATCACATATGGTAAATACGTCACAATGTTCAATCTATTTTTATGTAACAGTTTTTAAAACCAAACTCCTGTACCTTAGTGTTGAAACAAATACATTCATTTACTTAGGATGCTTTACTTGCTTGTTATTGAGTGTTAGGTAATATTAGTTCAGAGACAATTTTCTGGCATTCTCAACCAAATTTGACTCTAAAAAAGTGCATATGCTCCAAATCCTTCATAGTGACCATGTCTCAGGGTACACAGTGACAATAATCCAACACAGACAAGAAACATAAGTGGGTCCTCTAACAGGAGGCTTTTTCTTCCCGCAGCTATTCTTACTTACACTGGTTTGGTGGAGGTAAGGGCTTGCAGGATACTAGGTTTCTCGTCTATGACACGAACCAGCAGGTTGTCGATGTACTCTTCAAGCTCAACGATCTTGGCGTCCTTCCTGGACAGATCGGTTTGCTGCTTAACCACCAGTGTGATCAACTCTTCCTGTGTCAGCTGAGTGTAAGGCCCGCTTTCCACCAATTCTGGCACCTGCTAGGAATAATAATTATTATTATAATATATACAAAGGATCTTTCAAACCCCTGGGAGACAATGGTCTGATATCCTACACAGAGTACACAAACTCCATCTGCTGAGACTGCTGGGTGTAAAATACATTATTTTTTCATTAAATTAATATTTCAATTTTAATCAATCATCCAAGTATTAACTAAAAAATCAACATGCATATCGCAGAATATGTTCAAGGGTGACAAGATTTTATGTAATGCATCCCAGAACTCCTGATGCAGAAAAATCAAATCAAAGTCAAATCTGTTTTGGCATTTTGGTTGTAGGATGTCATTTTCGTCGACAAGACTGTACCTTAATCTTTCCTTGTGTGATGTCCCGGATCTTTATCTCTTTTACATCTGGGGTGCTGGCGGGATGCTGACTCTCAGCTGAGCTCAGGGGTTTCACAGGATGAGGCCTACAAAGAAAAGCAGACATTGTTATAACACTACGCACAGAAAATAATACAAAAAATGTACACGTGTTGTAAATCATCCAAATCATTCAAGTGTTATCCATGTGCAATATTCATCATTAAACCCAGTGTGAGGAAAGTTGCCAAGAAATCACAAGCTCTCAATATAATCATAACCAAGAAAACTCCCAACACCTTATTCACCTCCAAATACAACAGCAGCAGCCATAGGCAGATAAACTAGAGATAAGTCTAGATACTTAATCTAGAAGTAGCCTGTTAGATCTCACCTGCGTGGTGTTAAGGCTAGCCCACCTCCATTGCTATTTTGAGCACTGACAGGCTGAGCCTCAGAGGGTGAGACCCACGCTTGCAAAAGTGTCTTTCCCCCATATAAACCTCCTGCCTGAGATCCTGTTTTCTCCGGGACTTGGGGCTGTGAGGAAGCCAAAGCTGAAGAAACAGTAAAAGGTTCAGCTCCAAATGCGTCCGTTCCTCCGTAAAAACTGCCTCCATTATTTGCCAATTCAAGCCCAGACTTGGAACCATTATTATTTGAGTGAGGTGTAGATGGAAGAATCTTTTTTGGTCTGGAGGAATTTCTTCTTCGGAAAGCAGGACTGCCTTGCGTTGAATCCTCATCTTTTTTCCCATATTCACTGTTTTTGTTTGAATCACTGTCATTAAAACTAGCAAAGGGATCAGTTTGCATCTCTGGACTAAAGATTTTATTAAGATCATTTGCTGTTATTCCTCCATCATGAGGATTTGGCTCCTTGTGTATGTTGCCAGTAAACAAGTCATCTACTTCCTGGTCCTGGTTCAGCTGGGCCCATGGGTCCTTGGAAATGAGGTCACTACTGGGGAATGGGTCAAACTCTGCAAACTGCACCTTTGTCTTTTTGTTCATGCTGCTCAGACTTGAACTAGCTGATGTTTGGATGTCGCTGTTTGTATTGCTGTCTGGCATCACAACGGATCCCTGTTGTGTTGGCTCTTTGCCATTGACCTTCTGTCTGGGTTTGGCTGTAGGAGGTTGTTTGTCCTGTCTTTGCTCATTTGGTGCAGATGTTTCCAATTCGGTTGTTGGTGTGGGTGAATGTGTCGCTGCAGATGATGGCTGCAACACCATTTTCACTTTATCCTTGGACATATCTAAACTAGTTTCTATGCTTTCTCTGCGAGTCATCACTTGGCTTGCGGCTGCGGATATGACTGACTTAGGGGGAGCTGGGGCCACTACTTTTTTAGATGACACAGGTTTGGTCTGCTGATGATGTGTCGTAGCAGGACTCTCTTGTGTTATGGAAGACTTAGGGCTTTGCTTGTGCTCATCTGGGCCATCCACACTCATCTCTGGACCCAGAAGTTCAGGTGGAATGTCTCTATGTCTCTGATTAACCTCAGCGATTATATGATCCCACTGGGTCTGCCCCTGCACCCCATGTCTCTTCTTTGGAAAGAGGGTTTCATAATCGGGAAGTGGTAGAGACCCTTTTTTACCTTGCTGCATTCCATCGGCCTCTACATATGCAGGGTTCTTGATCTCTTGAACAGGAACATGATTTCCAGCTTGGGTTGCTTGTACAGGATACATGGGAGGCAGAAGGGCTCTTCTCTTATCTGCCATTGTGGGTGAAGATTCTGCAGATGACAAGTTCCCTGTACTTCCACGGGATGATCCAAACAGGCTCTGACTTATGTTTGCTGGAGCCAGAGATGAATGGAGGGTGGAGAAACTATCAGGGGACTCAGATGGGACACTAGAGAGGGTGAACTCAGAGCTCACTGAGGAAGGACACAGCTGACTGGGGGACTGGCAGTCAGCGGGTTCAGAGTCCAGAGACTGAGGCAATCTGCCAAGGAGTGAAAACAAAGGCCTACAAGTCAGTGTGACCACCACATTACCTAAATAGACTTCCAACAATGTACAACCCATCACCAGTTTAACCAAGATCTCACATCAAACACTTAATTTCCATCTACATAAACATATAAACCTGAGAATACAGCCATGATCTCTGACAAATTTTGTGGTATCAAAAACACTAGTGCAATATTCCAATGTCAGTGACTAACCTACACACACAATGTCTGACATTCACATGCCTTCCCTGATTCATTTTTAGTCGTGACTTGCTCACACAAACATTTTAGCTGTTCAACATAATATTTTGACTTAAACTATACAAAACAGTGCAACCTGGCAGCAAAATACAACAAAATATCACCACAAAACAATTCAAATCTTAAAGACCTAGCGTCTATCTTCCATCTAGCAAACTATTCACAAAATGTCACATATATGACAACAGCAAAGCACAAGCCCCTTACCACTGCACCACTGTGTCCACAACCAGCCATATATTAAAAAAAAAACAAAAAAAAGACAATTGCAAAACAAAATCCAACCAGCCAAGAACCCTCAGAGAAAGTAACACGGTGGCTAAGTCACTCCTTATGAACTCTGTTCAGCCCACAACATCTTCACAAACATAAGACACACCTTGATTCTCAACTATACCAAGACCAAACCGGTCAAACAGGCCATTGGATGGAATTCAGAGCTATTCAAGACAGTTGAGCCAGATTGAACAGAAACAGGAAAGACTGCTGTGGAATTCCCAAGTTTCAGTGTTGACGGACACGGTGTAATACAACACTTAATCTGAAACTAGACTTTAGGTTCTTAAAAAACATCTCTGACTGATGTGTACATCTCACCTGTGCCAAGATAACAAATAAGAAAACAACTCTTATTTACTTTGCACTTAGAGTTGGGTCTTTTTTGTATTTATATAAAATGCAGATAGCACCACCAACAGTAACAACAGTATGCGAGGGTTCACTTACGGTTTTGCGAAGGCAGACAAATCAGTCAAACAATTCTAAAAATGCTGTTGTGTGAGTGCAAGTAGCCAGTAGCATCCCAAATGTGAAAAGTGATATAACATAACATTAATGCAGCATTATCATTAAGAACAAGCAATGGAGTGAAAGAACAACAAGGCCCACCTGGGTTTGACTGCAGACACTTTGGCAGTGCGGTTGAGGAAGAATGTGGAAGACGGAGTTTGTTGATTGGAGCCGGATTTCTGAGGATCAGCTGGGCTTTCGTTACTGCTAACTCTCTGATCTGAAGTGAGGGGAATGTCTTCAAATGGGTTAGTGGAGTGGTGGGAGATTGGTTGATCAGTTCTCCTTGAGTCATTGAGATTTGCTGATGCAGGCAGCACTTCTTTGGGATCTTGGGGTACCTCCTCCTTTTTCTCTTCTTTCTTTCTGATCATTCCAAACAGAGACGTCAGCCGCTCGCTCATGGAGGCCTCCTCCTGTCGTTTCTGCTCCTCAACTCTGCGACGCTCCTCTTCGAGCCTCTGATTTTCTGCTGCTTCCAGCATCTTGCGCTCTTCCTCTCGTTTTCTTCTCTCTTCCTCCTCTTCATCCCTCTGTTTCTTTCTTTTTGCTTCATCCTCAAGGAAGCGTCTCTTCCTTGCCTGTTCCTCTTGGTGTCTCTGCTCCTCTTCCTCCTGCAATCTCTTGACCTCTGCCCTGTGTTTCTCTTCTTCCAGTCTCTTTGCTTCTGCTATGCGCCTTTCCTCTGCCTGCCTTTTCTCCTCCTCCTCTTGATGGCGCTGTTGCTCCAGTATGCCTCTATCTGCAGGCTCATGCCTGTAGGATGGGACAGGTATACTTATAAAGGAATCTGCTGAGGCATCAGAGGTGTGTTTGCGTATGTCCTCCACAGAGCCCTGGCCTGAGCTGTTTAGACTAAGTGTAGATCCGCTCTTGGGCTCTGCGTCTTCTGTGTACACATGGCTGCCGTTGATGCACAGGTTGTTCAGGTCACTGTTGCTCTGCTTGGAGCGACCCAGTAGGGAGAATGGACCCTGAGATACCTTGCTGTCAGAGCTGCCTGTTCGCTTGTGTCCCAGGAATTTGAATTTCTTTTTAACTGTGGGAACAGAGGCAGTCAAGTATTATGTCCTTGTTGACATGCAAAACACCATTATTTACCTTGCACTGTGCTGCAGAAGAAATGAGAGACATGTCACTGTTAACATACACAACACACAAAGCATAATGAAAGGTGAAGTTACCTTCAGGAGAGTCTACATTGAGGCCAGACGAGCGGCTGCCACTGAGAGATGTATTCTTCTCAGGGAGAGTCCCCAAGGTAGACATAGACTGAGAGATGTTACGCTGCAAGTTTGATTTGGGGGCAAAGAGGGTTTTCAGCTTAGATTTCTTTTTAGCTTCTGGAGACTGATTGAGTGACTGTGCATCAGCCTCTCCCTCACTGTCTGTGAGGACCTGGCTGACAGAAGGAACAATAGCTGAGGCCGAGTCAGAGAAGCCATCTTTCTTCTTGCCACGGACTTTGTCCTTCAGCTTGGAGATGCGGGAGCGTGGCTTGTCTTGCATAGAAAGGTCAAACATGCTAGCTGACATGTTGTTTCTCAAGAACTGGATATCTAGCATTACCTCTCCCCGTGCCTTGTCCTCTTTTCCGGTCTTGTCCACCAGCTTGAACCAACTGCAAAGAACAGAATAAGAAGAACAAATTTTCACAAAAGTATAAGCACATTCTGAGAAAAACTGATTTTAATGTTAAACTCAGAAATCTTGTTCATTACACTGCATTAAACCCACACATTGTCAGGTAAAATAGACAGTACAAGAATAAGAATACAGTAACAGTAAGACTTGACCTCAGTGCATTACGTCTTATTTCACATAATGAGAAAGAATACTGCTTAGGTATTGAATTATTAAATATTACTCTAAATATCATTCAATTGTACTAAACACTGAGTGACAAGTTGATTTGTACATGAACTAAGGGAAACAGTTTAATTGGAATAGCAAATGAAACGACTCTAAGGAACTGTTTCAGATCCTGCTATTTTTTTTAAATGCAAAAACACATTTTCTGGATTAAATGATTATCTTTACGCCAGTAAATCATTCAGCAGCACATGTGAATTCCTGATTAGTTCTTTCATTCATTATTCAAGCACAAATGCAAAACAATCAATTTTTTGTCATTGCAAATAGAAAAGAAGCTCTTTAAAAACATTACTCTGGGCTTTGGGAACTGCATTTTTCTTCCATTTGTAAACTTGTAAGCTTTGACTTCAAATGCTTGAAATTTTAGTCTGCTCTCAACAGATAGTAGAGACTGATAGGTGTCATTAATCAGTGTACAGCTTGTTCCAGTTCCTGCTGGGAGGACCATGCCAGCTACAGATAAAGCTTTGTTCCGTATCCCCCCTCTTCTCTTGTCTATTGTACAGGATCAGCACTTACTGCCTGCAAAGGAAAGGTAGGAGTGTTTTCTGGAGGGCCCTGTCTAAAACCATGGCAAAACAAGCAGCATCAGTGCAATTACACACATGCTTTCTACGAGCACAATTAAAGCCTTTCTATTATTAGATGTTCTAATACTGTAGCAGAAGTGCTCATTATAGTGAGACTTTAGCCTTTTCAACTCTTTGTTCCACAGCAGAGTCTCCCAATTGTTTCACTTCCAGTAAAGGTCACTGTGAATCCCTCTTTGATCATTTGGTAGGATAATACTGTATGTGGAAGCCAGTTCAATCTAACCTTTAAGAGATAAACTGCAAAATGCCAAAGATCTCAATCACTAAAAAAAAACCAAACAGAAAAACAAACACGGTGTGAGACTGGCGTTTATTACTGGAACAGTTGTATGATCACGTACTGGAGCAAGCATCCAGATAGTTTCTTCTGGGAACAGTCAAGGAACAAGTACGGGAGTGCACCAACATTCCTCAAGCACTTTCAAACATGCAGGGAGGTGCTGTACAGCGTGTGTTGTAATCAAGGGTACACTGAGCCTAATTCAAAGACTCTTCATCTTCACCCTTGAGCTAATACGCCAAGTCAAACAATCCCCAACAAAGTCTACCCACAAAGACAAAGAGATCAATCCAGTTGAAAAACTGCTTTTTGTTTCTGTCAGTGACAGCGGGGTATGCACTTTAGTTGTCTGTAATAAACACAAAGCATTGTTACAATTATTAACAGGCTAATGTACGTGTTGTGTCCTGTTTGCATAGAAACACAGAGCCATGCCCCTGCTGCACGCTCTCACCAGTCTTGCTAGGCAGGTTCCGTCTATTAACTGTCAAGGGCACTTAGTGTGTAATGATTAACAAGAAAGCCTGTATTTATCCCATGATTGGACACCAGAATGTATTCAGCCGGTAAAACAGGGTGTAAACAGGGTAAAATGTTGATGTGTTCCTCTGATGCATAAACATTTAACTGGATGAACAAGACTATCCATAATAATAGTTAAATTACTAAGCAAAGTTTTTTAGACTATTATTTTGTATGGATTCGGTGGGAGTGACTCGCATGTCAAGTTATAAGGATGGATGGATTTTTATTTACACTGCTCTGCTCATTGTTTACAAAATAAATATTGTGGCTCACATATTTTTCAAGCAGAAATGTCAAACCTTTATTACATAAATTATAAAAACCATCTGCTTTTCTATGTGTCACATAACAGAAAACTTGTTAAGCTTCAATTTCTGACATTGGCTTGGACACAACAAGCAATCTGAAGATGTCAAACAGGGTTACAGAAAAACTGTCGCTGAAAATGTGTGATTTTTGACTACTGTGATCTAATTTTAATCAGTAATTTCTAAAGCAAAAATGCTAAGTTCCAGGTTTGTAAATGTTGGATGGCAGCCTGTCTCTGTTAATAATAACAAAGTCAGTATATATGAGTTTTCAACTGTTAGATGTACAAAACAAGACAGCTGAAGATGTTACTGGACTCCGAAACTCATAAATTTTAGACATTTTATGAAACAAAAGATGGATTTGTTAATCAAGGAGGTAATGATCTATAGGCTAGTTCCAGTCCTACATGCAAATAAAACCTTTACATCACTCCATATAACTACCCAAATACAATATAAAACTAATCCTCTAAATCAGATGGTTACCTTGGTATCTATGGTAATAATTTGTAATAGCAAGTGGCAGCAGCTATTAGACAAACTCAAAATAACCTAATTTCTAACCTACAGTAAGTTCTTGATTACACTCCTTTGTATTCAAGGCAACTGTAGAGTTCCCTTTCTGCAGGAAAACAAAGTCTTTGATGTCACACCCTGTATCAGCATGTCTGGGAGGCAGGATAGTAATCTAACACCACACACTTCAAGCCAAACACAGCAACATCCAATACCCAGCATGCATACTCTGCGTTAAAGGAGACAGAAGGAGCAGGCCTAGCGTGGAGAGTGATGGACTGTAGAAATGGAAAGGAAAAAGTACAGAGTGAACTTTGCCACTGAAGTATAAAAACGTACTGAGCAAACACAAGATAACATTTAAGATATGACCGTACAACAACCAAGTGAATGTGGTCACTCCAGCAATATATCTAGAGAGCGCTTGGCTGAGTGATGACTGAGAACTCACATCACTCAGTCTTTGCCAAAGGTCACCTCAAAATTAAAGGCCAAGTTCGGAAGGGTGTACCAATGTGGGGAAAAAGTGTATTAAACCATCTTTATTTTTAAATGTTCTCTTACATAAGAGGGTGTGTGTGTATATCCAAATTCAACACTATGTTTATCATGTTTATTTTTGACCTGTTACACCCATGTTACACCCATGCTACATCAAACCACTGATGTCATCTTGGCTCACTAAACATATAAGGGTGTGAGCAGATGTATTGTAAAATGGTTAAGAGCACAGAGGAATGTGCCTAATTAACAGCAGCTATGTGAGAAAAGGATTCTTTCGCCGAGCTGCTGTTGTGACAGAGCTCCCTCACGCTGATATATGAAGTAGAAGTCAGCCAAACATTTAGGTATGTACAATGGAGACAGACAGAAGGAAGTGATGAGATTTATCTAAATTTGCACCGTTTCCCATCAGCCCCAGGGTTTCTGTTTTTCCTCCCAGACACTGATAGGAAGAGAGAGATTCCATTTGTTTGAATGTTAAAATGCTTGCTGTTTATCTATTAGATGACCTTTTGCAAGTGAGCTGTATAGATGGTGGGTATATAACAAAAGGTACCATTATAATAGTCTTGTATACAAGACTGGATTATTAATTTGTCTAAGAAACAAAACTAGCGATTTGCTGGACAACTCCATACACCTCAATGGACAACATAATGGAGAGCAAGCTAATGAATAATTTAGGGTTTCACAGTGCACAGTTCATATTTTGGGCAAAAATCCAAAACACCACTGTCAAAGACAACTGAAAAATCAATGGCTAACATTCGCAGAAAGTACAGTCCTATAGTCACCAAACAAAACAATAGAAAGGAACAATCCAGCATGTGATATACTGACCAAGTCAATCACAGTTAAATTGGGACCAGTTTGGCAGCTATTGTTTTGGGGGACTTTAAATTCTATCTCTGCTCGAGGTTAAAGTAAACCTGATATTTGTTTACCTATCTATGTATGTGATGATCACGGTTCATTCATGTTTTAAAGTTTTATGATGTGTACTACCTCAGCACCTAGGCTGATATTATGTAGATGGGCACTTTCTGCTGGGATGCTGCACTGTAACTTAAAGAAAATGCCATGGTTGAATAATAAACTCGTTGGGCCCACACAGCAGTAGTCACTTACTCTGTCTTTTTGCGAGTGTGGCCGTCGTGTAGATTCAGCAGGTTTATCACAGCTTGACCCAGGAACTTGTCGAGCCCCACCTGGGCTCGGTGCATTATGGTGATATACAGTGTGCAGCGTTCAGCGTTTCCCGGGTGGAAGAGCGGCAGGTCAAACGAAGCCTCTTCTTTCCACACCGGAGCGACACATTTCTCCATCACAGACGTAGAAAACTTGTCCTTGGCCACCTGGATGATGGCATACGCGTCGTTGGTGCCATTCTTGCCCTTGACGCGCAGGCTGCGAGCTTGATGCACCGTTACCTGCACACTCGTAGGAAACCACTGCTGGCTCTGCTCGGCCAGAGACATGACGAAAGTCTGTTAAGCTTAGTCAAAAGTACACTGTCCTGAAGAAACAGCCCCCAGTGTCGCACTTAACCTTCTCCTGAACTCTGTTGTGTTCACCTGCGGTGTCCTCTGCGACTGCAGGTTTACGTTATCTAGCGTTAGCTTGACTCCTCTTCAGGAAGCTGATGTCGTAATGATTCTCCCAACTCCTCGTAACGCGGTATCTAAGCCTCTAATAACACCTCAGTTAGGTCAACACTCGGTTAACAAACTTCATGCTCTTATCGGCCGGTGTAACCCAACCACTGCCACTAATTCCTCCCAGAGGCGTCCATAAAAACTAGTCTCCTGCGGTCCCTCTTCTAACTTCAACAATTCACTTCCCTGATGTTATAGAGCCCCACCCAGACTCTACATAATGCTTTCTGATTGGCTGATGATTCTGTCAGTTGTTGATATAAGCCTGTCATTGGTCAGCGGAGGAGAAAGGCGTCGACAGATCGTGGACCGTTAACTATTGCTATTAGCTGCTGATCCGGAATCAGTTTCCTCTTGTAAAACTCACATGTAACTGAAGTAAGAGCAGAATTAACACTGAACTGAGTCCAGTGAAGCTACTTTAGCGCTTAAAGGTTCTATTTTTTTACTTTTGTCACTTTATTTTGGGTGTAGGAATTGTACGGTGTATTTAAAAAAATATATTACTGAAGTGAAAAAATAACATAAAACTCTCATACTGCCTCTGCAGAAAATCAACTCATGATAGATCACTTGTGATTTTTTTATTATCTTGCACTGACATCTGAGAAGTTATGCCTATCTACACTTAAGAAGTCCACCAAGTCTTCATTGAGATATATAGTGTAAACTGGACTCAGGCAGTATGACTTTAAAAGTTAGTTGGTCAATACTTGTTTGTTAATGAGGGATAAAATTAGGAACAAAATCTTTTCATGGGTTTAGTCAGCTTGTGTGGAGTACACTTCACAGGCCAAAGGTTTCATTAGGTGAAGAAGGCTTGAGAATTTCTAAGAATTTCACATTCAGTTATTATGGATAATTAGAAAAGCAACCGAACTGTTGTTTTTGGCACACATTAGGAGAACCTAAGTGTCTTATGTTTAAATAAATCACAGTTGCTGATATAGAGGTGAAGCCAAGGTTAGACCCAGAGGTACCTGAGCTGTGACCATGAAAAAAAATGAGAACAGATGATGGTTCCTACAACAGATCCAGGTACACAATGACATAGAGGTTTGTGTTAATTAGTTATATTTGGTGAGACTTTTAGTGTGATGACAATTTTCATATTTTACATCCTGAATACATGCTGCTGGGGCCTGATAATATGGTAAAGTTCATGCTGCACACAGAATAACCAATAATATGCACAACAGACTAACAACACCTGTAACACTGCAGTAACACTATGCAGTATGTGAAACTTCCTCTCAAAGAACAATGGGAAAATCAGTGACAATGAGCTGCATAGTAGAAACACTATTTCCTGTCAATGTAATTTCCTGAATTTAAAGAGCACTAAATTTCCTAACAAACAGAGGTACAGCTCAGGGTTTTGTAAGTTACCTAAAATGTGAAGGCAGCATTCTGATTGGATATATTCAAAACATTTATTCACATGCAATGTTGCCTTAGGGTTTTGAATATATGGGGCGTTTTTGTAGGTATGTTTTTAAGAAAAATGTAATACATACATCTGTAAAATTATAGCCAGAAGGTTTGTTGTTAAATCACCATGAATCAGACAAGTTTGTCAAAATCTGTGAGATGTGCCTGATTTAAGAGGCTAACGCATTTCAAACCCCTTACCATCCAGGAGGGGGCAGTAATTCATGCATTAAAAGTGGTGAAAATTAAATCAAGTGACATGGGTATGAGAAATCCAAATGTTTTCCCTCAATATTTATTCTTTCTGAGTTTATCAGAGAAATGTGGATCTCTGTCAGTGCTGATTATACAGAATTAAAAAATGAAACATATTCATCATATATTAAAAAAGTCTTGCATAGCTTTTTTTATTCACTCAGGGATTCTGTACATCCACACTCCTGCAATTAATTTCTTACTGTATGCCCATACACACACACACACACACACACACACACACACAAACACGCACACACACACAGAGCATACAAGCGCATACATGAGCACATGTGAACAATTACTTGAAGCAAACATAAGCGTGAAATGTCCACAGATTAAATGCATATAGCTGTACTTTGGAAATGAACCATCCTGCATTCGATTTCATGCTATAGTTGATATGCATAGAAAAATCACAACTAAAACAAGAAAGCTTTCATTAGACATCAAAAATCAACATCATATGCCAATTTCTGAGATATTTGTTGTGAAATGCATAAAACAAAGGAGTATCTTATGTTTGTAGATGACAATAAAAAACAGCCTTATTATTTTTACCATTTCACAGCAAACTTTTACAATGCTACAGAGGCAAAAGTACCAGTTTAGGGTCCTGGATGCCTTCGTGATTTTATATCTTAAATTATATAATTATTATAATCAAGAGACCATTAAAACATAACCTAGTCATTTAAGTCCATTAAGGTCATGCATAGAAGTTCACATATAAGTAAAGGTTACACTGTGGTTTCACTTTTCCACAAACCACTCTTCATTCCAGTGGAGCTCTGGGACTGGTCTGTGCCACTCAAGTCCTGCTCCAGCTCTACCACCGAGTTTTTCAGGGTGCCATTTGAGGCAGCGGCTTTGGGCACAGTGGTGGTGACACTGTTCAATGGATAAGAGCAGCGCTTAGTTTCTCTCTCTGCAGCAGCTGCCAGTTTCAAATTGTCTCTGCTGGCACATCGTCTCTGAGCACTGTGCATTGCTGCTCTGCTGGCCACAGAAGGCAGCAGGGGGAAGGGTTTGCGACTCCCGCTGCTGCCCCCATCGCTTCCCTCTGAGGGGCTGGTGGCCACTGACTCTCCCACCCGCTTCCCATTTGTCAGTGCGCTAGCCTGGCTCTCTGAAAGGCTGTGGTGGATGCTGCCATTCTCACTTGTGGCCTGTTTGTATACTGCATGCGAAGAACTGAGGTGCTCTATGCCTGCAGGTCCTAAAGCTCCAAGGCTGCCACCACCTCCAGCTGTCCTTAGGGCTTTGAGACGATAGTGACCTCTGCCCTCACCCCGATGGTGATACTGGCTGCTCCCTTGTTTAGTTCTGCTACTCACTTTCCTTCTCTGAGAATGCACTGGGGCTGTAGAGTTAATGGTGGGCAGAATATTGTTTGTTGCTTTGGTGATGTTGTCAGTACTGGTGCTAGTGTTGTTTCCCATGGGGGCACGTGAAGCATTGTTTGAATTGTCTTGTGCCACCTGCAACAGGTTGGTGAGCTTGCAGGGTCCGGGGCCTACACTGCTGATTCCACTTGGTGTGGATGATGATCGAGCTGACGAGGAGTTATGAGAGTCACCAGGTGGATGGCAATTAATGAAAAGCTGGGACCCCTGCTCAGAGGTCTGTACTCCGCTCCCAGTAGTGCAGGTGTGTGTGTAAGTAGACATAGGATGTGCGCGACGATAGCCTGGGCAACATGCCAGCCACGAGGCCTGCACATCGAGACGTCGAAAGCAGTGGTGCACCACCAGAAACACTCCTAAAACTGTGGCAGCCATCCCATAGAGACAGCTGAACAACAAGCTATTGTGCCCTGTCAGCCACATTGCCATGGCTCCACAACACCACAGAGCCACAAAGAGGAAGTGAGTGGCCACCAACACCAAGAACTGTGTTTTCAGCGAATACTGGTCCTCTGGAGACACAATGGTGTTTATAGGCCCCACCACTGAGTCTGTTGAGAGCAGGCTGGTACTTCCTGCCAGTGCAGGCTGGCTCTCTGTCACAGGAGAGGACAGGGTGGTTCCTGTGCATTCTTTGGACACATGATGCCTCAGGCGAAACACAGTACACAGGAAATAGATCCATGTTACCAACACCACTAGGCCAGCGGGGACAAAAAAAGACCCTAGACTGGGGCGACACACCAGCCAACAGCTGCAAGAAGCAAAAATGATGCCAGGAATGTTAGCACAAAACAAAGACATCTCTTTGTATTCAAGATATGACATAAAATGATTCACTTCAGCAGCAAACAAAACAACATAAAGTCAAGGGCCAAATGGCTCAAGGATAAAAAGAGGGGTACTCACTAAAGGCTGTTGTCTCCATAGTTGTTGACATTGACAGCTGCAGTGATCCCACAAATGATAAGAGGGACTCCACCAGCTATCAAATAGAACCTTGAATAACAGAAAAACATATAAAGTTCCCAGCTGCGTTTACAGAAATATAGAGCAGTTCTTTGTGCCACAGGATGGTGTTTGACCTTTTGCAGTTATGGTATTTTCAAAGTGCGCAAGGCTGTCATTTACTTTGTCATGTTTTTATGTCTCTCTGGCTGTATATAATATGAACTGAGCTGTGTGATCCTTCACTCTCTTAGTGGGCAGAGGGCTACAAGGGTGAAATTAGACTCCAGAAGTCTGTGATTTATTTCCACTTGATCCCATGCGACTGTGTAGTCAACAAAAGAGTGGCTGGCTGGAGGGCCAGTAAGGTCAGGGGCACAACGTACAATTGCAGCTTCAGGATCACAGTGGCAGGGGGAGGAAAAATAGAAAGGAATATTTGGTAAGACAGTGCACCCCCTGAATCACCCTGCTCAGATTTATGATGAACCTTTCTGCTTCTTTTATGTTGCCTTCATTCACTCTCTCCTACCATAGTCTGAGTTCATTTGGGCTTATAGCTTTTTTCTGCCTTACAGCAATACTCTCTTATGTCCCTCCAAAATTTTCTTAAAAACAGAGGGACTTTGGTTGTTGGACACAAAGACTACCTTTGATGGTGCACAGTTTGGGTGGCCATGCACAAGAACTCCTGCATCTGTCATAGACCTTATTGACAGCCGACAACATTCTCCTAGTATAAAATGTTGGTGAAAGTCAGCTGTGGCTTGCTCACTGACCTGAGCATGGGCCGCTGAGAAGGAGGAGCAGGAGACTCTCCCTCGGGCTGCCGTGGCATTCTCCACACAGTCTCTTTGTAGATGACCCTGGCACTGACTCCAATCCACAGCAAAGTTGAGAGCGAGGAGTAGTGCAAGGCAATGCCCACCTGTTACATAATGCAGTCAGATCAGACATCAAGCCTACATGCCACTACTGAAAATGAAATGTCTGTGTAAATTCAGGACTTACTGCTTGACAAACTACTGGGTAGCTGGTCAAGCTTATGCCTCCTGCATAGATGGCTGTTGTCATGGCAATGTGGAAGCAGGTATTCAGTAATGTGTGCCAGCTTTTTCTTGAAATGTGAATAGAACTGTAGAGATACAGAATAAAATAATGAAAAAATGAAACAAAAACAAACATTAACAAGAGGTCTGTTAATGCATGTAAACTATAGTACCTGTGATGTAGTATGTGTGTAATGATGATGGTGAAGAGGCAAAGCAGGAGCACTGCAGTGCAGGCATAGACCACAGGGTGGAGCACCCTCACAGAGTTGGATGTGGAGTTGGGGAAATCAGGCACCTCCTAGATGAAAAAAAAATCACACACAAATAAAATAAAAGTCTCACTCAATTTAAGTCATGCAAGTTAAATGATGAATTAAATACTCAGGACTGTCCTACCTGCAGCACAGCATAGTTGCTAAGCAGAGAGCAGCGCATGGTGGAGGTGCTGCTGTCACTGTGCACCAGCTGGCAGCCCTCCTGGCTCCAGCCTCCCTGCTTCTCCAGTCCCTTCAGGCTCCATTGGGCTGCCACAGCATCAGTACCAGGGGACAAATGACGCAGTGACACCCAGATCAGGTCTGAGTGGTTCCACATGCTGCAACCATCTGTCACAGAAACGAATGAAATTAACACTTGCTCAACATGGAACCAATTGAAAATGTCGTAAATATTTCATATTGTTAAATATATGTTTTGGATTGTATGTCCAATGCATTTTATCTTCTCCCAACATAACTCATGTACTTTTAAATTGCGTGATCAGTTTCTACAATCTAAAGTAACTCAACACCCTCCAGAGACAAGATTTCACTGAGCTCTTTGTATGTAGGTGGAAAGAGTTACATTGATTGCAATGCTTGTCAAGGTCGAAGAAAAGCGAGTGGACAACAAACAGTGATGTAGTTTGTCAGGGCCAGTAGCTCAACTACAGTAAAATGCATACAGTTTCTACAGTGTGAGTTTTGTACTTATTGTTGTACAATAGCAACAGCAAATCTGAAAAAAAAAAAACAGAACCACCTCTACGGTTGGTAAAGATGGTGGCTCTCAGTTTCTTCAGCAACATTTTTTATAGATTAAAATAGTTGAAAAACAAGATGGTGGTTGTTTAGAGATGTTATAAATTATTATAGAAAATTTTACTACAGTGTAGCAGCACACAAATATTTAATAAGAGGTCAAATAAAATAGAATTTTACAAAAGGCACATAAATGCACTAAAAAAAAGTAGATTTCACTGTATGATGAGCAGTTTCCTTACCCAGGCCTACAAAAATGACAGGAGTGTTGACACTACGTCTGCGAGAGTATTCCCCCGTGTTGCTTGAATTCGCAGAAAGAGGAAAAAAGCTGCCAGTTCGAAAGGCTACGAACTGCAGCTTACAGTCTTCAGTAGCATCAGGAGGAAACAGGTTAGCAGGGAGAGTCACAGAAGCCAGGGCTACTGAATTCTACATAAAGAAAATATAAGACAATTCAAATCATGTATTTAACATTTAATCCACCATTAAACCTTGATAAATCCAAAACTCCAGCTACAACAGGTTACTATTATACATTATAGTAATAGAAGCAATGGGGATGCAGGAAGGGAAACTCATGCCTTACCTTTAGGAGAAAATTGTTGAGGGAGGTGTTATGTGAGCCGGTGCTGCAGCGGAAACGAAGGTTTTGCTCATTGGCAGACTCTATCATTTCCATTCCCAGGCTGCCCGCTGAGACCTCACGGCGCTGATACGCAGTACATGTTATACCAGTGAAGTGAGCTGGTCGAATTAAGTGGGCCTCCATTACAATGTTCCTAGACACCTGTACATATCAAAATGAAATATAAAGGGTATTGGGTGGGTTCCTTATATTAACATTTATTTATTTTAGTCACCCCAAAAAAACCTTCTTGCTGTGAGGCAACAGTGCTAACCACTAAGCCACCGTACTGCCCATGTTTATTCCATATTGTAATAATAAATAAAATATAAAAACTTAATAGAGTGTTAGAAAAAGAAGCTCATGTTGAAATTTAAAAACAGAAAAGAAGAAGTCGCTACCATGGAGAAGTCCTGAGCGTGACTGTGTAGCTGGGGCCAGGCCAATGTCTCTAGAGAGTGAACTATGGAGCTGCAGGCTCTCTTCTCTCTCTGGGCAAGAGCAAGAATCTGGTCGTCCACCTGCATCAGGTTACTGCCCATCTCGACCAACACCTCCGACAACTGGAACAACCAAACGTATAGAAACATACAGGAAGTAAAAGGATGTCGGTGATGTCGGGTGAAAACACTGGTCACACATACCTGAATATAGCCATTTTATAGCTTATTTATTTTCTCTCACCTCCTGCAGCTGTCTGACATATTCCATAAACTTCTCCATCATTTGGGCCACATACAGCACATCTACTGAATCAGTAAAGCCTGCAGCCTCTAAGGTGTATGTGCGCACCTGATGTGCCACAGTGACAGCATTGGATGCATTGATGGGCCTCTGAAATTCAAGAAGAAAAAAAAGGTGAGGACATAAAGCTGTGATGTCATGCAATTAAATCTACATAGTGTTTACCGAACAGGAACCATGTACTTCCACAGCAGTACTGACCAGGATGAAGGTATGTAGGACACGAGTGATTCCATTTGTGTAATGACAGTCTGAGTAGTCGCCCTCCTGCCACTTTCCAGAACGGTCACAGTAACGAGAGGCTTTTTTCTGCTCCATACCCCCCTCCACAGACAGAGAGTTGTACCGCAGCTGAAGGCAATACTGATGGGAGGTGATGCCTGCCAAGGTTCTTGGCCACCTGAGAATTAAAACCAATGAATAATGAGTACACTGACTCTCTTGGTATTGAAAAAAATAAATAAATAAAGGGACTGCAACAGACCTGAATTCCCCACGATTGTTGACAACTTTATCCTCTGGACAGAAGGAGGCACTGTTCTCCAGCACCACTATTTCAACGGCACGAGATGCATTGCCCCGCCCAGTAGAAACCACACACTCCCACACCCCACTGGCCTCCACATGTATGTTGAATAGAATAAGCTCACTGGATAAAGATGATACAGACAGTTCATAATTATACATTAACACCACATACTCTACTGTGTCTACACTGACAAAAACGTTTTTATCCACTGAACAATTTCTTTTCACAAAGTGTATGAACATTTGAATATTTATCAAAGCACATTAAAGCAAAACTGAGTAGTCAAAGTGCATATACAGCTCTAGTACCTGGTGATGAATGTACAGTCATGCAGCACATTTTTTTCCAGCTGGACACCCATCTCTGGGTCAGAGGTCACCAGCTGACCATTGTGACGCCAGTGCAAGGTGGTGATCTTGTCCACCAAGGCAGCAGTGCAGTGGAAGGGCAGCCGATCACCTTTGAAGACCACCTGACGCTGAGACGGCAGCAGCGACAGGGTGTGCAGCTCCAGAGGACCATCTGAGCAACATGGTGGGATGCAGATGTGATTGCCACACATCACTCTGAATTATTTCTGCTGCTCTCTCATTACTCAACCTCAGCTAAATGTTTCCACAGAAGCTATTATGAGCCTGCTGTTCTAGAGTAGATTGGATACAGACAGCAGCAATTCGTAACTACAGCCCAGAGGATTAGTTGTCAACACAGCTTGCTGATAATCTTAGAAGTATGTCCCCACTGAGCTGCTGGGGTTAGATCGCTTTTCAACCCTTTTGGTCTCCTAAGTCTTAAAATCAAACAGACTATCATCAGCACTGTTATGGATGCACGATCCCTGCCACAGTCAGTGCTTTCTGAAACTAAGTGGTGAACTGTCTCATTTATAAGTGCCTGGCCAGGCTCTCACCACAGCTCAACTGGCTTTCCCTTAGTCCACGCAGAGGCTTTCCCTTTAGGCTCCTGGGGTAGGCACACAGGGTTTCATCACCTAACCAGGCTGAACTGCTGCGAAAGAAGCCAGGGACCCAACGCAACCCACAGTCACATGACAGGTAGTCTGAGTTGAAGTTCCTGGAGAGAGAGGTGATGGTCATTTATCATGGAAGATAAGAGAGTTTTCGTTTTTCAGTCTACTAGGCTCAGATACAGTTATCTCTTGTCAGTCATTATCTGTTACCATATCTGACAAAAAACACACAGCTTGATGCATTTTTGTTAAGTGACACCTTTTGCTGAATCACAACCACCCCAGCCCTATAGCTCTTACACGTTACAGATTTATTGTTTTCAATCTGAAATAAACTGACTGTTTTATACTAAGACTGGTAGTGCTGTATGTAAAAAAGAAGCAAAGTTTGTTCAGATTTGACATTTTTAAACAGACTTATCTTTTATTTATGATATTCTAAGTTTAAATGTTTTCAATCTAACAGACAAAAATCTCCAAAGTCAAATAAATCCAAGTCAAATGCTGAAATGCTATAAGTGACTGTCAAACACATGAGCAATCTTTAGTCAAAATAAACAAACTGAAAAGAAATGTTATCTTTGTCTAAAATATTTATTGATTCATTCAGATATGGAATGATATGCTACAAAACTGAATTTACAGAGTGCAGTGTCTAATACTCACACTAACTTAATGGATGGCAGCTCTTGAAAAACAGTTGGATCCATGGTGGAGATAATGTTGCCGGAGAGATTCCTAGGCGTACACAAATTTGATATATAAAAAGTTAACTCAATAACGGTGCAACAGTGCATAAAGTCCAACATTTTTAAGGAATCAGTTCATCTGTCTCTTACAGTTTTGTGAGATTGGTCAGGCCCTGGAACATGTCTGCAGTCACACAGCCAATGCGGTTGTCAGAAAGGTCACTAAATGTGCAAAAAAACCAAAGGAAATTTTCAAATTAAGAGGACTCAGCCACTCAGGCACAGATTGAGATATTCAATCTTCACTGCCCATGTTGTTTTTGTGAAATCAAATCCAATACTAAAACTAAAACTGAGCAGGTCTCATTCTTGGTCTTCTTTATAATAAGTGATAAACGGTTTTCTTTGCTTCTAATACCTTTATAATATTTCAATGTGATCTGCTCTTACATTTTCAAAGGCTTGCTAATTTAAAAACTGAAATACACATACCAGCAGCCACTTTTCCTTATCATTACTCTATGGGGCCCCAGTGAAAGTTTATCATCAGTGGGGTAAAATCAGGGGCCCTGTTCTGCTGTTCACCTCTAAGTGTGATGTATAGCCACAGCCAGAGAGGGATCTGCTCTGTTGCACCTCTGACACTACCCAGCAGAGAGCTGTCCAGAGCATGTGTTTATCTCCCCGTTTGTTTTGACAAGCCCCAGACCTTGCAGGGAAAACACAAGGAGGGGGAGGAGGGAAGGGGAGTCACGCGGTGCAGCACGGACGACAAGCTCCAACCCACGCCGCAACCAAACCTCAGAGTCCAAAAACACAATGAGTGCTGCAACCAGCCCTTCGGTCACATCCAATGACATGTTAGGTGCCTCTGCGTAGCCAAGAGGTTTCCACTGTGGTGGAGCAGGGCACCAGAGATGATGATGCAGGGCCCCCTCTAGGCTCAGCAGAAACACTGTGGTGAAGGAGGGCTTTATGGTCACACTGACACCAGGAGCTCAAACAGAACGCGTAACATCTGCTAACACAGCATACACTTAACATAGATGTGAGTGGATAGGTGGGTTTGCCACTTTCAACAACTGCTGTTAATTTGTTAACCATAAAACACTACAGACTTTGTCATCTATCACATACCATCCAAACCTAATTCAATATTTTCATGTCTGTGTTCATGAAATCTGTTAATATGTTTGCTGCTCTAAGACCAAATGGAATGTGAGTCATGTTAATGTCTACTTACAGTTTCCGAAGCTCGGACAGGCCTTGGAAGGCTCCAGGCATGATTGTGCTGATTAAGTTGTTCTTGAGGTCCCTGGAGATGGTGAAAATATTAGGTGAATGAAAGAATTTCTGTAGAGATGATGCACACACATGTTGAAGAGAACAGCTCGACAGTTTGGGAAGTACACTTCTTTGCTTTCTTGCTGATAGTTAGGTGAGAACAGGTACTACTCTCATGAATGGGCAGTAAACATATGGTGAGCCCAGCATAGCATAAAGACTGGAAGCAGTGGGAAGCAACTAGCCAGGTGCTAACAAAATCCACCTACTGCAGAAGGTACCAGTGCTAAAGCTCACAAAATATGATCCATACAAAAACACAGTGTACAGATCGAGTTCCAAACACTTCTTGAACTGAAAATGACTCTGCTTTCCTAAACCTGGCCCGTCCAGCAGTACATGGTAGGGTATTTCTGCACACAGACAGGAAATGTTATTCCTGCAGCCACCCGGGTTTGAGGCTCGCATGATGCAAATATCTGACCAAATAAAATGTTGGTGGAATCTAAAACTGCTAGCAAAGCATTTCTATCATTCCTCAGCTTGTTTCACAGAGACTCTTCTCACAATAAACCTGACCATGCAAACCATAAATATTCATTCTTTCAACTGCCTTTGAAGATCTAATTTCATACTATGTGTTGCATGTTTTCCCACCCACTTCCCATTCTGCACCCACACCCATGTGTTAAACTACTCAGCCAGATGCCCCCTCTCCATCAGATAATCTGCATTACATTCTAAATCCAAGATGTTTTTTATTGACCAGGCAGGAATAATGAGGTCAAAGCAGCTCAGAAGACAACTGTATAATGCAGGACATGGTCGACATGGGCTGGAATGTGATCCATAAAAAATGTCTGCTCCCAGTGGACTATACACAGAGGAGGATTTCCTTACAGGAGCTCACAAGCATCGATGCAGTGGCTGCATTTCTGTCTATTTCACTTTTACCCAAGATGCCACTGTGGTAGGCAAGACCTCTGGGGACTTTCTGGTCCTTTTTTCTTCAGAGATTATCTGTCATCACTGTTCTTGACCACACTGCATCACACCATGTACAACCTCAGGCATCTCCAAATCATTGTCTGCCCAAGAGCTTTCCAATAGATGAGCTATTTTGATCAAACTTGGGAAGGAAAAATATTTTAGAAAATGGCTTCCAGTACACAATTAGGCAGCGTGGTATGGCTGTAGTATAGTCAGAGGTTTTGCTGTTGGTCCAAACTCTGGTCAAGCCATCGGCCACATCTGGATTATAGGCAGGGGTCAGATTGTAATGATGGAGCAAAAGCCTCCTGGCCTCGGAGCAGAAAGCTGAGGTCAGTTGTGTTTGCCTCAGAGCAGACAGTCTTGGACAGCTCAGCCCGACTCTTCGACTGCATAACAGCTTGTCAGACACAACAGTTTGCAACAAGATCACAGGTTTTTAAAAGGTGCAGATGTTTCCAACTCTACACCTTGGGGGTCTGTATATGGTAAACCTTGTGTGTCTATGTCCGACTCTGAATGTACATGTGTTTCTGTGTGTCAGTAGCTGTAGATGATTTGTTGACCAAGGCAAGGGGAGAACAATACTGCTGTTTCCAGTCTGTGTTCCAGTCTGCTCATTAGCACAGCGGTGAAAGACAAGGGCCAGCCCACTATTTCCGCTCTCTGATGACCATCTCTCACTCCCTTTTCTGTCCCTTTCACACATGGGAAAGTGTGCATTTGCTTCTCATACCTTTAGAATATTTCAATGTGATCTGCTCTTACATTTTCAAAGGTTTGCTAATTTAAAAACTGAAATACACATACCAGCAGCCACTTTTCCTTATCATTACTCTATGGGGCCTCAGTGAAAGTTTATCATCAGTGGGGTAAAATCAGGGCCCCTGTTCTGCTGTTCACCTCTAAGTGTGATGTATAGCTACAGCCAGAGAGGGATCTGCTCTGTTTGGGGGGCATTAAACTTTTAATAGAGACTGTTCTTAGATAGTGTTTGTATGTCATCCTCTGAAATGACCTAATCAAAAAGTAGAAAGACCATAGCTGGAAAGGAAAAGCTATGAAAAATAAAATTAATGGAAAAACTAACACAGAGAAATATACATGCACAAGCATAGAGGCACACATGTGCAAACACTGAGGCTAAATAGTTTTATGCCAAACAACATAGTGACACAGCTTTAGTTGAGTTCAAATGCCTTAAACCTTTTGCCGAGGATACTGTAAGACTGTAAGATCCTCAACTACCTATACACCCCAAACGTCTACTGTATATTTACTATGAATTTGAAAAAATACAGTGCTGCATGTGCTTTGGTCTAAAGAGTATCAATAGTCCACTACTTCTGATAGACTCTCTTATCACCAAGCTGGGGAATGTGAAGGAGTTCACCAGAGTCAACAGGACTCTCAGCTCTGCTGTAGTCCAAATGTCAGCTTTCGTCACCACCACAATGTAGGCTAATTCTCAGCTGCAGCCCCTCACCACTCGCCCACACTCCTGGTTTCATTTCTGACTTTATCTCAAAGCTTCAGTACAAACGCCAGCTCCAGCGGGACTCAGACGCAGGCGATGACTTGTCTGTGTGCCCTCTGGAGTAGGCTGTGCCCTCCCTGACAACAGCTTCACAGCTCAGTGGCCTTGACACTGATGAAAACAGCTGTCACCAAGTATGAGGATAATGGCGAAGACATGGAATACTTTAAGCCCCATGCTTGCAAATTGTAGTTATTACTTTTTCATTATCTTCCTAAGTAGCAGAATGTAGTTTTTCAAAGGCTACATGATTGGTGGAGACACATTTTATTGCGAACATAGGCTTCCTCTTTGAGTTATGCTTTGTAACCTTGGGAGTGCAGTGCTTTATCCCCTTCACCACATGTGGCCTGTGTGATTGGGTTGTGACAGACTCAAGCTCACTCCCAGCCCAAAAGGGGCCATTGTCTGCTGCCACTGGGCCTAACACCAGCGGCTGCCATTAAGAATGTCCTTTTTTCCTCACAAACTCCTTCTGATCAATGGGACTGGTCCTCTGCCATTCTGAAGAGTCATTTCTCTGTGGGTATAAGGGATGAGCACCTGGGCCCCATGCAGGCTGGAGAGGACATAGTGTGTATAGAGCTCCAGACCTGGAGTGCTTCATTATCAGGAGCACAGCGGCGGGGACTGGAGTGTTGCGCTGACATTGTTTAGGCCCTGGCCCCGGAGGGAGCTGGGAAAATGACTGAAGCCAGGGAATGGCCACTCATTATCACCAGACTGGAATCAAGAATTTCCTGTTCCTGGAGTTTTTTAATGGAAAAACAGAGCAGGACAGGGCCCATTTCTATACTTTGGTCATACTCATGTCTCTATGCAGATCAATGAAAGCAACCATCAGAAAGCAAAAAAATATATATAAGTCTAGGGATTAAAGGTATGGTATGCTGGGGCAAAAGCAAGGGGGATTAACTGGCACCTTGGTTCCTGACTAAGGTCAGTGGAGACCATTTTTGTGCCGTGTGTCGTTTCCTGTCTGGTTGGCGTCTCTAGCAGAGGCCCTTGCTCGTTTATTTTTACAGTTTCCTTTCTGTCCTTTTTTTTACTAGCTAGCTTTCCCCTGCAGGGAGGGGCAGGTGGGTTAGGGGATTCAGTACTGATCAACATCGTCCCTGTGTATGGCCCCGCAGATCCCACCTCCCTACTCCTCAACACACTTGCTCACAATGGGGGCTCTGTAACACAGGCCCCAAATGTACTCCTGCCTTCCCCCCAAAACAGGAAACCAGGATCTGCCAAGCTCTTGTTTTTCTACTAATTTCCTGCTTTGCAGCCCCTTCCCCAGATTATTTTCTTTATTTTTTTCTGGTTCCTTTTGCATTGGATAGGGCTAATCAACTTTTTGTCTCTGTTCATCTGGAAATTGCTACAGCAAATGTGGACCTTTTCTGTTATATTCATAAAATTGCTTTAGATTACTGCATTGGATTACCTTTGGACACATACTTCAGATATACCCTTTCAAACCTCAACAATCACCACATAATCACTGCCATTACAGTACTGCAGCACAGAGGAGTACGGCCCTCAGCTCTGCTCATGACTGACAGTAACATAAACTGTGGATCCAACTGCACAGCCATTAGAGGGATGTACAGAAATAGCAATATACACTTTTATTTGAAGTGTAAAATTTCCTTAGTAGATTATATGTTTCTATAGTCTGCAGCAAGAGGAGTCGGACATTATTTGGCCAAGGAAAACTCTGGAGCCACAAACTGTTATTGACTTGGCTTTAGGAGCGGCCAAGAGAAGGGAGTGATGCCCACTTTGGAAGCTCTCTTGATTTCATGACCTCCACCAGCATGTGCAGCAGTGAAAAACAATGAATCTCAGTTTATCGTTTAACGTGACACACTGGAGATTATAACAGTTTATTAGATTTATGATCATGTAAAGCCAAAGCTTCTCAGAGTCAGGAATGAGTTTATTCTGAAAAGAGAACAGGATGTAAAATGCCAGCTTTCTATAACTACAGTTTTATTATTCTGTCAAATTGAGTCATTTGAGCTGAAAGTCAAAAGGTCCGACCATAGACTGAGACCAATGCTCAAATATACTTTACGAGTAGGAAGGAAACAGAAGCAAACGCCTTTCATTTAAATTATCAGTGAAATCAACTCATGTCTGTGTGTGGATTTTCAGCCAGTAGGTGGACTACAGCTTGTAGAGAGTGGGAAGGGGGAGGAACGTGTAGAGACCCAGCGAGCTGGGAGAGGGGCGATATAAAAATAAAGCAGAGAAGGAACACAAACGGAAGTGGGGGGAAGTAAGTCCAGAGAAAGCTCTAGTTCCTCCAGAGGAAAGTGCCATTGAAACCATATCAAGTTTGCTGAATGAGGGTGCCAGAGAATTACTGGCATATAAAGCGTACGATTTGGTAATGGGCTTATGAGGGGGCTTGCTTGCTGTTTCAATAAACCCCCAGAGCCATGACTGAGCTAGGCTTGCAATACAAACACACCCCGTTCCTTCAGTTTATCTGAAAGACACATCTGGAGTCTATCAACTCCAGCAGCACCCCCCTTTTGTTTCCACTCTCCAGCTCGCTTAACCCCTTCCTCACCCGCTCCACCCCTTAATGTCATGCACTCTCATTAGATGACCGGTGCCTAATCGGGAACCCCTCCATGGCGTGTGCGGGAAAACATACTAACCCAAATGTTCATTTTTCTGAGAGGGAGAAACGAGACTACCATGTGAGATCGCTGCAGCTGCCCTTAGCTCTCTTCAGAGCGGTGGGCTGGTACAAACTGAACCTCATCTTACCCGGGACAGAAGTTTGGTCTAGACAGAAGGGCTCCTCGCCATGTTCGCACATTCTCCACTCTTTTTACATGCCATATTTCTGCCCTACTGTACTTTTTTCCCACTCATCAAGGTAATTTGCCTGCCTGTGTGGAAATAATGTTCATCTGCTGCTAAGGAAAACAAACTCAGACTTATATAAAACAAACTGCAGGAGCATGCTCTCCATCTCACCCTCATTCTCACTCCTTCTTCCCTCTCTTTTTCCCTCACTTCTGTCACCATACCATCTTTAGCCATCTTGGCTCCACTACCCCTGAGTCAGATGGTAAAGTTGTTTAAGTTGGAATACTTCCCCAGCTGCTCAGAATGGCAGAGGCCATTTCAAGGTCAGTTTTGAGAGGCTGAAGCAAAGACGTATTTGCCTGTCTCCCAGTTTGCAAACAATATATCAGGTCAAGAAGTAAGGAAATGGCCTTGGCATTCTTAACTATAATTTAATAATGGCCTTATATCATGCAGACAATTTTCTAAGCAACTGTACATTCCTAAACCTGGTTACATGGTTCTATGCAAACTTCTTTTTATTATTTATTTATTATTACTTTAGAAGCATAAATTGCAAACCACTCCTTATTTCTGCGCTTGTCTTTTTGATAATCTTGTATGTATGCAAATCCTGTGCATACGGTGTAATGTGAGGAAAGTGGATGTAAAGTCAAGTCAGGTAGATTCATATTGTAGTGATCATTTCAGAATCTCATGCTGACAAAGTCTACCATGGTGCAGACACCTTGAGCTGCTAACCCGTCCCAACCACAGACATCACTCTGGCTTTCCAGACCTGTCCACTGCGAGCGTCCTGCTGCTCCCTCATCCATCATCATCACTGCCCTCTGCTCTCCTTCATTGCAGCCTGCTCCCTCTCTCCCTGTACGGTGAACAGACCTGGTAATGAGGGCCCCTTGTGCCCTGCCTGCCTGTCCTGTGTCCCATGGTGCAGTGGGGCCCATTTGGACAAGAGCCAGCCTGCCTCGGCTCGCTTTGCTCATTACTCTCATTACTTCACCTCAAATCAGTGCAGGACAGGCCGCTGGGATCTGTCCACAACTC
The DNA here is from genome assembly GCF_900324485.2 of Mastacembelus armatus. Lineage (NCBI taxonomy): Eukaryota > Metazoa > Chordata > Actinopteri > Synbranchiformes > Mastacembelidae > Mastacembelus > Mastacembelus armatus. Next base: position 9,039,548 of record NC_046641.1, on the reverse strand, counting down.
ATAAAGGTCCCGGCTCATTAGTGAGGCTGCCAGCTTCAGCTCCCATTAGAGAGGGTGTGCACAGAGGTGGAGGTAGTCATATAGGTACACAAGTACAGTATCAAAGGCCTGATGTTATGTACATGTGTGACTTATTTTGCATATAGAAAGCATCACCACAGAAGCAAAGTATGAATCAACTGGTGTTTCAGCTGGAAAGAAACAGAGTCTTCCAAGATCCAAATGTAGATGTTGGATGGCGAGCCTTTTTAAAAGAGCTACAAAAACACAGTAGTCCAGTAAGAGGGCAAAAACAAACAGGGCTAAATTGCTCCTTTGCACTTGGGTGGTTTGGCAGGTTATGAAGGCAATAGTGGCTTTGAGGAGGTTTGTCCCAATGAAAGAGCTAACTGTGTAGAATGCTGTACTGTCTGGTTCAGGCCTGGAGGAGGGTGGCCTGCCCTGGAGCTGTATTCTCCTACTAACAACAGCAGATCACACTGCATTCAGCTCTGAATAGATGTCTGGTTTGAATGTGTGGGTTTGAGTGTGCGTCTGCTGGGAGAGTTACCAGACCCATTTGAAATGGCTGGTCAAGAAGTGAGAGTGCCCATACTAGGAAACAGTCTCAAGAGTTACGGTACACATTGAAGTCACAACAGAGATGGATCACAAGCGTGTGTGTGTGTGTGTGTGTGTGTGTGTGTTGGCCATCAGGGCGCAGACTGTGTTTATCCTTGTCACTTAGGGAAGAGATGCAGTGTAATTCCCTGTTGTGTGTTTACTCAGCTCTAGTGGGCTGGCCTTTGATTACAGCACTGACCACATAATATGAGTAACTGTTCACTACTGCTCCAAATGACAAGCACATGTAGACAACGTACTGGAAACAATGAGAAGACCTGAAGAACGACGACATAACAAAAACGAGATCTCACCATATGAGACAGAGACTAAAACTCACATTCAAACCTTTGCTGCAAAGTTATATGTGAATTCATCTCTACACACCCTGCAATGATGAATTTGAATTTGGCCTTTTTCACATCAGACGGCACTTCTCCCATGAGCTCAGATGTAATTATAAACTGTATAGGGCTCAATTAAAGGTTAAAGATGTCAGCGTGAGTGAGTAGACCTCCACCACTGTGTGTCAGAGAGCCAGCAGAGGTTGGCAGAAGAGTGAAATGAGGCCTGTATGATTTATGTTATGTCCTCTCCTTACACCAGACGCCCACATTTCCCTCTGTGGAGAATAAATACGTGTGTGTTAGTTGCCTGTTCTGTGTCTTTCTCCCAGGTCTTTTAGTTATGAGTCTCCAGGCAAGCTCCACCTTGTTGCCCCCTGCTAGTTTCATCACTGCTCCAGGTGAAACGACCAGTTCAGGTTACCTGACCCACCAACCCCACAGCACCACAGGGGAGTGTTGTCCGCTCTTACAAAAACAAGTAACATCAGTTCATTTTACGTCAAACACTTCAAGCTTCCTATCTACTTTGATTTGACTTTACTACCAGTTATTCTTCCAAGTAGTAGTATTCATAGGATCTCAGTGCAGTACAGTGTCTTCTTGTCAACAGTTTAAACAACTTTTTCAGTGAAAGACAGCTGGAGGTGAGGAGTGAGCACTTGGCCTTGAAACTGTTCCTCCATGGTGTTCACATGCCAGACAAAAAAACAGCAATTTCAGCAAATTTGGCTTTTGTTCTCAGCTGGCATGTCTGGTGTGAGCTCCAGTAGGTAGGTACTAATAAGCTAACAACTGCAGCAAATTGCCATATTTTTCTTTCTTTCAACATTTTTCAGAAACGTCATGGGTGGCAGGTCTGAGTTGCATGTGGAACTAATATTCTTTCAACATACTCTCCCATCCCTCCCATAGAAAAGGAAAAAGAGATACTCTATAAAACAGCACACCTTGGATTTATGTCTGGTAGGAAACATGTAATTGATGCAATTCTCACACCAGAGTTTAAAAGGAGCCTCTTTCACATGCCTCTCACTTGTGTGAGTCTCGGTCAGACTTATATGTGAGTGTTTAAAAATGTTTCAGTGTATCCATGTGTGCGCCCGGAGATGATGTTTCACATGCATATGTGCAAGTACTTCATATGCATGTATGTTATGTGGACAACTGCTGATGTATATCCGACAGGACCCCTCATAGGTCCAACTAACTGACAGACCATGCAGCTTGCATTAAAATGCAAATGGTTCCCACTGTAGTTCCTTTCCTGTTTGTCACCAGGAGTGCTGTACAGTCATAACTCCTAAGAAATTAACTTTTCTATCACCCATCTCACACCCCATTCAGGGAAATTACAATGTTGCTAAAGGGGGGGGGGGCAGACTGTCTGTGAGCCACAGACAAAACTGTCAACACACGCCTCCTCCCAGATCTCCCTTATCTTGTCCTGTGGAGTGGGGCTTACCTGATAATGAAGGACTAAAGTGTAATTATGTGAACTTTTCAACATAACTCTGTGATAGCCAGTCTGAGCGTATCATCCTCCCTGCTGGACAGAGGCCCATAATTGAATAAAAGCGCACAGAGTGCTGCTCAGATCTCCCTGATGGCCTGTTGGTATTTCTCTGTGAAGATCCTGAGTTAATCTAAAGTAACAACTCACATATGGGTGCGTGGCATAAATCTGATGTAAACAGTAAACATTACCACAGACATGATAACATCTGCAGAGCTAAAAAATAAACAAACAATCAAGGATGATAAAAAAAGACTCACAGCTTATCCAAAGCGTAAAGTCCGATGAAGGATCCATTTCTTAGAACCCGGATTTTGTTGTGGCTTAATATCCTGTAAGAAAAGAAAACACAGAATGTTGTTTTTAAATATTCCACTGAGACTGAATTTAAGCACGCTTTATGATGATAAACTCAAATATGCAAAATCACTATCATGGGCATCAGTTTCACTCTTAAGGGTAAGATTAGGTTTAACCAAACACATACTAATGGGGTCACAAGAGGAGGATGAGAACCAAAGTGAAATGTCCACTTGGTGCTGCAGTCACACGAGAGATTAGACGGATCAGAGACATTAGCCAAACATGTTTCCAATTAATGTAAAAGAGGTAACAGGACATCAAGATTAGGAGGAAGCTGTGATCTTGATAGTGATTTTGCATACATTTTTACATCAAAAGGACGTTGTTCTACATCAAACACATGCAATGTTAATTAGCTCTTTCCCTGCTGGCGAGTCACTTGCCTTATTGGACTCTTATCGGACCAGAGGGCTGAGGGCTTCAGGACACATTGGATGTGAGATTGAGATTGCTTTGTCTGACAGGGGATCATGGGAAATGAATATTTACAGTATTCATTCTGCTCTGACAAACTTACCATAGTCAAAATCAGGACAGACTGTTGTAGTATTGAAGCATAAAATGGGTGAAATCTCTCTATGTTCTCACACTGTATAAAGTTGAAGGGAGTAATGTCTGTCAGCACAGAGAAGCTGACAGAGAACCTAACAGCACCTGCACATCACAGCTGCTGTTAGGTTTAGGTCACTAAACCACTCCATATTCTAGTGAGACCAAGATCCCCTCTGCTATTGCAAATTAATATGTATTGTATATTAACACAATTTTCAAGACACATCTTTCAGTAGTCATACTAATGGATCTGGGCCAGTGGATCCACAGACCTGCCCATGTCCGGTCAGCAGGAGCTAGGGAACAGCAGGGGCCCTGGACCGGCGAGAGATCGGCATCATTAACACACCCTTCAGTTTCACATCATCTTCGCTCATACCACATGGGGCTTAATGGGCTGTTTGTGACATTAAGTGTGGTCGTAATCGAGAGACTGAAGCTGTGTGTGTGTCTTTAAAAGTGGGCGCTGACTGTGAACAGAGATTTACAGATTCAGCAGCAGCAGTCGGCCCTTCTGTTTCCTGCCACATCAATAAAAACACTACCTTCAGCTCTGCGCCTTCCAGCTCAGTTAATGACCAGATTTAATAATCCATTCTTCGTATACAGGCACGTAGCGGCCTGACTTATTTCTTCTCTTCGGTAGTTGTACTGACAGTTACAATATTAGGACGATGTGAAGAGAGCAAAACTATCCATTTAGGGGCAGACAAAAAGATAGCTGACATGGAAAGCAAAATATATTCTGCTCCATTTATCCTGGACAACTCAGTCAATAGCTTCCTACAATTATCTGCCAAAATTAGCAACCAGAAAAATGTAAATTGGACTGAAATCCAGAAACAAAAGCTGCTGAGTTGTGCTGTCAAATTGTGCTACATCAATAAAACGGGGGGGAAAAAAAGCCCACATTCATTTCCAAAGTCAAAGCCTCAGAAACTGACATCATTGCAGTTCAGTGCCTTATTTTTAACTCTGGAAAAAAATAAAAACATGTCATGTTCACAAATCCTCACAGAAACGTTGAAATAAATCACAGTTATTAAGTCAAGACGTTTTTAGAGTGGCTGTTACGAGAGCATTCCTCTCGTGGCGTAGCCTGAATTTGAACCTATGACTCCTGGTCTTTAAGGTCTCTCCCTTGACTTTGGGCACAGTATCTCTCCAATAACTGGATGCAGGCCCCAGATGAAAGCTACAGAAGATCCGGAACTGCCTGAATAATTCAGTACAGATAGGAGAGGAGAAAGTCACATCTGGCAAAGAAACAAACCATTTAATTCAACACAGACAGTTTAGATACAGTTCCTTTTTGACTAAGCTGATTATGCAGAAAAAAGTTATTAGTCAGAGGACTGTACACGTTTGGTTTTCATGTGCTTCAGTGTGCATGTTCGCACACCTAGAAAAACAAAATCAGACCTTTCGTACAATTAAGTGTACGAATTTCAAAGTTTCCTAAAAGCCTGCACAGATGTGTTTGAGTGTTGCATTCATGTGCATGATGAAAAAAAAAAAAAATTAAATTCACGTCATCCTTTCACAATAACCCTCATTTGTCTCAAGTTAGGACATTTCCACACAGAATATTTCAATTATTTTGATAGTCTGTACACCAGGACTTGAAAGCTGGTTTTCACAAACAAACAAAGGCCACAATATGAGCAGCCTGAAACCCTCCAACAGACAACAAAAGGCACAGATTTCCAGGAACGCAGGGGAGTTGCAGAGGCTGGACACTACTGTATAATCGCCTACAGCCTGATGTTTGGAGAAGAGTTTTATTGAAGGACATTGTTCTTTCATAAACAATACAGAGAGTACAAGTCTGAGAACGAGAGAGAGGCAGAACTCTGTAAACAGACAGAAATAGTTGGCGTTCCCATCAGGCTAAACAGGAAACCCAGCCAATTAGCTGTTTATTCAGAACTCGGTTTCAGAGGTCAGGGGTTGTAGAGCGAGCACTTCCTGGACAGTCATCAGACAGACGGAGCTGTGTCCGGTGAGGCAGGTGACAGCTGAGGCATATGAGTGCATCGCTTCATCATGGCAGTATACAAAGGTTAACAGAGCTTTACAAGCAAAGAAGATGAGTAGCTTCTTAATCATAGACGTCCAAGCTACTAGGAGGCCTAAACATCTGCCTCAGTACTACTGAAGCTTTACCATGCACAAAGATTTTCTTTCTCTACAACTGACAGATCAAATTTCAGATGAATTAATCTACTTTTTTAAGAGCAACAGGCTGCATCAGACATGGCACGGCAGTACTGTATGTTAACTCAGCCCAGACTCTGGATGGTATCGCAGCGCTGCATTTAGCATCTCTCATTCACTTAACCCTTTTCAGACCATAAGGGCCTCTGATAAATCAGATGGGCTAATTGAATCCATCTAATCTATGTAAGAAACCAGGGCCACATGTTAGGCTCCAGGATCCCACTTAACCATTTCATCTAATTCATTTACAAGAAGATCAAAATGCTGGGGCTCATAATAAAGGGGCCAGGTCAAACAGAAGCACAGACAGCAGCTTCTCTCGTGTAGCGTACACATATGTAATATGGTGGTTAAACAGGGTCAGTAAATGACAGTAAACTACAAAAAACACACATATATACTACTGCTTCACATCATGTTGCATGTTTTTATTGCTAAATAATCTGAAATGAAACAGAAAATCCATCAATCCATTCGTGCACTTAAGTAAGGTTAAACTAAAAGGATAAATTCATTTCAAGGTTGACAGTTACCCTTTGTTCAAGAAAAGCCATGCTGTGTCTTTGCGCAGTGCTGCAAAGGGAAAAGCTTGTGGCACCGTGTTTAAATCTCTTGTCAGGCTGCCACTGACCTTGAGACAACTGAAGTTAATCTGGAACAGTGAAGAGAAAATTGATATCTTTAGAAATTCTGGGGCACAATTATAATGAATCCTTGGTTCATGATGGAGTGTGAAAAAGTAAAACCCATGCAGAGAGTCTAGTAAACCACAGCAGCTCCTCCCTGCACCATGCCACTCACTTTGTTGTTTTGCTCAGTTTGTTTCCTAAACCCACAAAGCCTTTGAGGGCCACGCAGGGGAATGACAGCATGTCGCAAATCGTATTTGCTCACTGATTTACATCCTCACTTCCCACTGATTCTCCAACGGAAGGCTGTCTCTCACTAACACACTTCCTCAGGTCTGAGGAAAAGCCAGTGTGCATGTGTGTACCTGTGTGTATACTGTCAGTCAGAAGCTTCTTACAGCTGCTTCGGGTTTTGTGCCATTGCCAGCCAGTCACTTCGATGAGGAATTGTCTCTGTGGTGGAGCGGGGGAAGGCCTGCTCTGTGGTGTGCAGGACACAACACAGTCCTTTCAGTTTTCCAGATTGCAACCTGGTGCAGAGGGACGGAGAGGGGAAACACATCCTTCTAATTGCTGTCTGAACCACAGCTAGAATGTTACAAACGCCCAAACACAACAGGATGTGCTGTTTGAGGTTGATTACCACTGAAAGCTTGGTGTCAATACCTTTGCAGTCCTCATCCTTCCTCTCCGCTAGACTTAAAGCTGCTGTTTTCATAAGAGGGAAGAGTATACAGGAAATGCTCCATCCTGGTTTGGCACTTAGTCCAGGACATGAATGAGATTCATTTGAGTAAAAAACGCTGACTCCAATTGGCCCCTGTTGCCCTCCAAATATTTAGGCATGCCGGACTTAGACAGTAAGCTTTATGTAACTGCAAGCCTCTTGGGGAATAAGAATTCATCTGCAGGATTAACTGGTTGCTCTAATTATCTGTGTATTCCCACTTTACAATCTGTGAATACAGTGGTGAATACAGAGTATTTCTGTTGCATCACCACTAAAATATATCAAGCTGCCACAGTGTGACTGGATGTTGGTCACTGATGAAACAGCATGAATACATGAGTGCTGATTAGACATTCCACTTCCTGTCCCAGCCCAAGCATTGATCCAGTGGTCGAAGGCCAACAGAGACAGAGAGGCGCACGTTCAGAGTAATAAAGAGAGTCAAAACAACCCAACAGGCCACTGTGTAAACATCATTTAACTTTGGATAGGTCTCTTACCCTCGAGGACCACACGCGAGGTGAAAGACAAGAACCCTTGAACGAGATTGGTAACATGCCATAAATCCAGCCCTAATTCGGAGACCAATGGGAGCCGGATAATGAGAGTGATTTTCAATGAGAGTCTCAGTGCGTCATTATTGAATTAAGCCTGGTTTAATTAGCATGCTGACTTGATAATGCGCACGCTGGTCTGTGTCAGGGCAGCGCTTAAGTTCACATAAATAAATAAAAATAATTTTGCCTTGAGGGAATTTTCCTTGGAGGAAATTAAATTCTGCTGAAAATACGATTATCTACTTTTACTCTAACAGCACAACATTGTGTGAGCACTTTAATTTGGGTATGTTGCAGCTGGGAGAATTCTATACAAAACCATGGGTGTTTTGTTTTTTGTTTTTTTTTAACTACATTTTCCCTCTTTGCTTTCCATTTGACTAGCTTATGCTTGCCAAATTTGCATTTCAAGTATACTGGCAAACCAAGGAGACATGGCACCATTTCCCTTTATATACACATCACACATATGTGCACTCTGAGTAATAAGGACAGACGTAGTGGATCAACACAATATTGTGGTTGAACCAGAAGATGGATTAAAAAACTGTATTACTTAATTTGGCTGTTACCGCATTTTCTGAGGTTGCTTTTCTCCACCCAGATGTCAGGTCTAATAGATCACAACCCATTACAGAACTGCGCTACATCGCAGGGTATCCTCATAGACAAGACTGACCTCCATCTAGTACACTATTCACCTGTTTACACACAAATAGGCCTTTTGGCTTGTCATAGTGGGTAAATCACAAGTGTTACTAATAACATAAACAATGTCTCTGTTATGTTTGAATGTCCCATTTTATTTAACTCAAAGAGCTGTGTCATAGAGCTATCCAGTACTCGTCTCTGCAAATGCTATTTCTTGTTTTAATCTAGTCATACACTACCAGTCAAAAGTTTGGACACACTTTCTCATTCTCACTTTCACACTCAAATTGTCAATAAGCCAAAACCAAATACTAACACTGAAACTGGTGTACAATTTTATATAGCAAGTTTTTCACATTATTACTGTTTTTCAATATTATCTTTCTTTTGTCTTAAATTGTGTGTGTCCTGATTCATTATAGTCGTTTTTTCACTTATTTTAATTAGGTTCCTCTATCTGGCGACTTCGGTGTGCCATCTAAAGGCACAAAGTAACCTGTAGTTTAATTCAGATGGAAGATAACATGTTTTGAATAAAGTGTTCAATTTTGTCTCGCATGTCTGAGGTTTGGCCAGCCTAAATGTGGCTTTTTTGTTTTTATAGCTTTTGGAAAGTAAATTTTCATGTCTATAAATGTGTGTAAGAGGGCAATGGAAAAAAAATTAAAATGAAAAATTAAAGTGTCTGTTGGTCACCTGACCCCAACATAGTAAGCATGGGGCAGATCGTTTGATTATGTTTGGATTATAGATTTGCTACTGTGCTGATTGCACATTAAGTTCTCGTTATGATTGTTGATAGTTGGTATTTGTGTCGGGCTTTAAAAACCTGCACCAGTTGAAGCCAAGCCCAGGCTCTTGGTCTCTCTCCTGCTAATGGACACATTGCAGAGACAAGAAGAGAAAGGTTGAGGGAGGAGGAATATAAGAGCATAAGCAGAGGCATCTCTCAGACTGAAAGGTGACTGTGTCATCTTTGTCACAATAAGTACTTTAAAAGAGGCCTCCAGACTATTCAGTGTCTGGGTCCATCCAAATAGCTTAACCCTTTCATTGTTGAATGATAGTGAACCACCTAAGCCAGCAGTCCAGGAGCCTCTCGTACCCTGAGCCTGTTCTCAGAGAGTCACTGCACTGAATACAACACAGACTATATGCCCTTGAGCACAGCAAGCACTTTAGCAGCAAATGCATGTCACAATGTGAATGTGCCCATTGTGCCTGACCCACCAGAGGGCTTATAGCGGCCACCAGGGAACACTGCCAAGCTACGAGCCCCATTTACTGGCTGTCATGAAAAGGATCATCCATATAATTGCATGAAAAATATTTTGTGTGAAATCATTTTGTGAACCCTAATTGAGTAATTTAGTCATTAAACAGAGGAGGAGTGAGAGAGTGGCTCAGATTCTTTCCAAATGTGTTAAAGTGTAAAAAAATATATGCATTAGATGGTTTAGAGTAGGTACAGTAGGTATAGAAGCATTGCTTAGTTTCCTTATCATACTTTCCTGCCTCGAGGCTACAGTGTGCTCCTGCATTTGATATGTGCAACCACTTATTATAGAGTATACTGCATTGTGCTTGGCTTACCAAGCTGGGCCAGGGAGTAAGGCTTTGTGGTTTGTGGCTGTGTGTGCGTGTGTGTGCTTGTGTGTGTGCAGATTGAGACGCACTAGTGTGTGACCCATCAGATTTATTTATATGAAAAGTGTGTATGCTTAACTCAATTTGTGTATGTGTGTGTGTGTGTGTGTGCATAAGTGGCCCAAAAGCTGCAAGTCTAAAATTAAAATCTGGGTTTTTGAAATGTCTCTAATTAGAGAGGGGAGGATTGAAGCCTATTTTGAGAGCTGTGGCCATGCCCGCCCTTCCCATATGACAGGCAAACAGACTAACACACACACAACATACACACTGGAGAGGAAGGCCCCCCTCTTGGGGTTAGTCTCATTAGACAGTTAAACAAGTTTTGTTAACATGAAGCGTGTCGGTGAAATGTGTTGCTTGCACTGGCTACACACGGTTTAATACAGTCGGACAACCAGTGAACTTTCACAATGTAAACAAGAAGCTGCTATGAATATTAACAGCCTGGGATCATAAGTTGAAATACCACCGCCTTAGTTTAAAACTGCAGTAAATTATTGCAATATTTAGAGTCAAAGACAAGTCAAGAGAAACCGAAATGGAAAGTTTATGGCCACAGAGCCAGAACACAATAGTCAGTTTAATCACTGTCTAAAGTGTTTTTACACTTTTAATGAGGCAATTAAGTGAATTTAGCCTTTTGAGACAGTGAGTGGAATGTGGTGTATGCCTGGCTAACATTGTCTCATTGTTCTGTCTCTTAACAGCGTCTGTTTTCCGCTCCTGAGTAAAGACTGCTGGGAAATCAGGTTGCTTTTATTTAGACTTAGATAACATTTTCTGCCCCAGATAATCTCAGTGTCTTTAGAGGCATCTGTCAGAAGGTAGTATTTTTGTTGGGTTGTTTATCTTAGTGACCTATATGACAGATCAGCTGAAGGAAAACACATTCATGCTGTATCTTTAAACAGCAGTTTACTCCATCAGATTTTAATAAAAGCTTAATGTGTTATTTCACAGCTTGTTCTGTCCCTTTGATTGGGGCTGTAAACCAAGTTATATTGACCACAAGAGAAACTTATAAAATAAGTGATTTTGAATATCTTGTGGTTCCATGTGGTGTAACAGCATATTTACTATTAAAATAGTTTGGAGTGATAATTACAGAGAAATTATAAAAATGAATTGTTGTTGGTAGGTGTACATAAAACCAGATAGTTATGTATAAGTAGCCATAATCCATACTGATACATGAATAAAATTTGATGTGTGGGGTAAAAGAAGGTGATTATTGAGATTAGTTATTTCTCCCTTTAACCTCTGAAATCCCATAGCCAATGTAAAAATATATGTGTATGACTGACTTACTCTTTTTTTAATCATACAGATAAGAAATGTTTGTAAATTTAAAAAAGTTCCTGTATTAAGGTTTTCATCCTTTCTGGATGATCCTTCCGGTTTTTACAATTCACTATACTTCCAGGGCAGTAACCTGTCAAATAAATGGATTCAGCTGCACGTTCTTAATAACCTAATATCACTGGTTACTTAGTTTGTTTCTAGCTTCCTATAAAAAAAAATTCCAATAAGTCCATTAAAATGATGGGTTTAATGTAACTGCTTAACTGGGGGCTGCTGTTAGCTGAGACATTTTTGGACATTGCAGCTAAAAAGCCTGAAAAATGACGTATAACAATGTGACACAATTAGCTGCATTGCCATGCTAGTATTACAGCTTCCAAAGTAAACCAGACATTTGCCATTAGCGCTCTAAAGATCTGAACATTTGACGTAAAAATGTATTCATCACTCCCTCACCCTATATCTACTCTACATGTTATTGTAGGTGCATACATGGAGTAAGTCTGTAATCAAAAGCAATTAAAAAGTACTCAGATTACCCATAGATTACCACAGAAGCGCACAGACGACTACACTACTTTCATAGATTAGTTTTCAACAGTAAGCATATCACTCTAAGAGGTGGCACACACACACACACACACACACACACACACACTTGTATTTCAAAAGCTCCTTCCTTTCCTAAAATATCTTCACTCAATAGAATTACACAAAGATCCTCACAAAGATAGAAAGATAGAAGTACAAATACAGACACACACATGCACTGCAGCCACAGGCATTCCCACTATAGACGTCCATTATCTCCATCCGTATCCATGTGTTGTCGACCCAGAGCAGGAACTCTGGGGCCACTGTGGTCAGACACAGGGAGAGGGAAGTTAGCGCTGGCAAAGAAAAGTCAAACTCAGGCATTTTTGGAGTAAGATAAGAAGAGAGCAGCGTGAAAGGAAAAACTAAAATAATAAAAACCCACTTGGGGGTATAAGATTACTCTGACAACACATATCTATTTTTGCCAAGTCCTTATAGAGCAGCCTTTTACAAACAACAAACACAACAAGGTGATAAGTGATATGCACTGTACACATTCATCATCCGAACAGGCGGGTGACTACAGTACAGCACAGTACAGCATGGAGATGTTCCACTCCAGTGTCACCTGAGCCCACGAGACCAGAATAAAATCCAAGTCTTGTGTGGCATAGGCAGGTGCTGCAGCTGAGTAAAAAGCTCTGAGTATCCAGTGTCGGGCTTTTGTTTGCTTTTTTGATTTACTGTTTGACCACTGTCCCACCTAACATGTGTGGAGGAGAGCCTGCCACCCCTCCTTTCAACACCTTTCCCCACATAAATAAACCCAATCGCTGCAGGAATGCCTGGGGTGCAGCAGTCCGCCTGATATTGGAATTCTCTCTGCTGATAAGATGACCGAGATGTTTCAGCGACATACTCCCGTCTCAACACATACTGACTCACAGACCCAACATAAACCAACACATCTGCTGGCCCTTCGGTATCCGTCCACAGTTGGGCCGCAATTGAGAGACAAACAATCTGAGTCAGAAGATAAAATTGTGATTAAAGGCACATGGATTCATGTTGTAGCCAGTTGATGATACTGTTGAGGTGAGTTGGTTTTGAGAGCGCAGAGACACACGGGATTCTTCAGATTCAGTAAATCATAACAGACTGCATAATGGTTGACTAAATGGAACCACAGAAACCAAACTGTCCTCTGCATCAGAAGTGCCTGAGAAAAAAGGCACATTAAATCTCCCAACCCTTCCAGCGGAAGATCAGTTCATCAGTTTTTTTGGTTGTTGTTGTACTCAGGATGATTTCAGGCATCACTCTGTTGTTTGGGGATCCTGAATAGCCTCATCAACTGTGCTGGAGGAACAGTTTGATATTAATGTTTAATTTATAATTGGTTTAATCCAATACAAAAAACAAGGGGGAAAACATCCTCTCTACTGTGTTTCCCAATAGACTAAACTATTATTTCCAGAAAGTAACCCCAGTAAAGAACCCTATGGAAAACATGAAGTAATAAAAAATAATAAACTAGCAACAAGGCCTTTCTTCTTGTGTTACTGTTGATCTTTTCTTTATGTTTGAAGCTAATAAAATGCTTTATTGATGTGTTTTTTTTTAGCTTTTAATTGCCTTTCTCAGGATGACAGCACATACAGTAGCTGCTCAATAAGCCCGCAAAGTGCAAATTAAATCTCTGAAACGCTTAGATCGCATTCAAGTTTCAGAAATTTGAATTGACTTGCAACTTATACGTTTTTAAAAATAATTGAAGCTGTTCAAGATTTGAACTCATGACAAATACAACACCCAGAAACATTTAGGTTGACAGAAAGGTTTAATATTTAGGGAAATCTGCTCTCCACATGAAGCTACTACACACACAGTTTTTGCATAATGCTAAATGTAATGACTGATATAACCTGTTAACAGGTGAACTTAAGAAGAGCTGAGAAGCAAATTCAGCTTTGCACAGAGTAGGCTAACTGTCCCCCCTGTTTCCAGTCTTTATGCTAAGCTAAGCTAATTGGCTGCCTTTTTATCTAGAATACAGAAATGAGAGTGGTATCAATCTCCACATCCCTGATTATGACAACAAATAACCATTAAGAATAGCTTTAAAGATCAAGCTAAAAAAAAAAAGCTCCATAATTTGTTCAACAACAGCCTCTGCTGTATAAGCTGGAGCTGCTGATTTACAGTAGTGATCCATACTGATAAAAATATAGTTGGAATATTTTTATCTTAAAGCCCTTACTAGCAGCCAGCAGCAAGTGCAAACATGCCAGGAGCAACTGTCCTGCAGCTGCAGCTGTCCTGGGTGTCCTGGGTGTAGGGGCGTCAGACCAAGCACGGGCATGCTGAGCACCCACCCTGAGCATCTGTGCCCACTCATTCAGGCTGGCATCCAGTGAGCCAAAAGTCATCAGTCACTGACAACGATGACAGCAAAATGCACCATGGGAGGAGTACGGTTTGGGTAAAAGCCACAAGCTCCGAAGGACCAGCACATTCAAACATGGACTGCCAGTATGTGTTTGCTTCATTTGTCTGTTATCAATTAAAACAATAAAACAAACAACGCTGCCAACACACAGCGCTGAGAAGTGATTGCTTGGTGTGTTTCTGAGCTATAGTCTGAATTTCTATGATATGTATCCACCCACAGACACAGATTTTTTTCATCAGAAAATAACACACTCTTTCACACTCTTTCAGCAGACATGGCGCAATGCTTTGGAAGGGAAGCTATGCTATACCGAGGAACCCTGCCTCCTCCTCCCTCTCACCCCAGTGTCGAAGATCTGTTAGTCAGGGGCTGGGGAGTATTCAGTCTCCAGGGGCACATCCCTCTGAACCGCCTGCCAAGCTTCCCCTCTCCCTCCTCCATCCTCTCTCGTGCTCTGCTCTTTCTTTTGTTCCCCTCTTGGTTCCCTCTCCTCAGTTCTTCCACTCCTCCTGTTCAACTTTCTCCTTCGCTTCAATGTCTTTTCAGCTCCCGTCCTTTGCTCCTGCTTTCTCCCCAACAACTGCGCTTTTCGCTTTCACACCCTTATCTGTTTTCCCCTCTTTACCCTTTCGCTCTTCTTCGACTCCCAGTGATCCAGCTCCTTTGCAGCCGTGCATAATTAGGCCTAAACACAAGCCTGCGCAGGCTCACATCTGGAAGGAGTTTGGACATGGCAGTTTCCTACCAAGACGACTAAATATTTAGGTTGAGAGTTACTGCGTGTGGATGAACTCATGATAGAGGGGGTGGGTAGGGGAGAGAAATGGGGACCTGGAGATAGAGGAAAAAAAGAGGGAAAGTGGGGCAGACGACTGGAGCACATTGTGGAAGGCTGCAAACAGCCAAATGCATCATTAAACCTGTGATAAGTGTGAGTTTATAGAAATGGTGCAGTGTATAATCTGACAAGCAGCAGTGTAATCAAAGTTCAGAGAAGCAGTGATGAGCCAAAGGAGGAGGCGATAATATTGGAGCAACTGGTTGCTCCTTTATGGCTGGCAGAAACAACAAACAACAAACTAATAGCTTTAATAAACAAATCCCCATCGGGATTTCCCATGAGGCTGAGGGGCCTCAGCTGGAATGTTCACAGGGGCCAGCTGTTGTGCATTACACGTAGCAGCCAGCCCCGGAAGCCTTGGGCCTGGTGTCCTCCAGCCTTTGCCTGATCAGCATGGAGGCTGCCCCAGGAGAGACGGCAACAGGGCTGGCTGTCATGCTGTCCGATTGTGGGGAGGGACCAGGGTGTCGTAGGGCACGAAGAACGCTCCCCTGCTGCACGTGGGATACTGTCTGCAAGC
Organism: Mastacembelus armatus; assembly: GCF_900324485.2. Classification (NCBI taxonomy): domain Eukaryota; kingdom Metazoa; phylum Chordata; class Actinopteri; order Synbranchiformes; family Mastacembelidae; genus Mastacembelus; species Mastacembelus armatus. The sequence continues at coordinate 9,024,081 of NC_046641.1, read as the reverse complement.
CTCTGAGCGGACTGAGGAATGTCAGGAATAACACGAATATCAACACAACTTCTCACATTCCACATCTGGAGCTAATGTCACGAGCAACGATGGGAGCACGGGCACTTAAGGAACTCATCAAATCTTCAGGAAAATGAACTTTCCAGTTCACGAGAAATGTAAAGAAACTGGTGCAGTATGCGTGGAATTGTTTGCTCCTTGTACAGAAATGCATGAATGTGTCACAGAATGCTAAACATCTGTACAAAAACATCTCAACCAAAATTAGTAGGTGTGGGGATGGAAGATTATCTTTAATCACCTCGACCACTGCCACCCAAGCCATTTTTCCACTGGTTTTCAGCAATGTGTTCTCCAGATGTTTATTCTGCCTTTATTAAGCAAGAAACATAAGGCCCTATAAACGGACTGCTGGCTGGCTTCAGCCCTCCTGGGGCATAAATCCCCTTACTTTACCTCATATGCTCGCTGCAGTGGGGCAATTTTTTCTTTTTTCGTTTTTTTCTTTCCTGTGCCCATGTACAGCTAACATTTCTCCCACTGGGTCACAGTACAG